>NW_026087631.1:26236176-26565684 GCF_022539395.1 Myiozetetes cayanensis
CACAAGTGTCTAACTGTGGCACTGGATAAATCATATGGTCTCTAGTTTAGATGTGCTTCTGAACAACCATTCTCAAATTTCTTTAGTGAAATTAACATGAAAAGATGTATATATGCACAATGTAAAAGTAGTTCAAGATCACATAAGTATAAAACCAAGTAAATTATGCCACTTACCTTGCAGAAAGTGAATTTACTAAAGAAAGAAATTAAAGTCCCAAAGACTTTATAATTTGTACTAAGAGACCACAAATGAAAGAACATTCTGCAGGTTTTCGTTTTCCAGTTTGAAAGTCTAGAACTTATTTTTGTATAGGCAAATGGCTTATTTCAAAAAACTTACTCACTTTATAGCATGGTGTGTGGTCCAGACATCATAGCTTTTACGTTCTGTCTGGATGTCAAAAAGTAGTATCAAACCTAAAATAATTGTACAGCTCTAAACAAACAAACAAACAAACAAAACCCCCCCAAAAAACCAAACAAAAAACCCTTAAGGCATTCTTCTCTAGTAGGAATTACTTACTCCTGCTTCATAAATATTAAATGCCAACATTTGGAGTCATCAACAGAATACAGAGATCCAAAAGAAAATTTATCATATGTGTGCACTAGGAAGATGTAATACTCAGAACTTTGCTAATTCCCTTCAAAATATACTGGTTTCTTGCACCTATTTTTTTTTTTTTAACATGTAAAAAGAACTTGTGAGTACTATGTCACTGGTGATTTTTAAAAATCCTATATGTTAATGAAGGAATTCTGAAGAAGTAATTTTGAAAAGTAGAAGTTATAGAATCATAGAAGAGGTACACAAGGATCATGAAAATCTAATTCCTAAATGATGGGAAGTTGCTCTGAACTAAGTCAGATAAAAAACTAGGCTGCATCACAATCAGTATTGAATGCATTATGCAACATTTAAAGGATTTTCTTTTCCTTCATTTAATGCACATGAGGTTCTAAAGACATATTTTTATCAATGTGAGGAAAGTGACCTGTGGGAACAGTACGTACTCATAGCCAGAGAACATTCCATTCTGACTGTGTGCTGAAGTCTCAGAGAAATATGAGAAATTCAGTACTATCATAAAGGCATGTCAAGAATGGAATGATATATCCTATTTCCATTTATATCAGATAGTTAATGAAGAAATGCTGAATGTTTACAGATTCACTCCTATAGCTAAGTACAGCATTTCCACTGTCTTCCTTCTCTCTATTTGATGGAATTTTACTATTTGCAGTCTGTGGGGATATTTAAGAATGATAGCAAAGTTCAAGTATGTCCAGTGAATGCTTTTTAGACATTTTATGTCTCTTTGAATTCCCATTGTCTTTTTAATTCCCTGTGAAACTTCTTTCTAAAAGATAGTGATGCAAATGTAAATATTTACTATTTATACGTGAATTTATTTGTTTGGGGGTTTTATTCATTATGTCATTTATCTGTTACACAGAGGACAAATGCAGTATGTTCAGTACTAATAGAACTTCTCTATATTATTCTGCCAGTGTTCTCTGTTCTGCCTTGGAAAAAGTACATCATTTGTTTTAGATTGAACTGTAACTCACTATCATTGTGTGCTTACTCTTTTGATTGTTCTGGGCAGATATCATCAAGTGAGAATTTTGCTGGGTCTGATACAGTTTATTAACTAATATATCTATGACTAAGCCATGCAGGTTATGAAATTCCATCTATTACTAAATATACTTAGCAATTTATTGTCTCATCAGATTATTTAAAAAAAAGTAAAAAATGAAAAATCAATTCGAAAGGTAAATTTAAGATCATTAAATGAGATATATTGATATGTATCTCTAAAGAGATATACACATATGTTGTAGAAGAAAAAGCCAATAATACTTCACATTTTCATACAATGTCAAAATATACGTATTCCCATTCTTTTCCTTTACACACATGCTGAAGTACCACTAAAGTCCATAGAACTTAAAACAAAAAAACAACACAGTGAAAAGATTCTGAATTCAGATATATTATTATACTGCAGGAGCAAAAACTGCTTGTGGCTTATATCTTTTATAATTTACAGAATATATTCATATAACATATGTAAGTATATCCCTATAGTAAATAAGTTAAAAAGGGAAGTGGTTGTTATCTGTATGTGAAATTTTGTGAGATTTTGCTTCCAGAGACAACATATTTTAATAATTTTGTCTGGCTTTTCCCTTATATGTCCCCCCTACTATGTTTTTGTGGTAATTAGTTTGTGCTGCAAAAATCAAAGGTACAAAAATCACTGAAAAATTTAAATTAAAATCAAAAAGACAACATCTGGTTTTAAAGCTTTGCAAAATGAATTGTTACAAAATAATATATATTCAAAGATTATAGGTTTGTTGCAGTTTGGAGGCATAGGTCCCACCAATACCAAAGTGAAAATAAAAGTGGTAATGTACTGTCTTTTTTCCTTCTGCCAAAGAAGTAGAAAAGAAATAAAAATGTTACAAATTAACTATAAGATAAGGGAGTTCAACTGAACTGATCAGAGAAGTAGGGCAGTAAGTGTCCTAATTTGATAGGAAAAAGTAATAACTTAGAAAACAAGTTGGATTAAAGAGTTTTTCAGCACAGCTGGGACAATACTCAGAGTCTGAGGATATCCTCTGAAATCTTCCCAAGGATACTACTAGTGTCTCCTCATACTGCTGTATATTTGTAAAGAGGAAGCATTTTCTCACTCATATGTTCACAAAATAATGTGGAGAACAATTTGAAACCCCAGATTTTTTTTTTTTTTTTTTTTTTTTTTTTTTGTGGGTAGGACAATTTTTGTGATAATAGATATTTTTGATAATTATTTATCTATATCACAAATCTGCATTCCTAGGAGCACTGTATCTTCACACTGAGTGCACGTCCCACAGGACGCGTGGGCCAGATACTTAAAATCAGGGTATACACATTGCAAAATGTAGAACAGTGGAATAAATAAGATTAGATACTGTGATTAAAGAAGAATGAGGCTGTACTGCACCTGAATAAAAGTTAAGAGTGGAAATTTACTGTGTAAATACATGAATCATGGAAACTGGATAATCTTAAAGAGTTTGCTTGATTGCTCAAAAAATGAATGGAAGATAACATCTCTGAGAAATAATAGCTAAATATAAAAGAAATAATAGGACCTTTGCTTGTTATACAGAATTACTCTGATACTGAGGAACAAACTGGGTACTTTAAAAAAGGAAAATAGAATGGAGAAGAGCAAGTAGGACTTAAGTGCCAGAAATGAGCAGTCAGAAATATAAATGCGAAATTACTGAAACATTAGTATAAACCTGAAGAGAATTACTGAGGAAAAGACCAATGTTTAGAGAGAGGTGTTGGATTTGAAAGTCAATAGGTAATGAGTAGCTGAAGTAGCTGAAGGAAACACCACAGGATTTCAAAATCCCATACTGAAATGTGTAGTCTAGGTATAGCTACTTATTGCAGCTTTCAATCACAAGCAGCAGCACAAAAAGGTAAGATAGATACTTAAACAAGCACCTCAGGGTTAAGGAACGCTTGGTTTGTGCTGTATTGCAAACAGATGTAGGAAATTGTTGCTCCCACATTATAATTATGAAATAAATGATATCCCAAACACAAAGCCTGTGCTTCTACTAGCTTCTCAGGAAGCCATAAATCAAAATCACATCTACAGTACAGTTCACTACAGAACCGAGTAATGTGGGAGTCAAACCAACCTGACTTTACTGAAGACAAGTAGGGGGTAGAAAATTCAGGTCCAGTTTAGGGAGTTTATAAGAATTCAATGCAGCTGTTAAGTGCTATAAAACAATGGGGAATCTAGATTTATAAATATATATATTTATGTATAGGGAAGATGTAGTGTGGCTTGGTATTAACAGGCTTAAACATGACATGACATACAGAACAAAATGTCAGACAAAATTATTTTTTTTTAATGTGTTGCAGGCAGTGCAACTAAGTAGTGAATGGGATATAGCGATGAAAATGGCACTAAGCTGATATGACTGTATGACTACAGTCTTTGTATCAGAGCTGTATCACAGACACAAATCAGCAAAGGCATCCTTCTGGAAAGTGGTCAGCTTTTAGAAGCTGGCTTCTCAGTTTAAGTTGTCAACAAAAACTACTCTACAGGAAAAAATACCTCAAATCTGCCAAGTGAAATACATAGACAAGAACATTGACAAAGTACAGGGTGAGATTCCAAAATGAAAAGAGAAACAATAAAGCACTGAGAGGTTGAGGAGTTCAGGAAAAATTGATCTCAACAAAAAGCCTTTCTTAAGATTTGAAGAAATCATAAGTTTAAAAAAACTCCCTGAAACAACAACAACAACTAAACCGCAAATCGAAACAAAACCAAAATAATAAAAGCGAATGCCCTCAGATGCACATCCTTATGTATATATATAGATGTCTAGAGCTAGAGCAGGTCTTTTTCAGCTGATAGAGTTAATTCTATCATAGCTGCTATGGAATGTTTGATATGCATATTTTGGAGGTAGAATTGGAAATGGGAAAATTCTGGACAATTTTTCTACTTTCTTATACTTCCCATTTAATAATAAACTAAGCAAATAACTAAACCTATCGTTTGGGAACTTGGATGAAAGTACTAACAATTTTTTTCTGCAAAGTTTAACCAAGTGTATGTAAGGAAAATCCTGGAATATTAATAGGAGAATGAAGAGAGTTAGAATAGTTTTAAAAATAACTTAGTGACCCTATCGTTGGGCAGATGATGACAAGAAATTATGTTTTAATGACACACAATGTAGTGATAGATTTAGTTAATTTTCAGGACTGGCTAGAAATGCCTCAGGCTATTACAGTTCTAGTCAAACATGCAATTTGTTATTATCAAAAAGGTTGGAATGGTGATTCTGTCAAAAGATGTCTCAGAGAATGCTATAGCTGTTTGCAGCAAATAGCAAGAGATTTGACAACTCAAAGGCCGTATTATGTATTTACACAGCCTGTCTAAAGCTAGAGGGCTAATTTGAAAAGCAATCCACATTCCCCTTGGAGACAATCTCAGCAATTGCAGAAGTGTTAATTGACTTGGAGGAACTGGAAGTAATTCACAAATGAAATTCAATAACTTACCAACATAGTAGGTTATGAAAGGCAGGCGTCTTACAGAGATTAACAATGACTGTTATATTTAAATGAAGTAACTCCTGGCTGCTCTGGAGGTGGCATCCTACAGGCAGAAGTAGCTATTGGAAATAGGATGAAGCTGTTTTCTATAATAAAAATATCCAGTGGATTATCACCTCTCTCCTGGCACGAGGAGAACCAGTTCATGTTTGACTTTAACATTAGGAAATTCATGATTGTTGTTCCTTGTGGCAGTAAAAAAAGCTTTTGTGTAACACTTCTCTTGATTGCTAATGCCTCAGACATTTTGCAGATGTGTCGACATATTAGCCTTAATTGTAATGAATTTTCAATTCTGATTAATTGCAGTCTGTTTATCTAAATTTGTCAGGGAGTTTCAAATTAATGCAGTACTATCCTTCCCTTCAGTGTCTGTTCTGTAATGTCACACATTCCTGCAAAACTTGTTTTCTTGACTGAGATGGTTGTATTATAGCAAAAATAAAAAGAGAATTACAGATTCTGGAAATCTCCTCTTAGGAGTTTTACAAATTTTAGTCAGCATTTTTAGACTACTTAAAGATCTTTAGGTGCCTGCGTACCAGAAGATAATGACTATGGTCTTAAATTCAATGAAGATTGTTATATGATCCCAAATCCATAAGAGTTTGGAGGTGTTACAATGGAATAGAACAATAGTTTATGGAAACTTTTAGGGAAAAAATAGTTTATAGTAACTTTTTTTTAACAATCTTGTTGTCAGTCCATCAGTTGGTTAAACTAACCTACAATTATATAAAGAGAGGTACTTAGAAAGAAACATATAACTAAAGTGCCTGCTAACATGTTCTGTGTTCAGTGGCACCACTATGGTATTTGGTCATGGAGGCACACTTCCAGTATAATAGAGAGTTTCAGCATCTTTTCCTTTCTTTGATCTCCAGTATTGAAAAGCATTATACTTGTTTGGTTTGGAAATGATAAAATAAGCAAGTCCTCATGCAAGTATTTTACATCTCCTAACAAATTTGTCTTTATTGATTTTAAGACTTATTTATTTAGTTGTTCTGGTTTTTTACTGTTTGTTTGGTTGGTTATTTTGCGAGGGACAGAAATTTGAAATCAATATTGTAAATTTAAAAGTCTATTTTAATAGCTATGATAATAAAACAGTTGTAACTCCCAAGTTATGCTAGTCATATTTTAATAAAGCTTTGTCTATAATGTCTCCTACAGATTTTGCAAAGTTCAATTACATTCCTTAAAGCCTCCTCTGTTGTAAGTGCATGTTTCAACCCCATTCAAAATGCACTTAAAAAGCATAATCTTTTGAAAAATAACTCCTCCTAATTTTAATTACTTTACTTCACATTGGATGTCTTTTATATATTATGTAATATATTTACCAAAATTACAGACTTTCAATCCAATACCATTAAACTTTAAAGTTTTCATTTAATTTTTTTCCAGAGATGCCAAAATTATGGTAAAGTCATGAGGTGTGGAGTCTGTGCAAATTGCCCATCTTTATTGGTATCATGATGATGTTATTTTGACCTTGTTTGTGAAATTCTTTTTGTGATAGAAGTGCAGTTTCTGAAGATTGTAGATTGTGTGATGAATGTGTATTTTAATGATCATTTTAGATATTGAAAAGTAAAATACACTAATGGAAGTTCACCTCAGTGATTTTAAATATACATAGAGATGATGACAACCTTAATGCAGTTCATCGGCAAAAAATTATTGGTGATATAACTTTGGATGGTTATTGAGTAGCACAACTCTTCTGGTTGGCAACAAGATGGAGACACTGAGAATTTATTTCAGTGGTCCATTGAAGAATCTTATATTTATGTCTGGAGTAGTCTTTTCCTGATGGTCTGTGCCACTTGGTAAGAACCCATGCTGGAACAGTTCTTGGAACACTGCAGCCTATGGGAAGGGTGCATGTTGCAGGGCTCTGTGAAGGGCTGTATTCTGTGGCAGGGTCTCCACACTGGAGCAGGAAACCAGCAAGAGGAGGAAGGATTGACACAGGTAAAGTGTTATGAGCTGACAACAGACCCTGGCCCCATCTCTCTGAATATACACAAGGAGGAACAGGTTGAAGAGTCGTGAGTAAAGCTGATGCTGCCAAGGAGGATGGTGGGAAGGTAGTTTTAGTTTTGGTTTTGTTTCTCACTATCTTACTTTATTTTAAATTGGCAAGAAATTAAATTAATCTTACCCAATTCAAGTCTGATTTGCCCATGAGTGTAGTTGGTGAGCAGTGTCATTAATCTTGTCCACAAGACCCTATTCCATTATCAACAGGTTTGTGGCTGTTGCCTGCTGCATTATTTGGGCAGATTCTCAAAAAGTGTGTGATAATAAAGCTCTTACCTTCACTTCTGTTGCCATTTTTCCACTTGGTTTTAGATACAGTAAAACTTTATAACTAGAGTGCTTTACAGTGTGTATCATTTTCATGTGTTATTCCACTACATCCATGTTTGTCCCTCTGTCTCTCAACCATGGGATTAAGAGCTTCTCACTTAACCCTGTACAGTCCACTACTATCACCAATGGAAGCAGCCACCTGTATTTCCACAGAGCTTAAAAGAAGTCACTTTGGACTTAAAGAGATATTTGGTGGAAAGAGGAGAGGACATGACAAATACAAGGAGAATATATATTGTCTCAAGTTGCTTGCACAGTGAAACCAAGCTTAAAACTGCAGGCATAATGTATGATGGTACTGATTTATAAATATTGTGAAACCAGGAGTATCTTCCCTAAATCAATTCTCCTAGCTAACTCTGAATCTTTCTAGACACTTGATATACTGCTGTCTCCCAGAAGAAAAAAGAAGAACACAGAAGAATTTATAAAACCTGAAATAGCATTCAACAGTTCAAAGTTTAAGAAAAATTTTTCCTCTTAACTATCAGGTGCTGGAAAAGAGGTACAAGATTTGTATGAAAGTATTGAATATATGTTCCTTATGAAGTTCCATAGTTTTTGAAGTAAAACATGATAGACAAAATCCACTTTTATTTCTCTTCTACGAAATAGAGTGGTTAATTTTTAAGAAAATATTTTTTTTTAATAAATGTTACTGTAGAATTACACAGAGGAAACACAATATGATTTATACAACAAAAAAAGCCTTTAAAAGATCAAAAATATATCGCAAATTAAATTTTCTATAATCAATATCAATAATAAATTTTTTATAATCATATAGTTAGAAATAACATTAAAAACATATTCATAAAGAATAATAGGTCAGCAATAATCCACAATTTTTGACATGCATTGTATGGATTATTGTGCCACATTTATTTTCAGTGATTGATTTCTCATGGCAAGCACTGTATATCTGTCATTTAAAAATTCATTAACCTTAACAATTCTGCTAAAAACTATACAGCTGCTTCCATATTTGAGCCAATACTATTCAGCAAATGACATTAAGTCTTTAAGTAAAATCCAGAGAGGCAAAATGCTTATTTGCAATGTATTTACACTGGAACATTCATAATTCCTTAGCTATTTTCTGTTCAAAACACTTTGTGTTGTAATAAAGAGAAAGAAACTTGAACTTTAAGCTCTCTAAGATAGTTAATGTAATGCATTGACTCAAAAAAGATTTAAGAGAAGATGCTTTGTACCCACTAGAATGAAGAAATAAGATCAATATTTTTATCTGTTGGGCTGATTCCAATGGGGTGAGGTTCAACAAGGCCAAGTGCCAGGTCCTGCACTTTGGCCACAACAACCCCTGCAGCGCTACAGGCTGGGCACAGAGTGGCTGGAGAGCAGCCAGGCAGAAAGGGATCTGGGGGTTTGGACTGGCAGAAAGCTGAACATGAGCCAGCAGTGTGCCCAGGTGGCCAAGAAGGCCAATGGCATCCTGGCCTGGACCAGGAACAGTGTGGTCAGCAGGAGCAGGGAAGATTCTTCCCCTGTACTCGGTGCTGGTGAGGCCACACCTAGAGTGCTGTGTCCAGTTCTGGGCCCCTCAGTTCAGGAAGGATATTGAGGTGCTGGAGCAGGTCCAGAGAAGAGCAACAAGGCTGGTGAAGGAACTTGAATACAGGCCCTATGAGGAGAGGCTGAGGGAGCTGGGGTTGTTTAGCCTGGAGAAGAGGAGGCTCAGGGGTGACCTCATCACTCTCTACAACTCCCTGAAAGGAGGTTGTAGCCAGATGGGGGTCGATCTCTTCTCCCAGGCAACCATCAGTAAGACAAGAGGGCATGGTCGTAAGCTTTGCCAGGGGAGGTTTAGGTTGGATATTGGGAAGAAATTTTTTACAGAGAGAATAATCAGGCATTGGAATGGGTTGCCCAGGGAAGCGGTGGCTTCACTGTCCCGGGAAGTTTTTAAAATGAGACTGGATGTGGCACTGTGCCATGTTCTAGTAACTGTGGTGGTAGTGGATCAAGGGTTGGACTTGATGATTTCAGAGGTCCTTTCCAACCTGGCTGATTCTATGATTCTATGATCTCTGCTTCTGTTTAATAAGCAATTCACTGACTTTGCAGAAATAATAGCAGACAAGAAACCATATTTACAATTTAGTGTTTTCTAAAGTATATGTCAAAGAGAAATGAAAAAATGTTTAATTGCCTTTATTTTGTGATTGGTACAAGATAAGGCATGTTAAAATTTGGCTAGATATATGTATATGATAAAATGAAATCTTACTAGAAGTGACTATTAAGTTTTGTTTTTTATTTACTGTATGTTTTTGAAAGTGGTTGCTGTTTCTGGTTTTGTCAAATTATTAGTTTAAATTTCCATTTTAATCTACTAAATGAGGAAAATCCTCTCTTTCATAGGCATAGACCCCTCTCAATGTATTTTCAGTTATCAAGTATAATTTATGGCGTATGATTAAAGCATAATCATTTGCAATTACAATATTTTTTTTCCTTAGATTAAGAGGAAAAATCCCCTTTTGAAATAATTTTCTTGGTGGACAGAGATATTAACTACAGATGTTTCTGGGAAAGGATGAAAGAGAGATAAAAAATAAACAGTAGTTTCAAAAGAATAAAATGTATTGAAGATTTAAGTATCTTTAACTTAAATTCACTTCTAAGTGACACTTGCTATGTGGTATCACAAATACTTTTGTACCAGAAAAATAAATTTGCTCCTTACAAGTGATTTAACAATCACATCTTTCAAAAATGTCAGATAGATGAGAGTTTAGTCTCATAATGCAGTTCCAATACCTTGCAGGTTTATGCAAAAATTGATTCTGCACTTTGGTGACATAATGTCTACTGAAATGTTGAGTTACATGCATCTGATAAAAAAATTTCAAAAAATTATTTTAAGACAGTTGATATGATTTGGATAAAGACTACTTAGTTTAATCCTCATTTCCATATTTCTTTTGTAAGCCACTACAGTGTTTTAAGTCTAGACTTCAATAATCTAAATAAATGGTAAATAACAAAATTTAGTCACCAAAATCAGGCTTTGTTCTGTAGTTTTTTACTGGTAATTGCTGCATATTTCAATAGTGCATGATTTTTCAAAAATTTCATTAGTACACCATTGATTGCTCATTTTTCATCTCAAAACAATTTAACATAGTCTCTTTCATGCCGAGAATAACATATTCATATTATTTGATTTTTGATGAAACCAAATGACCCTTTACATTTGCAATAGGGTTCTTTAATTTTGCATGTTTCTTTACTGCCGTTCATTTAATTCTCTGTTTCCATTAACCATCTGCAAGCATTTGACTCTATGACAATTATTCAGCTGTGCCACATCATGAGTGACATTTTATAAATGTTCAAAAGAAAAAGAGATCAAGACAGGGAGGAAAAACCTCATATCCAACCAAAAAAGTCACAGTTCACAATGCTGCATTTTCCATACAGCTGAGACATCTGAATAGTAATTATTGGCTCAATTGTAAACCCAGCTTAATTGCTTTTTGTCTTCCTATCTGATGAGTACTTCATGATGATGATGATTACTCCCACTAAAGGATGTTCACTCCATTGATATTTTCCTACCCTGATAGCCAGGGGGCCCTGTAGATAAGAATATGAAGACAAAAATGCTATTTTCTGTCTCAATTAATTCAGCTACATTTTTTCAAGTGAAAAAGAATCCCTGAGTATTCAAGTGAGAAAGAATCATGGTTTAGATGTCTATCATCTCCCTGCCTGCCTTCCACATGGGGGGAATTGAGCTAATGTTCATTAGAAAGTTCTTTAATTAACAAACACAACTGAGAGGCCAAGGCAGCATAGTCAGTGCTGATTAACTAGTCCACCTCTCTGCAAAAATTAAGCAAGCTGCTTTTCCCCTTATTTACAAAAAGTCTTCCATTCAAAATAATCTCTGTGCTTGTTTAAATGATTTCGATTGCTAAAATATTCAGTCATAATAATTTATTATTTATTTTTTCATGTTTATGTGTTGGTTAGGTAGAAATGTTAGGCAAGCCTTGTGGCACAAAGAAGAGAGTTAACACATTCTCATCAATCTTTATGTTTCACAGGAACCCATTAAGTTAGATTTCCACTAAAAACTTAAATACACAAGTGAAAGCAAACGACTGAAGAATTAGAGAGCTCTTATCCCTGTGGCATTTTGTCTGGGTTTTAAAATTGTGATGAAACTTCTGATAGAAGCACAGAAATCACACTGTCTGGAAGGACATATACCATATACTATAAGAAATAAATAATATTTAAGAAAAAGGAAAAAAAATGCTTTTGTATTTTTCTTTTAATATTTTTGGCTTGGCATCAATGGATATAAAATATAAGAATGGCTTCAGAGGACTCATTGTCAGACTTCTTTTCAGCAGCTTGGATGTATTTCTTCAAAGTAAAATCAGGCACAGAACAGTCCTTTTCATTATCCAGAGTTACCAGTTGAAATCAGAGGCCATGCCAAGGATAATATATCAAAACTCTCTGTTCCCTTTAACAGAGGAGAAAAAAGAAAACTTTGGTTACTTTTGTAGTGGTGGACAAAGTACATTAATAAAATTAAATGGAGTTTGGATGTTGTCCAATCTGAAGGCATCTGAAGAGGAAGAAAATTCAACACAGTCTATTCCTGCCTTTTTCTATCACATAGCTAACTTTTAATTATTTTTCTTTCAGAATAAATTTAAAATTACAGACAATTTGCCCAAGACTTTCTCTATGATGAAAAGCAAAACTGTACAAAGAGAGTAAAGCTCTCTTCAGGACTACAGGAATACCTGTAGTAGGTATTCAAATCTCATGATTCTTGGAATATGTCACCATTACTACAGGAAATATGGAGTTATGCTTCTTGCAGTGAGCCCCACCAATAAAAATATGTGCCCAGGTCCTTAAAATACTGCTTGTTATTCAGAGAGAGAACACTGGAACTGCACTTAATATCAATATTAACTATTGCCAAACAATAAAACGTATGGCATTTTTTCATGATCTATTTTAATCAACATCTTTACTCTTCCTTCCCCCTTCCTAATTTTCTACCAGAGTGAGGTTTTTTAACTTAAAATTTCTTGTCTTAATCTTTTAAATAAGTTAAAAAAAAGTTATGATGAAGTCTCATGATGAAACATAACAATTAGAGAGTGCTATTCTGAATTTCAGATATGAAATGGGAAGGCACTTCAGGAGGATCGTCACCTCAAAAACAGGGATGTAGGCAAGGTAGGGGTGTCTAATGCTTTCTTTGGCTCTGTCTTCAACACTGATGAAGGGTTATGGGAGTCTCAGTGCCCTGAGCTGGAGGACATGGCTGTGAGAATGATGAGCTCCCACTTGACCCAGAATTTGTGCAGAATCTGCTGCTCCAGCCAGATACCTGTAGGTCTGTGGGGCTTGATGGCATTAATCTGAGAATACTCAAAGAGCTACCTGATGTCATTATGAGGCCTCTCAGTGATTTTTGAATGGTCTTGAAGATCTGGAGAGGTCCATTTGACTGGAAGCTGGCTATCACTGTCACAGTGTTCAAGAATAGCAATAAGACAGACTCTGGAAACTACAGACCTGTCAGTCTTACTTCAGTGCCTGGTAAAATTATGGAAAAGATTATTCTGAGAGGTATTGAAAAACACCTGAAGGACAATGCAGTCACAGCCAATGTGGCTTCATGGGGGGAATTTTTTGAACCTATTTTCCTTTTATGACAAGGTAACCCAGCTAATGGGTCAAGGGAAGCCAGCTGATATAATCATCTTTTTGAATTTCAGTAAAACCTTCAATGTTGTCTCTCACGTTCTTCTGGAGAACATGTCAAGCACACAGTGGGATAAACAAATCATACAATTGGCTTATGGGTTGGGCACAAGGGGTAATAGTGAATAGAGTGACATCACACTGGCAACATGTCACTAGTGGGGTTCCAGACGTCTTCCTCTTAGGCCCTGTGCTCTTCCACATCTTCATAAATTACTTGGACACAGGATTCTAAGTGATACCAGGTTTGGGAGGAGGTTTTGACTTGCTTGAAGGCAAAGAGGCACTCAAGAGAAACCTCAAATATTTAGAGGGTTGGGCAATCACCATCCATATGAACTTTTACAAAAACAAGTGCTGGATTCTGCACCTGGATGGGCCAACCCCAGATGCATGGACAGACCCAGGAATGAAAGGCTGAAGAGCAGTGCTGTGCAAAGGTATCTTGGGGTTCTGGTCAATGGCAAGTTGAATATGAGTCAGAAGTGCCTTGGCAGCCAGAAGGGCCAACTATGTCCCAGAGGGCATCAGGCAAAGAATTTTTAGCCAGGCAACAGAAGGGATTGTTCCACTCTGCTCTGCACTGGGGTGGCCTCACCTGGAATATTGTGGCAGTTTTGGGCACCACAATATAAAAAGGATCTAAAGCTATTAGAGAGTGTCCAAAGCAGGACCATAAAGATGGTGAAGGTCTAGAGGGAAAGCAATATAATGAATGGCTGAAGTCACTTGGCTTTTTCAACCTGGAAAATAGGAGACTGAGGGGAGACCTCATTGCAGTCTACAACTTCCTCATGACAGGGTGTGGAGTTGCAAACACTGCTCTCTTCTCTCTGGTGACAGGACCCAAGGGAATATCATGAAGCTGTATCAGGTGGGGTTTTGGTTTCATATCCAGAAAAGGTTGTTCACCTGGAGGGTGGTTGGACACTGGAACAGGCTCCCCAGGGAAGTGGTCACAGCACCAAGCTGTTGCGGTTCAAGAAGTGTTTGGACAATACTCTGAAGCACATGGTGGGATTCTTGGGGTTGTCCTGTGCAGAGCAGCAGTTGGACTCAAAGATCTTTATGTGTCCCTTCCAACTCAAAATACTTTATAATTCTATGAAATAGTTTCAGTTTTATTATTTTTATTGTTTTTATCCACTGCAGTAAGAGGACTGCTAGTTTCACTCTGATAGTTTACATCCTCTGCATATTATGAATTTGATATGCACTTTTGGAACTCATGTTGAAAGACAGCTAGTTGCTATCCTTTTCCTTAGGCTCTTTTAATTTTTTTTTTCCACAACTGACAAAATAAAAGTTTTGATCCTCTTTTCATTTTTCCCAGGTTTGCAATGCTTTCCTTTAAGGCCTCAGAATAAAAGATGCTAGTCAACAACAGTTGTATAAAAAATTCTTTTTACTGCATGTATGTAAATTATACAAAGTTAAATTTTTCTATAATCAATATATTTTATATTATTTAGAAAGAGAATTTTTTAACAGTGTTGCTTGTGTAAATGACTTAAAAAGATGTGGAAAAGCTTGGAAATTGCTTGCACAGCATTTCCAGCACATCTATAACCGTACTTTGCAAGGTTTTAAAACAATTTTAAACATGTATAATTGCTCTGCAGTACTATTTTCTAGAACACGGTAAACTTTTATATTTACCACCTTTCTGTTTTTGTCTGATGTTAAATTATTGTCTTTATTCATAAAGACATTCCCATTTCAGGGCATGTCTGAAAAGAGAATCACCTTCATTTTCACAGAATTGAATGAAAGCTCCATGTTAGAGTTCCTAGACAAAAACTTTGAATGCCTTGTGTATATTGTATTTAATTTCATGTGATGCTTTAAAACAAGGTTTCAAGTCTTTTATTTCAATATATTGCACAGCACAAGACAGAAAACAAATAATCTTATGGTAGAATTTTTTTTTTAAGCAAATTAAAATTTCCAACTTTAAGACTCTTTTCTTTGTGGTTTATGAGTCAGCAGTGCAGAAAAGAGGAGAAACACTTTCAAATACTTAACAAATAAAAGTTTGAAAGATATGGAAAAATCAAATGTTATTTCCCCAGATGTTTGAATGGAAATCTCTTCAAAATAAACAAAAAGTTGGAAAAGTTTAGAGGAAAATTTTGTGAGACTTATTATTCTCTCTGAGATGTGGATGCCTCTTTTATTCTAGCTTAACAATGTGCACATCTGTACACTCCTCTATACATGTGTTCTCATAAATGTCAGGTAAAGTAATTTAAAATAAAACAAGACGATAATTAAAAAACATTTGAAAACTTCTGAAAGTCCTCATAATTATCTTTTTGTTTTCATGAGCTTTCATGTCAAGACTTAATTGACTTGAAGATGTTCTTTTTCTGCAGCCAACTGAGCAAGAACAGTGTGTATTTCAGAAATATAGATAATAAATAATACACTGTATCCACTATTGTAATACAATCTGATAAAATGCATTGCATTACTTTTTATATTTAATCTAGCAGTAACAAGACATTTCTCACAGGGACAGAGAAACCACCTATTATATCAATTTTGACTCATTGAATGCATGTTATTAGGTTAATCATATGGAGAAAGACACCCTCTACTTGCTGTAACAACTGGAAAGGGGCACCACAAAGTCTAATTCTCAGCTCTGTTCAGAGCACAATAGAGGACTTATCACAGGATCCTCCAGATTTTCCTCCAGATCCTTCAAGCTTTATGGCTAATTTTTATTAAATTTGTGGTTGTGTTCCAAAGGACATTCAAAGATCATCTAGTCCAGCTCCTCTGCCATGGACTGGGATATATTTCATTAAAACAGATTGCTGAAAGCTCTGTTCAACTCTGTTCATGCCAATGATGGGGCATCGACATCAACTCTGGCTACCCTGTTCCAACGTTTCACCATGTTCTTGGAAAAAAATTCCTTATGTCCATTCTAAATCTACCCTCTTTTACTTTAAAGCTGTTGTCTCCTCTTCTGTCACTACAAGCCTTGGAGGAAAGTCTTTTTGTAACTTTCTTTTAACGCACCTTTATATAAGAAAATAATAATAAGGTCTCCCCAGGGCTTTCCTGATCCCATCCCTACACATCTGAGCAGCATTCCTGTATTCTTCCCAGGATATAAGTTCCTGGTTTCACTACCTATTACTATTTTTCTTACATGTCAGTGCAACTAACAAGTCCTCACTCAGCAATGCTGGACTTCTGCCTTCCCTCTCTAAATTCTTACCTGTGGGACTTGAAAAATCTTGTGCTATTAGAATAACATCATCAAAAAGCTGCCAGCTTGGTTCAGCTCCTAATTCCTGAGGATCCCATCTACTACTTCCATAATGTAACGAAAGCTCACACTACTAAATTTTCCTCTCACTGAAGGTTCTTCTTCAACAGCTGTTACAGATGACTAGATGACAGGTTATATGTAGTACTTCTGAGTTCATCAGGAATGCACAGAGAAAGAGACATGAGAATACACATGAGTATACTTGCATATATATAAATTTAATTTTTACTTCTCTTATGTGTTTCGAATGAGTTTTCACTTGTACTTTGTATGTTTCTCCATTTCTCCACACATTCCTTCTTAAATAAAGAAAATTAGTTTTAGCAAACCTTGTCTGACTAATTTCTTCAGAAAAGTTCATTTTAAAGATGTAATTAATTTCTTGTTAAAGACAAAAGCATTTTTATATATTTTTTAAGGTGTTACTCAATTTATCTTCCAGCAACATACTGCAACTGAGTTGAAGTGCTACCAGTTTGTGCCAAAAGCAAATTGGGCTATAAGTGCTAAGTGCTTACATTTGTATAACATTATATATGAAAACACTGAGGAAAAATAAGAAGGAAGAAAACATTGAGTTTCATGTTAAATAAACTTTATTTCTCCTATTCATTTTCTCCACAAAACTCCTATGCCTTTTTTCATGTTAAGTTTATGAAATGCATCATTTACCTGTTAGTCCTTTTGTGCTTTAGCAAGTAAGGTTTGCAAAATAAGTAAACGAAAATAATCTCACATAAAATAGACTACTTACAGCTGCTATCAAGAAGAAAGGTTACTTTGTTTCTGTTTCTTAAACTAAGCATAAGAAAAAGGGTAATTGGAAAATCAGTCATTTGCTTTACTCATAAAGGACTAAGAAAGGAAAAATTATCAAAATAATTTAAGGCAAACCTAAATGTGTTGGAATACAAGAAGCTTCACTGAGCGTCTGTTAAGGTCAAAGAAACAGGAGAAAGCAAACCAGAGAAGAACATTAGTTGCAAAGTTTAGGATAGAATTGTGATGCTGGGAATATGGAATTTCAAAAATTAATTGAAGAAATAAAAAGATAAACATTTCAGAATCCAAGGGGATTCTAAGGATTAATGAGATTCATGTTAGAGTTTTTTTGGCAAACATATATAGTCATACATGAATGGAATGGATAGCACTTAACTGTGTGAATGTCATTAAGTGTTTAAATGGAAAAGAGGAATGATTTGCTTTGACATACATATTTCCTTCTTGGTCTACAAATCATGAACACTTTGGGAGTAGGAGCATTAAGACTACTTCCCTCATACCATTATAATACTTTTGTATTCTCCCTTTATTCCTGAATAGTAAAACATTAGTTTATCTGGGAGTGAGCACCTTGAAAGGCCACAGCTGCTGGATCTGTTGAACTACAGTAACTTCTCCTGCATTCACAGAGGCTGATGCCTCCATCTGTTTTGTTACTGACCCACACGTGGTGTTACATCCAGTTCCCAGCAGAGCAACCTTCCTTACAGTCTGCCCTAAAACCATACAAACCCTTGAAAGAAGTTTCAGAGCCTTCGTTCTGAAAAAAGGTGAGGTGCAGAAGTCCACTTGCTACCTTCACTGCACAGCAACTTGTCTTTGAAAGAATCTTGTGCAGAAGTCAGAAGGCAGCAGTTGAAAATATGCTGTTTATCTTGTAGGAGCCTTGAGGTGAGATTTGAAAAAAACAGCAGAAGATACCAAACACTGAAAGGAATAAAAACCAACAGAAGTATGGAAAGCTGCTGAATTCTGTAGCTTCACTCTTCAGTGATAACTGACAAAATATCACCAGTATTTTAGTATTGAATTCCCTGCAGTCTGGATTTGTTAAAGCCAGAGATGTGCTGTTGCAAGGATGGTCCTTCATGAAACTGAGTAGAGAGGGTGGACAGCAAAGTGTAAAAAAAAAAAGCCCATATTCAGGTAAGTATTTGCTGCATTTATTTACAGCACATTCCATCTGATTTTCTATGAAGATAGCTGAGTTTGGGAATTGTGAAATAAATAATGAAAGAAAAGATGAAAAAAATTCAGAATAAAAAGTTTAGCTGAAAAAGAAAGAGAAAGAATCAGAAGAATCCAAGCTCTTCTGTGTATTGTTTCTACTTAGGGATTACTTTTAGCCAAAAATCATAAAAATATGTTAGCTTGTCTTAGCCAAAATGAAGTATTCCTTTGTGGTTTTTTGTTTTGTTTTGTTTGGTTGGTTTTTTGTTTCGTTTTATTTTGTTTTTAGTTTGTTTGCTTGTTTTTGTTTTCTTTTGTTTTACCCAGAACATATTATTTTTAGGGAAAAAAAAATGTGCAGTGTCAATGATCTAATGAATCCCACTATCGTGGTATGAAACTCTCACATTTTTTCATGTATTCCTTGACAAACATACTTTGTTTTATTGCCTAAGTACTCATCAGGGCCACTGTCCTTAAAACTGTATCATACTTTAAGCAGCTAAACTCATCCTTTAACTCAGGAATAAAAGTCTTTTGTTGGGCATTTTTTTCACTGTAAATATTCTTTTAAGCATCACCTATCTTATTCCGAGAAAATATTTGGGAAAAATTCTTATTTTATAATAAAGCAGATGCCAGATAAGATGCCACATAAGGAATAGAGCAACATATTTCCCCTAGCTCTCTTTCACCTACCACATTTTCTGTAGATGCTGGTATCAGCATTCACATATGATTACGTCTTTTTCAGTTTTCACTTTTGCAGGTGTTTTACAGCTAAACTTAAGGAATAACACTGTCTCTGATGACATTTCTGGGTTATGTGCTAAGATGAAAGGATGTAATTTCTTTCCATCACATGCAAACACACTTAGAGATTAAGCGCATTACATTGGAGTGACATTAAGTTCCTTTCTCATCACAGACAATCACATTAAGCAATATTAATCAGAAGGGAATCAAGTTGTATCTGAAAACTGGATACTACTTCTACCTCCTTATTCCAGTGGGAAGTTCATTGCTCAAGTACACTGCTCTGATGACTACAATCTTTCATCTAATACCCAGACTAATTTTACTAATACTCATGTAATACCAATTTTTTCCTTTGCAACCTTATCTTTTAGTTTATATCAGTCTTGAAAGATCTGTTAAGAGTGAATAATGAGCCTGCAGTGTCTGATTTGTCTGATACTTTCTTTTCTCTCCTTGAATCAATAAATAGTGTAGCCTGTTTCATATTTGCCAGTCATGTGATTCCTCCACCCCTACCTTCCACATGAGGAACTGATTTCACTTTTTTACTGCTGAATCTGTGGATTCATGTGCTGATTCATAAAAAATTACCATATAGAGTTGTATCTAGCCCATTGAGTCCAAATGAACTTTTCTTGCACTGTATCTCCCCTTCTGGAGATACTTATTATTTCTCACTAGGAGCACTTATTGCCTTTGCCTTAGTATTCAACAAGACTCATTATTATTGAAAAGGAAGCAAAATATATTTTTATTTTAATTAGGGAACTTCTAAATAACCTTATTTATTGATTGATTTTTAATTCTTTTCTTTTTCCTGTTCTTCATTTTCTAATAGTTGAAGATCAGCTAAAATATTACCTCTGCTAATTTTTAGCTTTACTTCAAGTAATTCTCCCTTTAACCCAAAACTTGATTCTAGCTTTCTGTCTTCCATGACTAGTTCTTTTGTTTTTTTTACATGAGTAGTTTCTGTTACAGTATTTACTCTTAACTTCTTCTCCAACATGTTCATTTCAATAGTTGAATCATTCCTTATAATTTTTCCCTTTGTTTCTATTTAATTTTCCAGCCAAATTTTGAACTCCCCTATACTGCAGCCCAGCTAAATTAGTTACTAATTTGACTAGTTAGTTCCCCCATTTCTGAAAATAAATCCTTCTTAGGTAGACACCCCCTAAATTACAGTTTATTTTGTTTGCTAGCTTATTTTTGTTAGCAATTGATTAGCTGTTCAATTGAAATTGAGTCTAAACAGGACCTAATTGGACAAAAGTTGCTTACTACCATCAACCATTCATGACTCTCTGAATTAGAAAAAAAAAAAATTATTATGTATCTAAGAAATTTGTAGTTCCCCATTAATTTCTGGTAAAAAAGACAATGTCCAGCAAATAAATATGTTAGTTCTATAACCAAGATCTTTACCTTAACAAATAACAAATTTGCTTTGTAGCAATATGCTCTCTCCTATTATAAAAGAAATTTAATTATCCTTGAATGTGTTACATAGATTTCTTCTTTATTCCACATCTGATGCATAAAGGTTTAGGTGACTTCCAGCTCTACTCAATAGATTGTTTATCTACAGATTCTTTTCTGAAATCTCCCCAAAATAAATTACATTGATTTTAAATTTTTCCAGCTGTTTTTTTTAAAGTCTAATGCCCATTACTATATACCAATGAAATATTGATATCACTGTGTGATAACATGGTGATATGTTACCTAAACAGTTGCTCTGAATACAATGTACAGTTTCATTCCTTCTCTGAACTTAGATATATGTTACTGTTTAAATACCTTTTTACTTGAACAGTAATGTTGTAATGTTTCAAGTTCCATATGACTCAGTATAAACTGTGATTCTGATCTGATTTACCCTCAATACCTATGGATTTCATGGGAAATACACTGTCTATTGAAGAAACATGATTTCTGACTCTTTTCCCAATATGAAAATGAGTTGATTCCCAAACACTTTTTTATTTCTTCCTTTTGACTGCTTTCTGAATTGGCTATTGTTTTTATCCACATAGCATGAAACTGGTATGTGAAAAAAGAAAAATACAAATGTTATTAAATTGATTAATTTTTTTAATTGACTTTTCTGTGTATACACATAAAAATTGCAAAATTCTTTGTTCTCAAATTATGACAAGCTTTTGTGAAGTTCTTAAATTGCATCTAAAAATTTTTCCTTTCTCTGGTTAACTCTTTCTAGGTTAGATTCTGGAGTTTTTTGTTGTAAAATATTCTCACGTTTAGAAGAGGAAAGTACCTACTAAGGAAAAGTATATAAGTTTGAAACATATGAGTGAATCTACTAAAATCAGTATGAATACAAAGATATTAAAATTAAATTCTGCCTTCCAGAACTGGACTATGCAAGCTGTAGAAATAGTACATGATGTCTAACTTATTTAAAAAAAATAACCTCTTGCCTTTTCCAGTCCAGAGGCACTGAAAATTGAAACTGAACCTGCAAACATGTGTGTGAGAAGATCCTCCAGGGTTCAAAATATTTATTTTTCTAAACCGAGGGTTTTCAAAAATCTCTGTAATCCAGTATGTGCTAGATACATAAGACCTATGCTTTATATTTCTGAAAGGAAGTCACTTGGAACAAAAAATTACGCTGTGTCTCATTAATTCTCTTGTCAAAGTGAGGTATGAAATATATTGGTCTTCAGAATTCTGTTTTGGTCTATATGTTTTGTGTATCAAGTGATAGGAGAAAATGTGTAGATTTCAATAACTTCAAAAAACAATCTTCCACTGACTGAACCAACTGTCAGGCTGATAGGCATTGAATAAGCATGTTTAGTCGTGATTTTACACAGGAAAAGATATAATTTCAAAGGAAAATGAAGATGCATGAGTCATGAAAAGGATTATTACTGTCATAGGAACGGTTCATCAACCTGGCAAGTTATTTGTAGTCTTCCAGATTGAAGAAAGGATGTTATTTTCTATTATGAAATGTAGAAACTGCATCATACTTAGAGAAGTTTCTTGGCCAAGAAATCAATCAAGATATTTAGACTAACCTTACTATTTTAAAGTAAGAATATATAGAGATTGTTTTCTTGCATGACAAAAAAAAAGATTGTTGTCTGCTTAATAACATTGTCCAAAGGTAGAATTTGCAATTTCAAAATTACTGCGCTGTACTCCTTCTATTACCATATAGATGTCACTTGCTTGCTATACAACCTATTAAAGTGCATGAACCACATCGGCACATGTACTATTGTGATACAGCACATGCAGCCAAGGGTTACCATGACTGGGTTTTGTTTTTTTTCTTTCTCCGGGCTGATTGAATATTACCCATTATAAGAATCTAAAAAAATCCCAAACCAAAACCAAACCAAAAACCAAAACCAACAAAACCTAAATCAAACATTCATAAAAGATATTTGAGCTCTTAATTTTAGTGGCAACAGATAGATTAAATTTAAGTTGTGGCTATATTCATATACCTCCTAAGATTTAGTTTAAAAGCAAAACTATAAACAAAGCTTTATGTAGAAACTCATGCAAAAGGGCTTCGTGCCTGTGTTTGGAAGATCTAATAACAAAATAAAAGATTTTTTTTTTGCCTTTTTCTTTCCATTTAATTACCAGTCTCTGGAAGAATCTGACGACTGCTTAAAAAAGGTATTCTAATTTCTGTAGGTAAGGTACACTAGTGTACAACTGTTCTAGAGGCATCTATATGTGAAAATGGTGTAGTGGTGAACATTGTGGTGCTGGGTTAATGGTGGGATACTATGATCTTAGAGTGTTTTCCAACATTAACCATTCTGTGTATTTTATGTATAATTATTCATCATGTTCTTTTTATTCTTATGATTTTAAAAGTATGTTTTTTTCCCAACCAAGACAATGTGTCATCATTAAGTCTATGGAATAATTAATTCATGTATTCTCTCAATATTTGTTAATTGAAGTTCAATTGCCTATCCCAGATCACAGAAATTAGATACTGAATTGATCATTTGATTTTAACTTTTTACTCAAACACAGGCATACTTGGAACTCTTTCACCCTGTTCTTTCTTAAAAGATACATCTTTCCAGAATTATCCTTCTACTTTTTTCCCTTCAAATCTTCCTCTGTGTTGTGATTTAATGAGAACCCTCTGACTCAGACATAGGAAGCACAGAAATGTTGAAAAGTTTCAGTTGTACTTCAGACTTTGCTAAAACTCATAAACTCTTTGCAGTAACTTTATAAAATTCTTTAGCATAATGAAAGACAAACCAATGGCCAAGAGGAATCACAGTCACATGATCCGTGGAATGAATGACTGTGTCTTGATTTACTTGTTTGCTGTTAACCAAAAAAGGTATTGATTAGAAAAGTTGTTGGTACAGGTCTCACTTCTGTGATTATCAGCTCTTAAACAAAACATGTCTGTTCATTCCTAAATTTCTATCAAAATTCTAAATTTCTTTTCCTAAATTCCTATTGAATTCTAAAGTACTAAGAAAAGTAAAAATTCATTTTGTTTAATAAAATGTTGATAGATAGTAAGTACCAGTTAGCAAATTTTAGATTCTTATTTTCCATTGTTGCTAATTAACTGTTGTCATACCAGGTCTCTTTATGCATGCAATTATTATTTCTAATCAATTTTGTTTTTCATTGGCCCTGCAGTTGATACTATGGTCTGTGAATATATTTTCTCCTTAGTTATCAAATATCGTTCTTTCATTTTATGGTTAGCTTTAGCAACAGAGAATTCCATATGTAAATTGTTTAAAGAAAGAAAAGATTTAGGAAGTATTCTGATACTTCAGATTTTTACAGTTCTTTCTGGCTGAAGAAACCTAGCCAACTTAAATTGTATGCATTCAACACAGTTATAAGCTCAGTATAGTTAACAAGGGTAAAAATCAAAGACACAAAAGGGATTTATATTTTTCATTTCTTCCGACTATGATCAGAAACCTTCTGTCTTGGTAAACAAAGCAATAAAAATTTGCTTTATAGTAACTCAATACATCATAGGGGCATGCACATGTCTTTCTTTAGAAGTCCTAGAAACAAGAATGCCATTAGTAAAGAAAATAAGAATTTAATACTGATTATTTATTTCACACTGTGCTTTATGTCTTTCCTAAAATTTTTTTTTATTTTAATAGCAGATTATTTGTCATAACTGACACCAAAAGCTGTTTGAAAACCACTGTGTTGCCTTTACATTAGAATAGAAATAAAATTCATAGAAATAGGAACCGTTTCAGGGTTAAGACATTCATCTTACATACATATAAGGTCTCCCATCTCCATGGATACCAAAATCTCCTGCTAAGACTAGAAATTCTCTGTTGAGAGCAATGGTCTAATTGCTGATATCTTAGCCTTCACTGAATAACCCCTTCCACTAAAGTAAATATATTGCCAATAATGAGGCTGCTTACATAACAAATTGTTTCTTGTGTGCAAAAAAGAAGGTGTTAGAATATTGTTGTATCTAACCAAACATATTATACATGAGAAATTGTAGATGAACTCAGACTAAGTAGGTTGTTAACACTGAAACTGGAATCTGGCAAGAATACTAAAATCTATCACTGATTTTACAGTAAATTCCAGAACATCTTGATGCTTAAATGTGTCCTCCAGGACTGTTTATTTTTGACAGTCACTTATTTATACATGAATGAACTTCTTTTCAAAGAGAGCAACTGTGTAAAACTTTGTCATGTAAAAAAAGGATTTTTATATGTACTTGCAACATTGTCATATATGGAATTGCACACAAATAAACACATGGTTAAGAAGGCTGTGGAATTTATTTTTTTTTTTTCCCAGATTTTGCTTTAAACTTGACTCTGTCAAGTTCCTTTTAACAGAGAGACTTCTAGAATGAAAAACTTAATTATCCACCTACCACAAATAATGCAGGACATAACAGTAAAATCAACTTTCTTAACGAAGTTTGCCAATATTTTCCATGATTGGAAATTTTTCAAGACCATTCATCATCTTTATTCTATGAACTTTTGATTAAAAGTCTGAGTTTCTAGTAGAAAGTAGTGGAAAGTAGTGAAAAATCATACTTATTCTTCATAAAATAAGCTGCAGACTCATTCCTTCAAATTCTGCCCTTAACATGTGTAGCAAGTGCTCCTAATAATTTTGTTACAGTAAGAGTGCTTCTAAGAGAATAAATCGATAAGCATATGTAGTATTTAAGCATACTGAGAAATATTTATTATACCTTTTAGTTCCTTTTATTAAGCAGAAGTCAACAAAGAGAAAAAAATACTTTAAATTAGAAAAAAAATGCTGTGACTTGTGTTACCTTATTGAGATGAAAAATTATTTACTTTCAGTAGAAAAATTATATTAAATAATTCAATATATGTAAACCTACTATACTACTCAAGAATGGAAGAGCTACATCTTGGTGTCACTGGAATACTAGTGTGCTTGGAATTTGTTTGGAATTTGTCCCACATTAGATTATTTTATCTGGTCTTGAATAATCTTATATAAAAAATGCATGTCATCTGCTCACTTGCTTTTGTGGAGGCTTCTACGTAAGCTGAAGAATGAAGTTTATCCCACCAAGTGCTGTGCATCAGTTCAACTAGACCAAAACCTTCTTAATTCAGATTGCAGTGCAGAAAAAAATCCAACTATGTCTTTTGCTAATTCTGTCTACTTGAATTAATCCATCTTTGGGAAGCTTACTCTTATCAAAAAATGAAGCAATGCAAGTGTGGACATATTTTATTTCTGGATATATTTAGAATACCAGGAGACCGAACATTTAGGAGGCAGTTTTCTTTCAGCTTCTCCAGTGGGTGGATGATTATACATTTTACAGTTACTTGCTACAAAGACCATAGAGATGTAACAGGATGACACAGTTTTAAAGATTCAGGCCGAAGTTAGAAGTGTAGTTTCCAGAAACCTTTATTGATTTTGCATTTATATTTTTTAATTAAAAGATTCTGGGAATTCTGGTCAGGTTTCTAGGTACTGTGATGCCATTTTACCATACAAGCACTTTGCTCTTTACTGGCTTTCCTGAATATAAATAAAAGTAAATCACAGGATTCCAAGGCAAAAATGCAGCAGAAAAAGAAAACAAACAAACAAACCCTGAATATAATCACCTTGTGAAACACAGAGGAGCAGTAAAAAACACAAGGACATGTTTTTTTTTTTCTTTTCAGTTAACCTTTTAAGCAGTTTTAAATGAGTAGTACTGAATTCCTACTTTCTTTGCTTAGTTGTACAAGGAATGATTTCTTACACAAATAAACACTATCATTTTCACGTGCTTCCTATTGTAAAAATAGAACTTTTATTCATTTAAGATAGGACAGCAATAAGTGAGAAGTCCTGCACCCTACAGTATATTTTGCAGGATATAGAATAGGCATTATTATTGCATAGCACCCTTATTTAAGATTTCTCAAAATCACTGACTAACAGAGTACACATTCTTTTGAATAAAGGCCTAAGAATGAATCATTGCTTAAATGGAAGTTGTGATCTGCTTTTATAAATCTTGCCAGAATATATTCCCACATCCACTTTAAAAGGTTCAAGAAAAAGGATTGGGTCAATATCTCATTGCTTACTTACTTACTTTGCAATCATGTAGTTTAATCATATTTTTGCCTATTTCTTGGCTCTTCTTAAAAGCTTGACCTTTACTTGGCCTTTATCCTCAAGAATGTAAGAAGAAGATGACTGTAGAAACATTAAACTGAAGAAAACTAGTAATTATAGTACAGACACCTTATAGTGACATTGTAGATACTAGACTGTTCAGAAAATGTCCATACTGTTTAAAACATAAACATACTTTACTGCAATTTTAAAAATGTAGCTTACACTCAGTAAATGATACAGTCCTGTTTTATGTCAAAATTTTTAAGTCTTAAAATCAGTTATAAAATGTAAATTTAAACATCATATATTAAGTAAAAAAAAAGAGGATGTAAACTTTTCATATATGATATATCTATACATTCCATTCCTTTAGCAGCACCTAATTTTGTGAAGACTAAATTTCTAAAATGGTTTTCTATTTTTGAATATATACAGAATACAAAACCATGTTTTAAACTAAATATTTTCAAACTACAGCTTGTATCTTTATCCATTAAATATTCCATAAACATATAGCCAAAATTAATCCCAGACTAAATCAGTTTTTCATAGAAAACAAGTTTTGCTCTCTTTCTTTTATTTCTTATTTCTCTTTATGCCTATAGTCTAGAAGAGTTTGAAAAGCCTGCCTAACAGTGTTCCCTTACAGAAATGGTGATCAGCAATTAGCTTCATAATTCCATTTCCCTTTTACATCATTCATCACTGACAAAAGTGAAAGCTTCTACAAGAAGCACACAGGACAGTTCAGCAGGTCCATTACTTATTTTTCTTTAGGGGAACCGTTTATTTTTTTCAGAGGCATTACTGCAGTCAGAACCATATAAGGAACTCTGACTTCACACTGTACCTTGAGTCAATATAATCTGTTCTATATATTTCTTAAAAAATACTATTTGATCTGAGTGAAAATACGTTCTAATAAGTCTAGATAACACTGAGGCATTTTTTATATGGCTGAATACATTTTGAGATTGTTGTCAGGGTAATTTAATAACAAATTATGAAAAAATATGCTATTTAAATTTATGTCATTAACCTACATTGTTGCTGTAAACAGTAATTTTTTTTTAAAAAACACACCTTTGACTCTTGTAAATTTTGTTCACAGCTCAGTATTGACACCTGTAATTTGTCAGGTCTCCTGATTTATAAAATATATTTTGTGGCAAATGTAGACCTTTTGGTTCTTTCTTCAATCCATGGCAAAATTATACTTCTGCCTTTGGTAGGAAAAGTTAATATAGCAGAAATATCTGCACAGATTTAAAAGACTAGGCAAATTATCAATATCTCAAACCATGGTCTATACTTGGTGGTATAAATATGAAGGATTTGGGATATCACTATGAAGTTAGTACTTACATCACCTTTTAAATCCATTTCAACCAGCATTACAACTAAGAGAACTGAAGTAGAATCCCTTAGGCTATCATGAACTCTTGCCTTCAAAGCAGTTAAAGAATACAGTCTTTTCCAGAAACAAATAAAACCTTTGTGGATCAGATAAACAGAAAAGTTCTCCAATACTTTTGGAGATCTGATCAGGTCAGACCTCTGATAGTTTTCATTCTATAATCCCAGATCCTCACTCTATATATGATTTCCAGGCTAACTGTATCAAAACTTAGATCATTCTGTGTTTCCTTTGCTAGCATTGTCCTTAATTAATTAACTAACCTGACATTAGTACTACTGTATACAATTAGATTTGTTCCCCTGGTAAATCAGAGTTGTATTTTATTCTTTTCCCCCATTCATCTTATATTTTATTTTACTGCCATGTCTTTGCTTTGTTATTCCTTCAAAATATAATTCCTAAATATCTGAGATTGCCTCTGTTTTCCAGTTCTTAAGGCACAGAATTATTGAGGCTGAAAAAACCTTCAATATCGAGCCCAACCATTAACCTAACACTACCAGGTCCACCACTAAACTATGTCCCTAAGTGCCACATGTACATGTCTTTTAAATACCTCCAGAGATGGTACCTCAATCACTTCCCTGTGCAGCTTGTTCCAATGTATGAAAACAGTTCCTTATATCGAGTTACTCAATTATAAAGTACCATACAATACTGGGACTTTTTCTGAAGGCTCTATGCAAACTCTGTGCTTTTGAATCTGAGGGCAGTATAAGAAAATTTGATATGTTTATTCAGTCTTTCCCTGACATGTATCCCAACTCTCTAAATCCTTAACTCCGGAAATTGAAGTCTCATCAGTGTCGTCGTTCAGACCACATGTGTTCAAATGCTTGGTTTTGTATATCTTGCCATAATGCAAGAAAGGTCTGATGACCTGATTTCCTCCATGTATTAGCAATTTCCTACCCTGGCTGTCTATGCTGGCGTTAAATACAATATATCAGCCCAGGCTTTAATTTATAAGCTGAGAGGAAATGTTGACTGAGCAAGTATGAGACAGAATGGTAGGACTGTATTTTCTCAGGGTAAAATAAATAGCATAAAACATATCCGATACTAACTTCCTGCCTCCAGGTTGCAAGCAGCAGCTGCTCAAATTAGTTGTGTGCTCTAACCAAGATGAGTTTACTTTAATAGAATGGTAATGATTCATTTATTTTCTGTCATATGAATATTCCCTCAAACTGTAAATCTTGGGTAATTTTGGAGGACTTTTTTCTAAAGTTCCATGGAATAATAATTCCATGTAATGGTAATAAATATTTAAATGCAAGGTGGTATCCTCAGTTTCTCATTCTTACTCCAACTTAGAGACACAGAGGAGAGAGGTAGGTGAAATTAAGGGGAAAATTTTACTGTGTGATTCCTACATGATGCAACATTTCTTGGGAGGTATGATGATAGATCGAGTACATTCGAGCATTGACTACTATAAGAGGGAAAAGCTCAGTGATGGTTCTCAGTTAAATTATCCTGTTTGGCAACCTTCTGATTTATTATTTAGTTTTTATGAAACCATTAATAATTATAATAACAATTAAAATAAAATGCTTTGGAAAATCTTGATCTATTTTTACGATTTCCAGGCTGTGGAGTCAGTACAGTAGCAGTCCATTCCTCTTGTGAAAAAGGGCATGGAACAGCTGTACCCTTCCACTTGGAGTACATTCATATCTGTGTTCAGAGAGAAGAAAGAAGGTTCAAGTCTTGTATTTTGCTTTCTTTCTCTTCTTTTTTTTTTTTTCCTTATTTGATTTCATTTTTCAAAATGCAGACAACATGCAAATGATTGCATTTTTGCTTTGGAAATAAATATGTTCATTTAAAAAAAATAAAAAAAACCCCTATGGTTAGGCAGGTTTATGACCTTAATTTCTAAATATACTGAAAATAGAAAAATGGAATTTCCACCTCTCAGAAAGACATAAGGAAAACAACAAGAAATCAGTCTTAAACAATTTATCTTGTGTTCATACAAATGCAGCATGAAGCACAGATGTGGTTGTAGAAGCCTTCAAGTACACTTTCAAGTCTTCAATCAAATGAGCAAGAATTGGAAGGCCATTACTGGCTCCCTTCTCTTTCTCAAGTGTGCATTCAGACTTGCATAGGGTTCTCTTATATTTTTCACCATGCACACTAGATGTATAACAGCCTTTTTGCAACCTTGGACTGTTCTCACTGCCCTGGCCACCTGCGCTGAACAATAAGGGGATGAAATTGAAGAAGCTTTTTAGCTTTTATAGCTTATTGATTTTTGTATTTTCAGATGTATTAGAGCAATTTTTCAAACGTATCCGCCTTCCCTTGATATCTTGAGTGTGGAGAGAGGATTTCACATTTATTAGCTTTGCTTTGCTGAAAAAAAATACAGCAGTAGAAGTACTTTTGTGTTATCTCAGGGATATAAATGGTTTTGGTATAAAAAAAAAATCAATTCTCAGAATAAAATTCAAAGCTTGTGTGCAAGTGTTACATAAAAAGCAGACAACAAGGAATGCGCTTTCCCAAGTAGGTAACAAAGATGGGGTTTTAAAGTGCAGTGCTGAATTGCAGTTGAACTCAATGAAGCTCAATACTTCCCAAATAGAAAAGTTCTATCTTAATGGAGAGCATATAATACTGTAAATACTTTTTTATTATCTCTGATCAGCCGTGACAGCATTAGAAAAGGAATACAGGAGAAAAGTCTTCTTGGAGAGTAGTGCTATTTTCTCAGCTTAGGGGCAATAAAATGATGTGTGAGCTGTTTCATTACAAGAATTTTTATTTCATTAGGTGATTCGAATTTTTAAGCATTATAAACAGGAAATTCTATACGGCACGAAAAGTATTCAGCAACTGGCCCAACAAATGAAAAGAATCCAGCTATCCTGGATTCCTGTTTCAAGAATATGATGTTTATTTTTCCCACAGTATGCATATTTCGTATAGATCTATATCTCATATAATATTCATATTTTTCTCAAAGCATTCACCCTTTCAACTGTGATGATGTATTTTACCTCATTTTACATTATTTCTATCACCTCCTAACTGCTTCAAAATGCAAATACTTTTGGCTCTGTACATCTGTATAGGTATTTTCCCTCACAAACTTGGAAGGTACACTTCAAATTATTTAAAAAGTTCACATATGAGGCCTACATAAATTCTTTTTGGATAAATGCTCCTCCTCAAGGGAAGAGTAGGAAAAATAAATCTGTAATTATCATACTGTAACACTTAGTTTTCCAGTATCTGACTTGTTCTTGAAAAAAAAAAAAAAAAAGAATAAGATCTAACTGTACTTCTGGGGCTGATGTGACTCTCTGACCGTGCTTTTCTGTCTAGGGAAATAAAATTGAAATAGAATACTTTAAAAAACTCTGGCATAAATGAAGCAAGCTATTTTAAAATTAAATTATGACAGATAAGAAAATAAAACGTGTTATATTATCTTATTTCCAAATCTTTTCCTCATTAGTCTGTAGCTAAGGCACATCTAAAGTTCCATTTGTGAATGCCCATGTAGCAAATCCATATTGCAGAGCCTTGTTTCAAAATGAGTTGGTTCTTTCTCATATTTTGATGGGTTTGGTATGTGATTGGAAATGTTTATGACTGAATTTTTAAATAAAAGTTTCTGAGTAATTACACACACAGGCAAATGCTGTCTATATACACATTTTTCCAGTCAAACTATGATCTATAATATGCAAATGTAAAATGTAAATGGAGTTTAGAATGTAAAAGATGTTCACTCTTTCTACTGGAGATTATAAAACATTTTGCATGTGGATTCATGACAAGGTCATATTACACCCTATGAAGAAATGTTTTTAAAGCAGATCAGTGTTTTTATGTTTCCTGATTCTCAGTGGAAGCATGTCACACCTCCTTGGCTTTCATTAGCAACAAAAAGTCTCTTCCTGGCAACTCCAGTGACCATGCACCATGCCTTCCCTACAAGGAAAGCTGAATTATTGCATACTATGACAGACTTTCTTCCATTAAAAAGTAGAGTAACTACTAGAAATAATACAATGGGTGATAACTAGTAGGTAACTAGGTATTTGAAATGCTGGTGGAACTCCAAGCTCTGTTATGTTTCTTGGTTTCTATGAAAATATATAGGAAGGATTTGGTTTCTGCATACAGAACATACACAGTATTTGTAGTTTGACCAGGATCAGTTTGAAATAATCAATATAAAATGAAGATTCTTTATTGCAAATATCTTAGAACCACTACATGTCTATAATTAAGGTATTTCTGTGCATTCGTAGTTCTAAACAATTGGTTACTGCACGTCTAAAAATTCGGAGAGTGGGTGGGGTGGGAAGAAACAAATTTGTTAGGCTGATCTTTCTAATGAAGTAGAGACAAGAAATAACTAAAATTACTTTTTATACTTAGCAAACCCATGTTGAAATCAGGTCTCTGAATTCTAGGACAGTGAGGCTTAATTTAAATCTTTGACCTTCCAAGAGAAAGCCCAAGTGGGTCTTTCTAAGAAGTTTGAACTCCTTTTTTTTTATGTGTGTAGTTGTTTTGGTTTGGTGGGATTTTTTGTTTGTTCTTTTCTTTTTAATTTCCTGAAAATAGTTAAAGGATATGTGATTTAGAATGACAGTGAGAAGGACTGTTGGCACCTTTACGTGAAACAGTGAGGGAATAAAGCCATAAAGCAATCCTATCTCGCAATCCTATCCGCAGCATCCCTGGAGCAGCACCACAAAAAGCCATTAAAAAAACCCAAACCAAAACAAAACAAAAAATCCCACAAAAAAACTCACAAGAATAATCAGTCTTTCCTAAAGTTCCAAACATATAGAATGGTAATTTTATTTTTTTTAATACTACTTTTAATACTAGTAAAAAATAAATGTATTCAAACAACTTTAATAATTGTCAGGGATGGAGACAGTAGAGTATTCCTTACTAAGTAATCTGATCTCCAACTTTGACCCTGTATTTATCTCGTGTGCCTCTGGAACCCTCAGACTAAAGTCTTTGCCTTCCAAAACTGCATAAAGGATGAAAAAATTGAACTTTTATTACAAAATTCAATTTCAGTGAATTAAAGTCTCAATGGAAGAAGATTTACCCTGCATTTTCCCTATGTACTCACATCTGCTCACTGACTTTGCAAACTTCACAACAAATGCCCATTAGAAGGATTAATATTGATATTAATCTTAACTTCCTTTTTTCTTTCTTAAGTTATACTGCTTTATTTTATTTATATGTTATGTTATTTAAATACAGCTAAGTTCTTATAGGTGTAGCTGGACACCTCAATATCTAAAAGATAGTCAGAATTTTTTCTAAATTGTTTTAGGAGATGGAAATAGTGAAAATATGAGAATGTTTTGTTAGTAAGTCAATAAAATTCTGTGTGTCTGTTATAATATCCCAGTTTTATGATCTGTTCTTTACTGCTAGCTTGATTGTTTTAGCTATACAGCATTCAAACGTTAACTTCTTATTTATACACAAGTGTGCTTATTAACTTTTCTGTGTAGAGTCTATACTGTATTCTAATTTAAGGGTCAAATAATACGTTTCAAAGTGAGCAATAAACCAGCTTTGAAACTGTTTTTCTCATGTTTCTCTCTCCTTCCTTGTATAAGGAAGTATTTCTTGTATAAGAAAATGGGCAACTAAACAAAGAATCTTTGAAAAATAATACTTTTATTACTCTGTGATAGACATGGTGAAGACATCCTGAAGAAAGGATTTCCTTTATGCTAAGTGAAGATGCAAATAGTAAATAAAATAGTTTTTTTCATATGTGAAGCAAATGATGTTAGAAAGACAGACAACTGTGTTTGAATTCCAGAAACCATTTAGTCTACAACTCAGAACTTGACTGTTTATTTACACTACTAATTCTGTGGAGCAGATGAATTCCATCAAATGCACCAAAGCACATGTTTGCCCTCTTTCCAATTAAGTTTATATTAATAATGAGCTGCCTTTTTAAAGAAAAAGCATTGGACAAAAGGTTATTTATAACTAAAAAAAAAAAAACTTCTAAAAAAAAATCTGTTTTAAACAACACTTTTTCTTGGCTTTATATCAAGTCACAGTATAAAATTATTGTTCACTCAATGGTTTAGGTTAATTATACACTGTGTTTTTATAATATTTAAATAATATGATTCTGCAACAATTCTCAGTTTTTTATAGACATGTATATATACATTTGTACACTTCAGGTTTGTATACATATGCATATAAATATGAGATCTTATGACCAATGGCTTTTTTCCTGATTTGCTGATTTTCACCAAGATAAGAGGAAACAAACATTAAAAATGAATGAATTCTACAGAGTGTATCAGGAACCTCTTCAGTCATCAGTCACTAAAGCACACTGAGTCTGGCAGGCAACAACACAACTCAGTAAAATTGATGATCTAAGTTGATGGTTGAACTAAAATCCTTTTTTTATGCATCAAAGCATGAAGTCAGCTAAAGTTATCAATTTATATTTATTTGTTGCTTGGGTGGAATAAATAAGCTGTCATTCTAAATAAGATTGTGAAGCTAGTCGATTTATCAACCTATAATGAGTATAACTAAATATTCTCAAAGCTGAGGAAATTATAATATTCATTTCAGGTTCATATATAAAAGATAAATTTAAAGTTCAAGGACATAACTTCAAAAATACCAGACAAATTTCATCAAGTTTGGGCTGTTCCTGAAATTAAAACTTTTCGGTACAGATTTCAGCCCAAATTTTTCAATTTATCATCTCCAAGTCTTGTCCATATATAAGAAACACTGTATTAAAATATTTGGGGTACTATACTTCTCATCCTAACTGAACTCATGACAGCAAAAGAGAAAATAAAAGGGGAGAGTGAGAATATTATAAAGAAAAATATTTTTTTTTTTAAATAATAATTATTTTTTATTCATTTCAGTTCTCAGGTAAAAAGTATTCTAACTTGTTCATTAGGTGATCTAATGGAGATTTTTATTATTACTGCTTTTAATTTATTTAACTATCAGAGTTCATGCATAGAGGCGTAGAATGCACTGCCCTTGAAAACAGAAAATGAGAAGAAAGAATAAAATCCTTGGATATAATAATAAGTTCATATCATAATTGTAGTGATTTTAATTTTGGCTGTTAATGAAATATTTAGACAAAACCCCACAGTTATCTAGATAGCTGTAAGACAAAGAAGACGAATTTATCAAAAAAATGAAAACACAGAAAAGACAAAGAGTGGATTTATTTATCTTTACTGAAATTTACTAAATTTACTGTCAGCTGAGATATAACTCTACAAAATAGTTATGTAGACCAGTATACCCTAAAGATTATTTTCTTATTATTACCAAGTAAGGTGTAATTGAAGGTTCAGTTCAGTTCACTTCATTAATTCTTCACATTGTTCTGGTTCTATGTGGGTGTAAAATAAATTTTCTAATTATTTGTTCCACTTCTATTTCATTTATATCTGCATTAATTTTTGGTAGATCATTAGAAACTCATTTGTGGCCTGAAAAAATAGTTGAACTCTGCATATTATAAGGACTTCTGACATGCTAGACAGAACCATGCTTCTGGTTAACATTCTTAGTTTTTCTACAAATATATTGGCTAGCTAGACCTTCAATTACTACCTACAAAAACTTCCTGATACAACAACTACCTTCCAACTTCCTAACTGAAATTTCAGTAAAGACAAACAATAAATCCACATTTTCTCATTTCTGTGTATTCATTTTTTGATGAAATTGCTTTCTTTGTATGACAGCTTTCCAGATATGTTTTGAGGTTTTTGTCTTCATATTTCATTAATAGACAAAATTTAAATCATACCTGAAGTATAGGGCCTGGACAAGCTTGGGAAGTGGCCCACAGGAATCTCATGAGGTTTAAGAAGATCAAGTGCAAGGAGCTGCACCTAGGTCAGTACAACCCCTGGTACCAACACAAGCTGGGGGATGAACAGACTGAGAGCAGCCTTGCTGAGAAGGGCTTAGAGGAGCTGGTGGGTGAGAGGAAGGACATGACCTGGCCGTGTGCACTCACAGCCCAGAAAGCCAAGTGTTTCCTGGGCTATATCCAAAGCAGTGTGGGCAGCAGGTTAGCAATGGGATTCTGCCCCTCTGCTCTGCTCTGGTGAGACCCCACCTGCAGCGTTGCATTCAGATCTGGAGTCCCAGAACAGGAAGGACATGAACCTGTGGGAGACAGTCCAGAGGAGGGTCACCAAGATGATCAGAGAGATGAGGAAAGGATGAGAGAATTGAGATTGTTCAGCCTAGAAAAGAGAAGGCTTCAGGGTGACCTAATTGTGGCTTTCCAGTACCTGAAGGGAACCCACAAGAAAACTGGAGAGGGAATTTTTACAAGAGCACGTAGTGACAAGACAAGGGGGAATAGCTTCAAACTAAAAGAGAGTAGGTTAGATTAGCTATTAAGAAAAAATTCTTCACTATGAGGATAGTGATGCACTGGAACGGTTGCCTGGAGAAGATGTGGATGCCCCATTCCCAGAAATGTTCAAGGCCAGGCTGGATGGTGTTGCGGTAACTCTGCTACATAAAAAGAATGCAGGAGCCTGTAATATTGTTAAATTGACCACATGTCCAAGATGGTGATTTTAAACCTTTGTGTAACCCTTCTTGTTCCCATAAACCCCTCACTGTACCTGTGGAATGTCTGAGAGATAACTAGAAACTCATCTATTGGTTGTTAACTCCTTGTCATGATTGGTCACCCTGTGATCCCTCCAAAAGGTACTTAAACCGTTGTTAGATCAATAAAGCTCTCTTGGTTCTCTCTTCGCTACTGGACTCCCTGCATGCTGTGTAGTCTCTTGTCTGCTGGCATAGGGGCCTCTGCCGCCTGTCCCTGCCACGAGGGACGGGTGGCAGGGGGCTGACCTCAGCTCTGGAAACCTTCACAGAGCGTCCGGGAGTGACCCTCCAGAAACTCCTCCAAAAAACTGCAACAGGATGGAGCTCTGAGCACCCTGGTCTTGTGAAAGGAGTCCCTGCCCACAGCACTGGATTTGGAAGTAGATGGTCTTTAAGGTCTCTTCCAACTCAAACCATTCTATGGTTCTATGATTCTATGATTCCAATTCTATGATTATATGATTACATGATTATATGAACATATTTTTTTTAATCTTGTAGTGAATCTCTTGATGTTTCACAAGTTTTGGTGGTATTACTTCCAGACTTGGGATTCTGTAGAAGTTGGAAAAATTGAATTTTTTCAAGGTAGGCATGTTCCCTTTGATATTTCTAGAAAACTATGCTTGTAATAAAGTAAGTGGGAATAGATAGTTCTGGCAGTCAAGGGGACAAAACCCCACCCTGGGGTGCATCAAACACAGTACAGTCAGCCCCTTATCACAGTGGGTTGTCCCAATGTATTCAGCAGTAGTGTGGCATCACCTGAAGCCCTACAATTTAAGATGCAAAAGCACTTGAATGGAGGAGTACAGCCAAGCAAGTGGAAGAGCTGGAAGGTATGTCCTGTGAGGGCTGCCTGAGGACTCTGGGTTTGTCTAGTTTGGAGAAAAAGATGTTGATCCATTGCTCTCTTCAGCTTCTGGAGGAGGGGAAGTGGAGGGGGAGGTGCTGATACCCTTTGCCTGGCATTCAGAGACCGACCCCCACCTGGCTACAACCTCCTCTCAGGTAGAGAGTGATCGAAACCCACCTGACTACAATCTCCTTTCAGGGACTTGTAGAAAGTAATGAGGTCACCCCTGAGCCTCTTCTTCTCCAGACTAAACAACCCCAGCTCCCTAAGCCTCTCCTCATAGGACTTGTGCTCAAGTCCCTTCATCAGCCTCGTTGCTCTTCTCTGGACCTCCTCCAGCATCTCAATATCCTTCCTGAACTGAAGGGCCCAGAACTGGACACAGCACTCCAAGGGTGGCCTCACCAGTACTGAGTACAGGGGAAAAAGCACTTCCCTGCTCCTGCTGGCCACACCGTTCCTGATCCAGGCCAGGATGCCATTGGCCTTCTTGGCCACCTGGGCACACTGCTGGCTCATGTTCAGCTTTCTGCTAATCCAAACTCCCTGGTCCCTTTCTGCCTGGCTGCTCTCCAGTAGGTTTAAATAGGAAGGGCTTAAAGCCACACCAGGGGACATTTAGACTGGACAATAGGAAGCATTTCTTTACTGAGATGGTGATCAAAAACTGGAAGAGGCTTCTTAGAGAGGTCATCAATGTCCTAAATAGCATGCTTTAACTTTTGGTATGCTCTATTCTGTTTCTGCCCTATCCTCTCCTAAATTTTTCCAATTGTTGAGAAAGCAGCTGGCTGATCCATTCTGTCTTTCCCTCTTGGTAAGATTAGTACATTTTAACTTGTGCAATAATTAAAAGAAAAAATTAAAGAGAGACTTTTAGGATTTCCTTTGGCTCATGAGGTTCTTATTTCAGATAAGAGAAAATAAAGAGCATGTAATATTTTGTACTTATTTCAGTGTTTTGTTTTGTTTTAATTTTTTTTTTTTTAATTTATGTATCTTATGAAATAGATATTTCTTACCTGGATGAGCTGAGATGATGGAAACCAGAAATCAGTGGCTGTTCTCTACATATTCAATGGTAAAAAGAAAAGCACTCAGTAGTACTTATTGTAACATAAAGCACAGTTCTAGTGTTCCATTCTAATAGAGCACTCTTCCTTCCCAGTGAGCTGAAACACACGCAAGACATGTTTACATCATGATGTGGCATATTATAAATAATGAATTCTTGTTGTGCTTTCAAGTAGTGAAGAGACTGAATCAGAAATAGCAGGCTTTGCTTATTGAACAGTAAAGAAGGCACATTTTACTAAACTATCCTACCTTTAGGGTAAATCCATTATACCTGCTATCTACCTTCTTCAGCTATACATGTGATTTGAAAATATTCTCTCTGTTTCAGGATTAATTTCTTTAGTTGTCATGGGGCAAAATGCGTGGCAGAAAACAACAGAAATGGTGCTTTTGTATAGGTAGCCTAAACAACTGGGCTTGCATAATGCACACTCAATTGAAGCCAAAGATTTATTTATATTGAGCAATATTGTTTATTTTAAAGTAAAGGGGGATGAAATAACCTTACTGTACTGGTGTGCAAGCAGTACTATATCATATCTTTCATTACTCTTGCATAGTGGACTCATTAATTTCAGGAAAAGACACCACTAACATAACTGTGAAAGCAGAACTCACATAAATTGGTGGAACTTAGTTTGCAGTATTTCCGTTAAGGTATTTGTGTGTTTTATTCAATATAAATACAGACTAGCTATAGCAAAAATTTAGTCTTTTAAATGGCCAGTGCAATCACGTTCAGCTTCTTGTAGACCTGTTCATGGACAGTTATTAACACAAGTTATTCTACTGAAAATAGCTACACTTTAATTATTATTAATTGATATGACCAGATTGGAAAGTAACTGATTTCCTGGGTTTAGGAAGTCTTATAGTAGCAGAACTCAGAATTGTATTTGATAGTGACATAAATTCTTTTTCTCCTTTGACAAAAAAAAAAAAAAAGATATAAAGACACTTTCATGTGTTATATGAACCTACTGAAATTAATTTTAAAATTGTATTTATTTACATAATGCTATTTAATTAATTGTGCTTATTTCTACAAGAAAAATATTAATACACAAAGAGACTACAGCTTTTAATTACCACAATAAATTACAGTTGTATGATATCTAGGAAAAAAAAGTTATGATGGTATTTAAACTTGGACACTAGGTTCCAGTTTTTCCTGAATTCCTTACTGTTAATTGTTGAAATTTTCAGCTAAACTGACAATTAGGTAAGTTGAAACTGGTACAATTGCTGTCTGAATAAGAAAGATTTAATCTAGTTTCTAAAACCAGGGCTTCAGAAAGCTTGCCTCTTTTAATCAAAATCCTCCTTCTTTTAATACCTTCCATTCCACAGTCTCAACAGAATGCATTTATATCCTACAGGGCAGTCTCAGAGAGAACATAACAATATTTGTCATAATACTCTTATGGACATTGTATAACCTTATTCTCTTCAAATTGAATGAAACCTGCAGAACACCACATTCTGATAACAAGTTGAATATAGGGTGTGCAAGTTCATGTCAGGCCCCAACCTTCTAGAGAAATGTGGTCATATTTATTTTATTAATTTTATCCAAATCCACTGTGTTGAGATGCACTGTTAAAGTATGCTCAGATTTATTACTACTTTTTTTTGTGCATGAAACAGTAGATTATTAAGTTGATTTAAGCAATTAAAACTTAGATTTGATTCCAGTCTCAGCTAGTCACATTATCACTTAGACTGAGATCCTACATAGAATCATAGAAAAAACTGGGTTGGAAAAGAGCTTTGAAATCATTAAGTTCAACAATTGACCCAACACCACCATGGCTGCTAGACACTCAGTGCCACCTCGAGTCTCAAATTAGAAACCTCCAGGGACCAAGAATCCACCACTCCCCTGGGCAGCTCATTCCAATGCCTGATTACTCTCTCTGTAAAGAATTTCTTCCTAATATCCAACATAAACCTCCCCTGGCAGAGCTCAAGACTGTGCCCTCTTGTGCTACTGCTGGTTGCCTGGGAGAAGAGAGCGACTCCCACCTGACTACAACCTCCTTTTATATAGTTGTAGAGAGTAATGAGGTCTCCCCTGAACTTCCTCCTAAAACAGTGTTTTAAGAGATGAGCTGTGAAGCTACCAATTATGTTTGATCAAATTTTTTGAAGAGTATATGTATGGTAAATGAAGTTGATTTTTCAATGGTAGGTTCATTTGCCAATAATGGGACATGATTTTTATTAAGCAGAAGCTGTATCCTTGCACCTTTTCAAATGAAGCCTTTCAGGAAACAGACATTTGTAACATAAATGTACTTTGCACATACTGGATCAACAGAAAATGTTGCTGGTTTAGCATTTAGAGTGCAGATTATTCCAGCGACACTACAATGTTTAAAAAAAACAAAACCAAACTTTTAGTCTGACATTGATTCAGTTCAGGCAATGATTCAGTTCCACAGTTATAATCTCTGGTTACTGATTTTAAATACAAGGCTTTTGGCTTTGATATGTTATTCTAATGTCCTTGTATCTTAGAATAAATGGAAATCTATATTGATTTTAATGTTATAGTTGTTCTGTCATTTTTTCTTGCACCAAAATATTTCAACTCCTTTTTTAATGTATTTTGCTTTCTCTGTTTTACTCAAGATAGAGAATAATAATTTTACTGAACATTATTTTCCAGACAGTTTTTTTCCTCTTTCTACAGAGAAAGGTGGAGAAAGTCTCCACCTATTTAAGAAACAGACAATGCTTTGCAAAGTTAAAATTACCCTTCTCTCTCATTTATTTTCTGTTATATTGTTATTATTTTCTTAGTGGGGACTAAAATGTAGTATCATACACAAAATCTCTTGCTGTCACAAAGGCCAACTACATTAATACATTTTGTAAATGATTTTCTAGTTCCTCTGTTTTTTGCCAATTTCATTTTGCACTTGAATTCTCATTTCAGGCTTGTTCAGGTATGCAATATACTGTATATTTATATTTCATAAGGAATATTTTCCATTCTTGGCAATAGTATTAAGTAAATTAATGAAAGATGTGTAAAGTAAACAATTTCTATTTTGCAAATGGTTTTGAGTTTTCTACATGTGGCTTCATGTCAGGTAATGTACAAACAGAAAGTTTTAAGTGCTCTGAGAAGGAAAACTCTGGACAAATTCTTATGCTGCTAGAAAATATTACTTATCTCATTTTCTCCCAGGAAAATAGAATTTCATTTCAAGGAAGTATTCAAGTATTCAAATAGCTTCCGATAAAGCTGTTTTCTCTTGGTTTTCTCTATAGATAATCAAATATGACATTTTAGCAAAAGAAAAAAGTAAAACTCATTAACTAATATCTTTAATTCTGAAAGGGTGAAACAAGTTGTCAAGGCCATTATCAGAAGTGTTCAGTCCAGTCTGTTTTGCATTGAATAAAAATATATTCCTCATTTCTAACGTAACTCATATTCCCTTTGATTTGTTATAATATTTTTTTCTGGTGAACTAAGAGGCCATATAGTACTAGATCTTTGCATTTTAATAGCTGCAAATCTTCAGTTGAATAAATTAAAACTTTTAATTCTGTACTAAAACTCTTTTAAAACAATGAAACATCACGTTTTTCTTTATTAGTCTGCATTATTTAAAGAAAGTCAGCAAAAACAAACCTACACACAATAAAAAAAACCCAGACCTCTCTATAACCTTAATAAATCAGATCTCTTTTTCCAGTTTAATACTCTTGAGTTTTAGGTATCCAATTCTGACAACACTGGGAAAATATCAAAGAGTATTTTTTACAGTTCTATCATGGTTAAGACAATTTTCTACTCTCTATCCCTTTTTTCTTTTTTTTTCTAATTTCGTGTTGTCTTGAACATTTACTAGCTATCTATTTTGCTTCTGTCAAATATTCTTCCCATTTTACAAAATATTAAATATTTATAATAATTCTGTGTCAGAATTATTTCTTTTAAATATGTAATAAACCATCCTGCAAACATTTTTATTATAAACTAAAGTTTCACTCTATTAGCGTTTTTATGTTTGGTTTAAAATCTGGAAAATTAGGCCAAAATTATTGGTGCATTCAGACCAAGACAGGTTCTTTATTTGCACATGACTAATTGAATACTCTCTTGACCAAATTGAGCCTGCACTTTCAGTTTGTAGATCTCTTTCTTTTTCTGCAAAATCTGGTGTAAAATTATTGCTGTGTGTTTTCTGCTAGAAAGAAAATGTTCCTGTATTGTCATTCTGCAATGAGAGATGCCTACTGTCCCTTTCAGCCTTCTATATTGCATTTATAAGCAGTACAATATGGAATAGTATTATAAAGGCACTTAAACTTTAAATAAGGGGCTATCTGCCTCATTTGCTTTGCAGCAACTTTTATTGTCTCTCAGATATTAGAGATGATATAACATTTGTTTGCAGGCAACACTGTGAAAGGAAAATGCAGAATGTTAGCCATATAATCAATATTCTTTGTCAGCTATCTTGAATTACCATCCACAGGGAGTAGAAGAATTCGTGAAATGAAAGAGACATAAAAACACATCATTATGAGCAACAAATATTATTCATTAGAAAGGGAAGTAAATGTATCTGTATGTTTTTATATATTTGGAGAAATTCATGATCTCTTCGTATATACTGACAGAAACATAGAACTACATTTATGAAAGGAAATGTCACTGAAAATCTCTCATCTACTCTAATATTAAGTGCTACATTTGTTTTGTTGAGTATCATCAGAAAAGAGGAAGGAATGCTAATGACAAGCAAGTTCATGTGACTAGCAGTGTGAGAGAAGTTAAGCTGAAAGGCTTAATGGGTTTGGTTATAAGTCACCAGTGAAAATTCATTCTTAAAATGGTCTTTTAGGTATAATCCTTCTTATTCTACAGAAGCAAAATTGTCTCCAAAATAAGTAAAAAGTAGGAATACATCTTCTTTTAGAGAAGAAAAAAATCCAACACCCCACCCAATCTCATATGAAACATTTGGGAATGTTTCTGAAATACACTGCCTGCTCACTATTTCTTTTGTTCATTATTGGCTGTCTGATCTTGTCAAAGTTATTTATCTTACAAGAGAATTGTTGCTAATAAATAGACAGACACTTCTTTTTTTTTTCTTCTTTTTTTTTTTTTCCCCAGCGTATCCTTTCCCAAAATCAAGGTGTTTCTAACCAGAGAGACTGTAGCTTTAATCAATGAAGTGTATTGTATCCTGGCTATATGACCAAATCAGCCATATATGGTGCATTAGATAATGGGACAGGAGCACAGGTGGTGTTTGCCTCAGTTCCTGCAGTAGCAGGGATGAATGAGGAGTAGGAAAGCCCATCTTATCAGTAGGTGGCTAAAGGACTGGTACCACTGGTGGAATTCTGGGGTTTTGACCATTTTGGTTTTTTTGACCATGGAGCAAATTCCATGGTACCTAGTCTCCTCAAATCAGATGGGCTGCATCTATTTAGGAAGGGCAAAAGGATTATAGCCCATGAATTGGCAGGGCTGATCAGGAGTGCTTTAAACTAGGTTTGAAGGGGAAGGGATTGAAACTGGGCTCTCCAGAGATGAGCATAAGGATGGAAAGATCAAGCTAAGAATGAAACCAGCAGCCCAGCTGCAGTGCATGTACACCAATGCATGCAGCATGGGTAACAAAGAGGAGGAGCTGGAAGACATCATGCAGCAGGAAAGCTGTAATGTCACCATCACAGAAATGTAGTGGGATGAGTGGCATGACTGGAGTGCTGCCATGGATGGCTACAAGCCCTTCAGAAGGGACAGGCAAGGCAAGAGAGGTGGAGGGTTGGCTCTGTGTGTTAGAGAGTCTCTTGACCCTGTAGAACTTGCAGTCAGTAACAATAAGGTTGAGTGCCTGTGGATCAGAAACAGGAGGAAGGCCAAAAAGGCGGATATCCTGGTGTCAGTCCATTACAGATTCCGCCCAACCAGGATGATGAATTATTCTACAAGCAGATGTCTCAAAATCATGAGTCCTTGTTCTCGTGGGTGACTTTAACCTGACAGATGTCTGCTGAGAACTCCACACAGTGGAGAAGAGGCAGTCTAGGAGAATCCTAGAGTGTATAGAGGATAATTTCCTGCTCCAGCTGCTAAATGAGCCTACCGTGGATGAGAACCCGCTAGACTTTCTGCTCACAAACAGAGAGGGGCTGGTGGGAGATGTGGTGGTCGGAGACTGTCTGGGGTACAGTGGCCTTGAAATAATAGAGTTTGAAATACTCAGGGATGTAAGGAGGGTCATCAATAAAACCTCTACACTGGACTTCTGGAGGGCAGATTTTGGCCTATTCAGAAGACTGGTTCAGAGGGTACCTTGGGAAACAGCCCTTGAAAACAAAGGGTTCCAGGAGGAATGGACATGCTTCAAGAAGGAAGTCTTGAATGCACAAGAGTAGGCTGTCCCAGTGTGCTAAAGAGCAAGCTGGCAGGGAAGATGGCCAGCCTGGCTGAACAGGGAGATTTTAAAGGAAATTAGGGTAAAAAAGAAACCTTATCAACTATGGAAAAAAGGACTGGCTACTCAGAAAGAGTTTAGGAATATAGTTAGGTCATGTAGAAAGAAAATGAGAGAGACAATTTGAACTCAATCTTGCCACTTCTGTTAAGGATAACAAAAAGTCTTTCTACAGACACATCACTAGTAAAAGGCATGCCGATCCATGAAAAGGCCTACAAGGAGGACCTAAGAAACGACAGGCCTGTCAGCCTGACCTCAGTGCCTGGCAAGGTTATGGAGCAGATCATCCTAAGTGCAATTACACAGCACCTACAGGATGGACAAGGGATCAGACCCAGTCAGGGCAAGTTTAGGAAGGGCAGGTCCTGTCTGACCAACCTGATCTCCTTTTAGGATCAGGTGACCTGTCTGGTGGATGAGGGGAAGGCTGTGGATGTGTCTACCTGGACTTCAGCAAAGCCTTGGACACTGTCTCCCACAGCATTCTCCTGAAAAAACTGTATCCCATGGCTTGGACAGGGGCCCTCTGTGTTGTGTGAGGAACTGGCTGGAGGGCCAGGCCCAGAGAGTGCTGGTGAACGGGGCTGCATCCAGCTGGTGGCCGGTCACCAGTGGTGTCCCCCAGGGATCAGTGCTGGGCCCAGTCCTGTTTAACATCTTTATTGATGATTTAGATGAAGAGATTGAGTCCATCATTAGCAAATTTGCAGATGACACCAAGCTGTGGGGGAGTGTAAATCAGCTGGAAGGCAGGAGGGCTCTGCAGAGGGACCTGGACAGACTGGAGAGTTGGGCTGATTCCAACAGGATGAGGTTCAACAAGGTCAAGTGCCAGGTCCTGCACTTTGGCCAAAACAACCCCTGCAGCGCTACAGGCTGGGCACAGAGTGGCTGGAGAGCAGCCAGGTGGAAAGGGACCTGGGAGTTTGGATTGACAGGAGGCTGAACATGAGCCAGCAGTGTGCCCAGGTGGCCAAGAAGGCCAATGGCATCCTGGCCTGGACCAGGAACAGTGTGGCCAGCAGGAGCAGGGAAGATTCTTCCCCTGTACTTGGCGATGGTGAGGCCACATCTGGAGTGCTGGGCCCCTCAGTTCAGGAAGGACATTGAGGTGCTGGAGGAGGTCCAGAGAAGAGCAACCAGGCTGGTGAAGGGACTTGAACACAAGTCCTGTGAGGAGAGGCTGAGGGAGCTGGGGTTGTTTAGCCTGGAGAAGAGGAGGCTCAGGGGTGAACTCATCGCTCTCTACAACTCCCTGAGAGGAGGTTGTAACCAGGTCGGGATTAGTCTCTTCTCCCAGACAACTGCCAGTAAGACAAGAGGGCATGGTCTCAAGCTCTGTCAGGGGAGGTTTAGGTTGGATATTAGGAAGAAGTTCTTTACAGAGAGAGTAATCGGACATTGGAATGGGCTACCCCGGGAAGTGGTGGATTCTCCATCCCTGGAGGTTTTTAAGCCAAGATCGGATGTGGCACTTAGTGCCGTAGTCTGGTAACCATGGTGGTGGTTTTGGATCACAGATGTGACTTGATGATCTCCGAGGTCTCTTCCAACCCAGCTAATTGTATGATTCATTTGGAATAACCAGAAGAAGAAAATATACATCTCAGACACCTTTGTTTCTGTTACACTGGTAAAGAGTGACTACTGCTAACAAAAAAAAAAAAAAAAAATCTTTAAAAAGCAAAATAGAAGAAAGAAAAGCAAGCTCTTCCCTATATAAATTTTAAATAGGTCCATATATAGGATTTATTATTCTTACATTTTGTGATGTCACATTTTTCTATACCAAAACAACATGGATTATAATATCTTATCTTCAAAAAATTTATATATAGTTAAGTGTTATATTTATGTCTAGATTCTTAAATGAATTTTTGTTAATGACATGGTTCATTGAATAAATAGTAAGCCAGTTTGTAAATATTTTATTCAATCTGTACAAAAACCTGTATTAAAACATACAGAAATAGATTTTGACTGTGTCATTAGGACAGTTTGATGAACTGATTTTTTCAAACCAGTACATTTGTGGTGTGAGAGATACATCTTTAGATCCTGGGGATAGCAATATATTTTATAATATATATAATTTTTTTTAAAATGAAGTTTCATTATGTGGTGGTATGATATGGAGTTTAAAGTGCAATAAGGACTAAAACTTTAATATCAGTATTATGGTATTTTTCTAAAAGAGACAATCACCATCATTAAGGTTTAGGTTGAAATCACTAATAAATCCTTTGAGCACAGCTTAGCGGGTAACTTTTTCAGAGAATAATAGGTCTCTGTTTAATGATGGGATGACAGTATTACCAGGAAAGTGCTGAATGAAATTTAAAGTTGTATGCATGAAGTTGATATTTTCAGCTTGTTAAAATTAAAATGACTGAAAGAGAGACTGGTTAGGAAGAGGTTCAAGAAGTGAATAAATTGTGATTTTGATAACCAAATTGACTTTACTGTCACCTGAAACTGGAATGCAACAATAACTATTTAAAATTTTCTGCCTTTCTTGAGCAATTAAATAACACAAATTAATCTATATCTTTCACTTGAAGGACACAGGTACTATTTTACACATTTATCTTGGTTTTCCACAGCCATGTTTTGAGAACATCATACATAACTGATGCCACTGTTTTGTCATTTACAAACATTTAGTTGTTTTTTTTTTTTTTTTTTGGACTAAGGATGGATGTGTTCTGGATTCTCTAACTTCCAAATATAAAGGACAAATATGGAAATAATTAAGATTCTGCTTTCACTATATAGAAGTTGGTATTTTCAGCTGAGTATCCTTATAACAGGTCATACTTCCAGTACTTACAAAATAAGTGGGAAAGCAGGAAATTCTAGCAGTAAAACTATTCACCAGGGCAATGGCAATATGAAGCAACCCAGAAAAATTAAAAAACCCGGGCATTTTTCTAGTCTCTGTAAGGAAGTAATTTATTTGTATTGTTGCTAAAGTTGTCTGCTCTTAATAAACAAGCACCAATGTCAAGCACTGGAACAGGCTGCTTGGGCAAGTTGTTGAGTTACCATCTCTGGGAGGTATTTAAACACATAGACCATGTAGAAACAGTGCTTAGAGACATGGCTTAGCTGTGGACTTCGCAATGTGAGGTTTTTGGTTGGACTAGATTATCTTAAGGGTCTTTTTTAATCCTAAATGATTCTATGGCTCAGTGAAACATATAAATGATCTCTTGTGATAGATGAACAAACTGATTCTGTTGATTGGCTACATGTGAATTTTGCAGTATTGACAAGCTTATCAGTCTTCAAAAAAAATAACTAGTAGAGCTACCAAATAAAATAGTAGTGGGCATGGGATAATAGCTCAGCCTTTATCAGCTACAACTCTCCTCTCTAGTTTAAGTCTGAGAAGTTCTAAAAATGCCATGGGAAACATGTCTTCCTTACAAATCCTTCCATCATGACTAAAGTGCATATGCAGCGTTCTGCAGATCAAAACATAAAAATAGCACTGAGTTCCTCTGTAACAACACCCTGTCTCTTCCAAAGTCAGAATCATCGAGTCACATGATTTGGAAGGAAGCTAAAATGATCATAAAAATCCAACTCCTGGACCTGTCCAGGACAGCCCAAAGATTACCACTATGTGCCTGAAAGCATTTTCCAAACGCTACTTGAACTCTGTCAGCCTTGGTGCTGTGACCATTTCCCTGTTCTAGTGCCCAGCCACCCTTTGGGTGAAGAAATTTCTCCTAATATATAACCTAAACCTGACTTGATATAGCTTCATGCCATTCCCTCAGGTCCCGTCACTGATCACAAGAGAAAAGAGATCAGTGCCTATCCTTTTTCTTCTTGTGAGGGAACTGCAGACTGAGATGGCCTCTACCCTCATTCTCCTCTAAGCTGAACAAGTCAAGTGACCTCAGCTGCTTCTCATATGTCTTCCCCTCTAGACTCTTTGCCATCTTCATGGCCCTCCTTTGGACACTTTCTACCAGCCTTATATCCTTCTTATACTGTGGTGCCCAAAACTGCACACAGTGTTCCAGGTGAGACCACACTAGTGCAGAGCAAAGTGGGGCAATTCCCTCCCTTGCCCAGCTGGCGATGCTTTGCCTGATGCTTCCGAGGACATGGTTGGCCCTCCTGGCTGCCAGGGCACTGCAGACTCATATTCAACTTGCTATCAACCAGGACCCCCAGATCCCTTTCTGCAGGGCTGCTCTCCAGCTTCTCATTCCCCTGTCTGTAAATTGAGAATTGCCTAGAAGTCAAAAAGTTAAAAAAATCCAAGTGGCAATATATTGAGAGTGAGCTTCATATGAGTAAAAATGTCTATACAGTGCATTTATGCAGCGGGGTATAATTTCAGAGAGCTCATACCTACACTTTCTTGGATCTAATTGTGTAAATGAAAATACTCTAAAGTAGAGACATCTCTGGAGAACCTAGACTGCCTCAAACAACACTAGTGGAAAAAAAAATACAAACCCAAAATCAGAGCAGAGAAGTATAATTAAGAAGGAACTTCCATGATTCTTTGTATCCTTAGCATTGGACAGTTATATGGAACAAGGTAGTAATGAGAAAGTTCTGTAATTACCAGTTTTCTACTGTGTAATGGACAGAGAAACTTGAAAATTCATTGTTAATAAAAACATAGTGTGTTTATCACAGAAATACAGAGGTTTGCTTTTTCTGTGCCATGCAGTTGCACAAAGAAAGACACTGTATTTGGTATTTTCACTTCAAATGAAAAGCTCACTTCATTTTAGAAAAAAGAGTTTACTTCAGAATCATGATTAATCAAAATTGGATAAAGAAGTTTTTGCTCCAGACCTTGGGAATATAAGGGGGAAAGTATTTTGTTTAAGCTGTAAGAGTTATAAAGACTTAACCACATTCCTGATGGACAATAAAACTGCTTTACTAAAACTTGACACTATCAATATATCATTATCTCTAAGATAAAGTTGTTTCTTAATTGTTTCATAGTATGTCTTGGAGGCTTTGTAAAATTTTCATAAACTTCATTAAGGTTCATTAAGATATAGGGAACACAGTAGATGTTATAATTTAATTTCCTGGAGAGTCTTTGCACTGGTTCACTTCTCTTCCTTTTTCTTATGCTTATTTGCTTTTCCTCATCCCAATCCCACCTGGTGATCACACTGTAGCATTACTCTAAGAAAACTATTTCTTCGTGGAGTTTTACCTCAATTCCAGTTGGGATTGCCTTTACATTGAAATACTTGTATCTGTGAAAACATTTCCAGATATTTTTGCAATACTAATTTAAACTTCAAAAAAGAGGAGCACTCACTACAGACACAGGTCTTCATCTTTTATAGTCGATTTTGGGGTATCATACTTAAAATTACTTTTGCAAATGTAAACCTAATGTAATTCTTCTCCTACTCTGAAAGAAAGTGATAAGTGAATGAATATATAAATTCATCTGCAAGCAGGCATGCTCTCACACCAAATCAATGCTATTACACTGTCATTCTAAATCAGGGTACCTAAGATTAAAGTCAGGTGATTTTGTTTGCATTTTCTCAAAGCATTAGAAATGGCAGATGCAGGGTTATTAGCATACAGAACTAATCTCTTCTCTCAAATGTTCATAAAGTGCATAGAAAGACCATATTTAAATAACACAAAATAGCAGAAAAGATAGACTGTGGTTTTGATAAAGATCTGAAAAAAAATATTTGAAATTTTGATTATGATAATGACAACATAATAATTTAGATTTCTTTTGCATTTTTTTCTCAATACATGTATAAGTTACGTCATTTGAATCACCAACCCAGCCCACTTAGTCATTCATAGCCAAATTAGCCAGCCTGCTCACTGACAAATTTAGAGGGACATTCTTAGGCCTATCACTCAATACTTGGGATGTGTTTCAATAGAAAAATGTTTAGTGTACTTTTGTGCAATTTCACATCTATTTTTTTAGAAGCAGATTTAATAAACAACTACCTTCATTGTATAACATATCACGAAAACTAGAAGCAATACAAATAATAATAATGTGACAATGAAATGTAAATACATGATATGGTTACTACATCTCACAAAACTTTCAGTATAACATACTAAGCCTTTAAGATAGTCCAGAAATTTCAGTTTTAAAAACAACTGATTTAGGATGGTGAGAAGTGTCTGCAAAATAAAAAGGCCACTTCAACACCTGGAATAACATTTGGCACAACATTGGGAATTGGGTGGGTTTGGAAGCTTTCTGATTAAAGATGATTTCCTGAATCATGTTCTGTCCACCTCTTCCATTTTTCTGTGCTGTCTCTTCCGAATCATGTTCTGTGCCATCTCTTCCGTTTTTCTCATCCTTATTTCTACAGTAACATTTTTTCCCCATCTGCCCTTCTAAATTGTGGAAGCTCACTCTACATCAAAATTTTAGTGTATAATCATTGCAACAATGTAAAACTTCAGCTTTTCACTACAAGACTTGAGATCCGGGTTCTGATAATTAATTAATTAACTGAATTATTATATAATAATTAATTAAAAGAATACGTATATTATTGTAATTAAAATTAGGAATGTTACTAACCAGAATATGACAGCAGAACACATCCTCTGGAGAGTAGAAATCAGCTGCAAACAACATACGATCCTGTGCATAAAAAGAAAGAAGTCTGGGTTTTAATTAGTTTTTTCCTGAACATTGATGGTTAAAACCTTCAGCTGGGATAAAATATCCCTCCAGGCAGCTTTTCTTAGGGGAAAACTGTTTTGATACTAAGTTGCTTAAAATCTAATGTAAATAAGATTAAATTAGTGCATGTAGCAAAAGATTAACAATGAATGGCAGTACACATATAAACTAATCACCTGCCCATTAGAAGATACAGAGAAATAAGTTGGAAAGTGAAGAGGATGAGTATTATGAAAATTTGATTTATGAAAGGGAAGAAATAATGCATTTAATGAAAAACCTGGTCTCATGATGTTACAGAAAGCAACTATTTTTTTGACCAGGGTGGGGGGAAGTATACATAGACCAAAAGGTTACTGTTTTTGCTCTGTGAGCAAACAGAAGGCTACAGAAGTTTTTGACGAGATCTCTTGTAGGCAAAAATTTTTAAAAAAAAGACATATAGGGAGGAGAGTTTAGAGAATGAGGAATAGTCTGCTGAAACTGAGGCTGTGGACTTACTGGGAATAAAAATCTTAAGGTAAATACACATTTTATGAAGCTATTAACAGTTATGAGGTCACAGGGTCTCTATTAGAATGAAAACTGTATGTGTGTATTTGATAATTCAATCATACTTTGAATAAAACTATGTAAAATACTAAATAGAATTATTGTAATAAATAATAAATAATATAATTATAATAAATAATATAATGAAAAATAAAACTATCTCTATTGCATGACACTTAAGTATTTTTACAAACTTGGTGCTTATGTCTTGCTTTGTAGGTGTTGAATAGACCACCGCAGTCATGATTTTATAAGTGCCATGTAACCACTTAAGAACCATTTATAGAATCCTGTGATGATAATTAACCAAATTAATCTAACCAAGATACCAGTAACCTAATTTAAGTGAATATTTACTTGAAAGCATATTCATGTTAATAATTTTACTAAATTATAATTGCAATTTACGTGTCACTCAAGAACAAGAAGTTAAATTTTTTGTTAGATAATTTGCAATAAAATATTATTATTGATATTTTAACAATAATATTACTTTGTTGAAAGGAGAAAGATAATTTCCTACTTGAGCTCTTGATGTGGCAAATATTAATTTTGTGGCTAATTTGAAATCAATGGAGATCCTTATATTAATAAAGCACTTACATGCACAGACATTTCTAGGATCAGTCAGACAGACAGGTCAGACAGAGAGGCTTTGGTGGGCTGCTGGTATCCAGCCCACGTCAAACCACCACAAACTGTTAACCTAGCAACCGTCTTTTCATCTTTAAGCAGTGTCTTCCAAGTGCCACATCCACGCATTTTTTGAACACTGTCAGGGATGGCAATTCTACCAATTTGCTGAGAAGCCTGTTCCAATGCCTGACTGGCCTTTCAGTGAAGAAATTTTCCCTAATATCTAATCTAATCTAAATTTCCACTGCTGCAACTTGTTCTGTCACTAATTTCCCGGGAGGAAAGGCCAACCCCTACCTGGCTACAACCTCCTTTGAGGTAGTTGTAGAGAGTGATAAGGTCTCACTTAAGCCTCCTTTTATCCAGGCTAAACACCTCCAGCTCCCTCAGCCGCTCCCCCCAGGATTTGTGCTCCATCCCCTTCTCCAGCTCTGTTGCCCTTGTCTGAACACACTCCAGCACCTCACTGTCTTTTTTGTACTGAAAACCCCAAAACTGAACACAGGATTAGAAGTGCAGCTTCACCAGTGCCCAGGACCTGTGGGCCACGCTATTTCTGATCTAAACCAGGATGCTGCTGGTCTTCTTGGCCACCTGGGCATACTCTGGCTCATGTTCAGCTTCTGTCAATCAGCACCCTCAGGTCCTTTCCTGATGGGTAGATTTCCAGACACTCTTCCCAAAGCCCATAACACTGCATGGGGTAGTTGTGACACAAGTGCATAGAATGCACTACAACTCAAAAAAATCCGAAGATCCCAATGACCCCAAAGATAATACAAATGAGTGACATCAGAAAATGGTAAATATATATCCATTACAGAAAAGTGAAAATAGTAAGGATTATACTTTGGTATAGCATGATGTTATATGAACAGTGGCAGAGTTAATGGTGTGGCAGAATCCTTTATAAAACTACTTTACCTCAAAATGCATGGAGAATTCTTTCCATTCAGTGTTTTCTGGTCCATGAATTCTTGCCTGTTGCATCTCTAATGGGAAGGGGTGGCAATTTGTTCTAGACATACTGACTTTAATTTGTCTCTATTGTGTCATTCTAGTCCCTTTCCTTCAGATGAGGAACCTGTATAATTCAGGAGCAATCATAGCTCACTTTATAAAACAGGTTTTACACAAAACGGTTTTACAATTGTTGTTTGATCTGAGCGGTAGAAGGGGAGTGTGGTCTAAAGATAGAATGGAATAAATCTTTGCAAAACATAATTGAACAAAAAAGAGGAAAGCATCAGATCACGGAAATTTGCACTTCCAACCCAGCTAACAAGGACCCAGAGAGGTCAAAGTCATTGGAAATGTAAATTGCTCCTGCTGTAATTGTTTAATAGAAAGCTTTCTGATGTCCAACAGCTGCAAGAAGAGGGATAAGTGGAATATCATCATAATAAGAAAAAAGAAAGGATCAGCAACAAACCCCAAAAGAAATTCAATGAATGGGGGATTTTGGGAAAACAGAAGGAAAAAATATTTAAGAGAGTATGGAATCCACTTTTAAAAAGGTATTTCAAAAGTATGCCACTCAATAGATTTCTAATGTGCAAATAAATAATGTCATTTTGAAAATTTTATGTAGACTCTGAAGTCTCAGTTAATCATAAACTTTTATCACAAATATATATATTTATAAAATATAAAATGTGTAATAAAGAAATTGACATCCTTAACTAACAAAAATAATAAAGTTACCTTTATTTAGGCATCTTTAGCACAATGTTGTGCTAAATGTTAGTTTAGCTCTGTGTTGGTTGAAACCATGGTATTTAGGCTATAAGTCAAACTAATGCATTAAAGTATCACACATAAGCTAATCTATATCTTAATAGGCATCTACCTATTGTGTGATTTACTCAATTCTTGAAAAGCTAAAAGAATAATGCAATTTTTAATCAACTGGAGAGCTAGCTTATCACAAGAATGAAAATCATGTCTCAATACTTGTTTCATCTGAGTAACTAATTGTATGACATTCTTTTACTTCATTATAGTCAGAAAGTCATGCCACAGATACATCTTCTCTATATCACTGGTATAATATTTTTCTTGCTTTATTGCACTCTTCTAAAAGATTGTTAACCAGAATCATTCTGAGATAAAGGCAGTATTCTCAGTATTGACTAAGCTACATTAGAGAATATAAATATGTACATTTCTTAAGCTGTAGTAAAATGGTTTATTCTATTTACAGCTGGCATTTTTTTTATATGTAAAAACACATAGTGACATAGTAATAAAAATGGAACATGACAGTGGCAAAAGAAAGCATTCACTTTTATATTGCTTGATGTTCCATTGGTAATAAAACAGTTGGGCACACCGCTAATTTTCTAATAATGACACATTTGTGCAGCTAACATATTCTCAACTCCTTAATTAAGTTAAATGATGCTTTTCTTACAATTATGATCTTTAAAGTATGTGTGACATTTGTTGATTTTTTTTATAATGGTTAAATAGATGAGTAGTACAGCAAGCAAAATCCTTAGAAAAAGGTAATGTAATTTTATCAGTGAAGTTTGGATTTTTTTTTTTTATTCCTTTATGAAAGATATGAGGGAAACAGCTATAAAGGAACAGATAATTCATACATAATGCATTTGAATTACCAATTTTATTTCTGATGTATATAAAGATAGGAAGGGTTTACTAGGAAATAGATCACTATCTGAAGATCAAGAAACCTATATTTGAAGTGATTCAAAACTGCTGCTGACCTGCTTTGTAACTTGAAAGTTACTTTCCTTCTCTTCCCTTCAGTATCTCTTTTCACTGGGGCAAGCTTCAGCTGCCGAAGGAAAAGTCATTTAAGACTCCCTGGAGTACTTCTCTTGGATTGCAAAAGCACATGTTTTGACAAGATTTGGGTGAATTCTGCCTGTTCCATGTTGATATCTTAGATGTACCATCATGCCTTAATGGTACCTGTGTTAAGGTAACAGCACTGAGCCCTGGTTTTCTTCGAGAATCTTGTGCACTGCTATGGCAGTATATGTACATGACAAATAGAACATATTCAGTAGCTGTTCTGGTAAGAAATAGTAAAAATCATAAGGATACAGAAAGGCTTTTAATAAATTAAAAGTAGTTTGTTCCGATAAGCATTTGGTCAAAGTAATTTCTTCTTACATGTTAATAATTTCTTGAAGTCAGAGATTCATACCCAACAGAAGGGCCATTAAGAAAATATCAATTACTTTATTAATGAAGTGGTAGAAAATAACTAACTTTCAAAGTCTTCTGCTGTAGTTCTTTGGCAGAAGAGAAAGATCTGGGATTTTTTTCTATATGAAAGAGATTTTTGTCTTTTTTTCCTGTGCATCTCTTTTCTTGCAGATCATGTCTGTGGTGCTTAAGTTTGGGAGAATCACAAAGCAAAGCTGAACAGTTCTGCCAGACTGAAGAGTTACAAGGTGATGCTTCTGCTCTTGGAAAAGTCTGAGAAGAACATCTATTAACATGTATGTATGCAAAGACAGAACAAATAATCCTTCCAAAATTATTTAAGAGTTTTTTCTTTGAAAAAGAAGCTATACCAGAAGCTTAGCTTCAAGTAATTGGGGTTGCATTTGCTTATTTCATATCTCTGAGTTACAATCTCAAATAAATACAGAATAAAACCAAAATCTTGCAATACTAGGCAGAATCTCTAGGAGGGCTCTCAGCTCATTTCTTGATATCAGCTGTGGATATTGAAGGAACTGCTTTCCTTGCCATATCATTGTGACTTCCTGGCACAGCAGTCAGGATTGATCTCTAATTTAATTTATTTTTCATCTAAAAAGACAATCTAAGTACAGTAGAATCTTACTTAAGTAAACCTTCATATGGACAACATTAATTCCTAGAATTGTTCTAGCACACGTGTTTGAGCTATGTTAGGAACACTTTACTACTTTTGTTTTTGTGAACCGTGTATGATCTGAGATAGCATGATGCTATTGTCATGAGCAGACTTGATTCCATTAGACTTTAGTGGTTAAATGGTTAAGCTAATCAACATCTCACAAATTCAGGACCAGAGACCACACAACTGCATATCATAGTTGCACTTATACTGTATACTTTTCTAGGGCAAATTTGTCAAACAGTGATTACACAAAGCAATCAGATCTACTGATACATTTTTAATTTTTTCCTTTAGATTCTGAACTTAGAAATATTAAAAGCCAAATTTTAACTTTAAACACAAATGGATGATTAATCTGCACATTTTTTCTGCACTGTTGTTTAAGTTACATCATCAGACAACTGATAAATGTCCCCTAAGTTCATAAAAGCATTAAGTGATTAGCATCACGAACTGTTGATGAGAATAGCAGAGAGTGAGCAAAATAGACAGTTGAATATTCAGTTGAAAAATTCAGTTGAATAACAAAGAATACAGAGATGATAATTGGACGTGGGAAGGAAAAATCCTTTTAACTGGCAAACATGATCATTAATACTTGATTCTACACATAAGAAGAAAACAAGAGCACCTACACTTACATAGATTCTTCTAATATAAGCAGATTTCTTACTGCTGTAGAATTCCAAGTGATAACTCTATACAACAGAAGAAAACTAGAAAAGCTATTTTTGCTCTATAGAGAAAGGATTCGGAATCAAAAATTTTAAGGAGTTTTACCTGTCAGTCACAGAAAGACGAGATGAAAACGGTTGGCAACAAAAGATACTCTTTAAGAGTACATCCTGAAAAATAACTCTTTTACAAAAGAAATGCTAGTACATAGAAAAAGTGAAACCACAGTTAGAGAAACATGAAATTGGTTGCAATGATTTTCTCATCAAAATTTTTCAATAGGCCATGGTTAGAATAGAAATATGTACTGAGAGGATGCACAGAATGACAGAACGGTTGAGACTGGAATGGCCTTTTGGAGGTCATATCGTGCACAGCCACCTCCAGCTAGTTTCCCGGGATAGGCTTTCATATCTATATGGCTTTTTTATATCTGTAAGGAGGGAGACTCCACCACGACTCTGGGCAACCTGTGCCAGTGATCAGGTTATGGTCACACTAAAAAAACTTTACTGAAACTCAGAGGGAACCTCCTGTGCTTCAGGTTGTGCCAGTTGCCTCTGGGCACCACTGAAATAGCCTGCCTTCATTTAGATCTCAACACCCTTAATGGTAGTAAAATGATGCATAAGTATGCAGTTTATTCACTTCTTTAGTGAAAGCAGCATTTCATATGTATGCAGTTTTCATAGTTTAACCCCAGCCAGCAACTAACCTTCACACAACCGCTCACTCACTTTACTCCCATGGGATGGGGGAGAGAATCAAGAGAGTTAAAGTGATAGAACTTGTGCGTTGAGGTACAGACAGTTTAATAGGAAAGGTAAAAGCCACATACATAAGTAAAGCAAAACAAGGAATTCATTCACTGCTTCCCAAGGGCAGCTGGGTATTTAGGTTTTCCTAGGAAAGCAGAGCTCCCTCAGTGTAACAGTGACTCGGGAAGATAAACATTGTCACTTCAAACATCTTCTTTCATCCTTCTTTTCCCCCCACCGTTATGTGCAGAGCATGAAGCCATATGGCCTGGAATATCCCTGTAGTCAGTTGGGATCAGCTGTCCTGGCTGTGTCCACTCCCAACTGTTTGAGCACCCCCAGCCTGTTCACTGGCAGGGTGAGGAAAAGGCCTTGTCTCTGTGAAAGACCTTCTCAGCAGTTACCAAAACATCCCTGTGTTACAAGGTTGTTTTCAGAGTAAATCCAAAGCACAACTCCACACTGTGAAAAAATTAACTTTATCCCACTCAAAACCAACCTACTCAGTGTATGTTTTCTACACTGTATATACGTAGAGATTTTTGAAAGAAAATCACTGGTGTCTGCTAGCAAAGGCATGAGTAGTTTGATTGTCTGGATCTTTAGATTGATTGCAACTGTATGCATTCTACTGTTCAGTTCTAATTAAAGTTTCCTTTAATAGATTATTGGGCGGTTAATCCCTGTTGGAAATAAGAACGAAAACTTTTATTAAACTAGAACAGCTTTTCTTTTAGTTTGTTTTGATTTCCTTTTATGAGTCAAGGTTACCTATAGGCCTTTGAAAAATCTTCATGTAAAAAGAAGGAAATAAATAATAACAAAATAGCAACCAAAAAAAAAACCTATAAGCTCAGTGAAAAGAATGGGAACTTGGGATGCGGAAACCCTAAATGATACTCAGATGAAAACATATATGTTGTTATAAACTGAAATTGTCAACAAAAGACTTTTAATAGTCTGGAGATAACATGAAGTTAAAAATCAAGGTTCTTTATCAAAAAAATGCAAGACTGGATTTTAAGCATCTCTAAAAAATACTCTATATGTGTTAGACAATACTAAATTGAATGTAAGCTTCTCCCAGAAATTTCAGTGTTGCTGATATTTGCATATTTTTCTATCAAGTTTTAGATTTGACGTCCTATAGCAATAATAATTATCACCTAGTGTAATTACTGATATCACTGGCAAATTATCCTTATTTCACAAAGACTATGACTTTATCTGTGTGATTGATATGAAAATGTTGTATTTAAGTACTACAAATTAATCTTGCGTTTTCTACCTAAGTACATTATATTAGCCTGACTATTTCAATTCAGTTGTCAGAGTTTGTAAATGGTGATGAAGTGTGTAAAGATAGTAGATTAAGAGATTATACACATTTGTTTAGTGATTATGTTCTTTGCTTCTTCTAGAATAATATGCTGACATAAAATGACCATTCTTTTGTTTAACTTTGAAGACAAAATTAAAAACTTTCAAAACTAATTAATTTCATAAAATTAAAAATAAATATCGTGCTAAGGTTGGATTACATTTGTTGTTTTGTTTTTTTTTTTCTTTTTATCGTTCTGTAAAATGAAATTATAGTATAAGAACTTTATAACAAAACATCAGAACTATTTGATCTTTGGAATTAACAAAGAACTTTTTTTTGACAAGTACTTTGAAATTGACTAGCTAAGGAATTCAGAACAGAGTTTGTAAAACATGTATTTTGTTTCTTGAATGTAAGAACAAAGCTGGAATTTGGGCAGATCAAAAGAAATAGTACAATGCTGTCTTATTAATTCTGTGAAAAGAAAGTTCTTCAGCCCCAATAATGGATGAAATAGTGCAGCAAAAAATGCCCACACTCACAGCTCTTAAATAGACATAACATATCCTAGACTATACACAAATTTTAAAGGAGTAAATTAGTTTGTTGCAGTATTGAATGCAGCTGAGCACACAATAAGAACCAGAAATCTGAGAAGAAATAGAATTCCTCAAGATGACAACAGAGACATAGACCCTTTTCATATGTCTAGCTTGTCTAACTAGGTAGACATTATGGCATTCCACAACTCCACTATAAGTGTATTTGAAGTTTGAAAGGACATTGTTTCAAAAAAATATGATGAAGTGTAAAAAAAAGAGATGCGATGAAGTAATTTACTGCTAGTTTTCCTCCTTCTGTAACTAAAAATACTGTTTATTAATTAAAAATTTTAGAACATTACTAACAAAAATTTAGTCAGACATAGCAACATAATTCAAGAAAAAATCAATTGATTAAAAATTCAATTGATTGAAAGTTCAATTGATTAAAAAGAAGTAAACATGAATGAATGCCTGCTTAAGTGACATTGTACTGATTACTAATAGAAGAATAATAACCACCATATGACTTCTACTTTATTTCATCGTAAACTATTTCTAAGTATTTCCAGGTAGGATCTGTAGAATACTGAAAAGATCTTCTACATCAATGAGTTGTCAATCTGAGGAGGTTTCTACAACAGACAGATGGCTAAATAGTAAAGGAGCTGACAAGGCATCAGGCATTTGCTTGAATTTTGTTAATCATTCTTAAACCTTTAAGTATAGTGTCCATTGCATATTTGGTAGGTTGTCAGCTTTTAATGGGACCATTTAAATTTGTTTAATAATTTAAATTTTAAATTTGCTTACTAATAGTTGTTGTAGTGGATTGACCCTGGCCGGATGCAGGTACCCGCTAACATCACTCTCTCACTCTCCCTCTGCAACTAGTCAGAAGAAAGAAAAAAAACCAACCCAGGATTCATGAGATGAGATAACAGCTGGGAGAGGTCACTTACTGATTACCTTCATGGGCAAAACAAACTCAAAATGGGGATAGTACTTAAATTTATTACTAACAGTATAAAAGTCAAAGAGTGAGAAATAAATCAGTCTCAAAAACAACTTCCCCCCATCCCTCCTTCCTCCCATGTTCTCCCTCTTCCCCCCCGGCAGTGCAGGGGGATGGGGAATGGGTGTTATGGTCAGTTGTTGTTTCTGCAGCTGCTCAGAGAGAGGAGTCCTTCCCCTGCTGCTGTGGGGTCCCTCCCACGGGAGACACCACCTGATGGACCTCTCTGGCATGAGTCCATCCCTCAGGCAGCAGTTCTTCCCAAACTCCTGTCCTGTGGGTCAGTCCTCCATGGGGTGCAGTCCTTCACAAATGAGTTGTGCCAGCATGGGTCCCCCACAGGGGCCATAAGTCCTACCCAGGAAAAACCTGCTGTAGTGTGGGCTTCCCACTCCATAGGCTGCAGGTCTCTGGCAGGACCCTGCTCCATCTTGGGCCTCCCACGGGGTCACAGCCTCCTTCGTGCATCCACCTGCTCCAGCATGGGCTCCTCCATGGGCTGCAGGGGGGTCTCTGCACCCCGATGTCCCTCCCTGGGCTGCAGGGGCACAGCTGCCCCACCATGGGCTGCACCAGGGGCTGCAGGGCCTCAGCTCTGGTGCCTGGATCACCTCCTGCGGCTACCTTGTTCTCATGATCTCACTCTGCTCTTCCCTGTCTGGAATTCCCCCTGTGCTATATTTTCTGTTCTTAAATATGTTATCACAGAGGCGTTACTATTACTGCTGATTGGTTCATCCTTGGCCAGTGCAGGAAATCCATACTGGAGCCGGCTGGCATTGGTTCCACCGAACAGGAAAAGCTTATAGCAGCTTCTAACAGAAGCTGCTCCTGTAGCCCCTCCCACCTCTGGCTACCAAAATGTAGCCACAGAAACCCATTACATTTGTATACAGCAATTTGATAAAACACTGCTAAGTCATTGGGCTACATTTTTAATTACCCTTTTATCTACTAATTAACAAAAATTAACAAATAAAAAGTTCAATATTAACATATTTCATGCATCATCTGTAGTATATTTATCCATCTACTGCTGTTTGTGATTAAAAAGTTGGTTAATACCAACATGAAATAGACGAGGTGCTAGGTAATTTAAACATGAAAATTTGCACAAATGTACTTCAGGTTTGACTTGGCCACAGTTATTCTAATCTACGTGTTAATGAGAGAAGGCTAAATGACAGCCAGTACTAAGGCTTAGGGAAAATTTAGTAAAAATAAAAAATTATCTGGGTGACACTTATTAAGGTTGTGGATAGAAAAGAAGGATAGCTGTAATTCTGGGCAATAGCATATTAAAATTTTTTCTGGTTCAAGAACTTCAATGTTTGAAAAGATAATAATGTAAAAAATGTAAAAATAAAATAATAATAATAATATAAAAATAGTATAAAAACTTTCAAGATTTCAGTTCTCTAACTTCCCAAATTAGGAAGTTAAGTTTTTAAAAATGAATAGTAATAATAATCCTAAAATAGATATTTTAAGTTGGAGTAAATGTTTTCTGCCTATTGACCAAGAAGGAAACCTCTAATTTTAACTGATTTTTGTAATTTTATTTATTTATTTTTATAGATGTGTACTTAATTTAAACTGACATAACGACTTTCTGGAAACACCAAAGAAAACCTCCAGGACAAGGCATGACTTCAACTATTTTCAGTCAAAGCATTTCTTAAAATTAAGATTTATTCATGCAGTTAAGTTTGCGCACATCTAATGATATTTTGCACTGTGAAAAATATTATTTGAGAAAAAAAAGAATCACTTATATTGTACCTCTCTATTTCAGGTGCGTGATCCCACTTGTATCATACAAGAATGCAGGTTCTTCCCAGTTCCTGTGATGTCAAGCAAAAGAAACTTGTTCTATCATTTTGCCAGTACTATTAGTGTGTTGTTTGCATTAATTATTCTGCATGAACCATTTATAACCACATACACACTGATTTAGTATCAGAAGGAAGGATGTTTTGGTCAGCTGAATTGCTAACATGAATTGATATGTTAAAAATAATGTTGCAGAAATTTGGGAGGCACTGGCAATCCGATGGACTTCCCAAACCCTATCGCCACCTCCACTGAGATGCATACATATCACTTTTCTTCATCTACTACTGCAATGTTTCAAGGTTCAGTTATTTCTATAGTTTCTCAGGTGCTTATCTCATATTTTCACATGTGTAAATCAGAGACATTTGGGTTCACTGTAAGTTTTGCTACAAGTATGCCTAGAGGCATTAAATTCACCTTTCACAGTTCCCCTGCAGCCCTGATCTCTTTGCCATTCACTTTCTGCCATGTTGCCATGAAATTGACAAATATGCTATTAGTATGCTCTTAATAGTGTTTTTCCAATTTCTTAAAAGAAAAACATTGTGTTAATGTTTTAAAAATATTTTAAAAGATTTTAAGAGTGTTTCTTGGAACACTGTCTCTGGAAGTGTTCAAGACATGACTGGAGGCGGCATTCACTGCTCTGGTATACCTGCCAAAGTGATGATTGGTCAAAAGTTGAACTCTGTGATCTCAGAGGTCTTTTCAAAACTTAATAATTCTGTGATTCTATGATCTTTCTTATGAGCCCCCTCTAAAGATTGAAAAGATGCAAGAAAGTCTCCTCACATAATTGTGTTCTCCAGGCTGAGCAATCCCAACACCCTGAGCCTTTCCTGATAGGAGAGATTATTTGTGTGGCCCTCCTCTGGACTCGATTCAACAGGTCCATATATTTTCTGTTCTGAGGACTCCAGAGGTGCATGCAGCACTGCAGGTGGGGTCCCACAAGAGCAGAGTAGAGGAGCAGAATCCCTTCTCTTGACCTGCAGCCACACTGCTTTGGATGTAGTCCATTGTGTAGTTGACTTTTTGGGGTGTGAACACACATTTCCAGCTCGTGTCTGGCTTGACATCCTCCCATACCCCCAAGTTCTTCTCCACAGCCTGTACTCTACATCCCCCAGCCTGTACTGAAACCAGCAGTTGCCTCGATCTCTTGCATTTGGCCTAGTTGAATCTCATCAGATTCACACGGATCCAGTTCTTAAGCTCTTCCAGGTCCCTTTGGATGACATTCCATCCTTCAGGTGTGTGAACCTCACCTTTCAGCTTGGTGTCTGCAAATTTGCTGAGGATACACTCAATTCCACTGCCTGTGGCATTAATGAAGTTAATAAACAGTACTTGTCCCAGTACAGATCCATGAGGAACACCATTCATCACTGATCTTCGTCCATACAGTAAGCTGTTGACCATTAAACTATGAATATGACAATCCAACAAATTCTTTATCCACCAAACAGTCTACCCATCATAGCCATGTCTCCTCAATTTGGAGATAAAGATGTTGTGGGGACTTACACTTAGAGATGGCCAGATAGATGACATCCTCAGCCCTTCCCTTGTTCACTGATGTAGTCACTCTATCAGAGAAGGCCTCTACATTGATCAGGTAGGATTTACACTTGTTGAAGCCATGCTGTCTGCCTTGAATGTACCCTGCCTTCTATGTGCCATAGCACAGCTTTTAGGAGGATTTATTCCATGAACTTCCCAGGTACAGAGGTAAACCTGACAGGTCAGTAATTTCCCTGATCCTCTTTTCTCCCCTTTTTATAAATGAAAGCAACCTTTACACCCCTTTCTAGATAGAGGTTCCTTATCATTTTGGTTGTAATATGTACCTATTTTCCAAGTACCTGTTACTATTTCACAGAATCACAGAAATCATGCGCCACAATTTCTTTGGTTTTAGCACAGTTTACATGGTTAGTCTATTTGTTTTAATAAATTATGTAAAAGAATTTAAAACAATCTGTCTGTAACAGTGAGAGAGATAAAATTCTCTACTATTTGGTTTTTATTAATCTACATCTAAAATATGGAAAAAACAAATAGTGGCAGACATAATTTCCTGTGTTTGAACATTTTATTTCTTCTAACTCTGACATATTTTCCGGTTTTATTTATGGTTTGTATTAAAAGAGAACATTCAAGCATAATACAGATTCCTCAGGCAAAAGTATTACAAAACATATGCCAAAACCCAGGGGTGGTTGCTATTGCTCTTTATTAGTAACTGGGGTTTAAACAGGTTCCTTCTAACAAAGCATTTTTAAAAAATGAAATTGCAATGTCATACAAAGTACTGGAGATGTCTGTGTGCTTGTAACTGATTTTTATTTGATGAACCAGTTAATGTACTGATCTGAATCTCAAATCATCCCAGTATTTTTCTCTTGTCATTCGCTATGTATATATTATATGCAAATCTACACTATTTGCAACAGTATTACCTTATACTTCAGACTGGAGTTCCAACTGCAGTGGTTCCAGTTACACCCTTCACACAAAAATTCACTGATTCATGTCACAGTGAAATTATTCTATAAGCTTTATGGTCACTCTTTTACACATGAACTGGATAGGAAATGAGACTTCATGTAAAACTTGCACTCTGATGTATTGTTTATTTAAGTTCCATTTATTGTAACTGGAAAAAAAGACAAAGTAAATAACAGCCTCCTCTCCAAATTGAAAGATAGATCTGTGGGTCTAGGAAAGTTATAAGATTATCTTAGAAGTACAAATCAGTAGTGTTTGCAATTTAAAAGTTTTTGATAATATTGTTGTAGATGTCCTCATATTTCTACTGGAAAATACAAAAATTGCCTAGAACCATAGGAATAAATTGACACAATGTATTTTGTTTCCTGAATCCATATGTCCTAACCAGTCTACTTCCTCTTTCTTCATCAGAAGAAAGAATAGAAAAACTGAAAGCTATCATTTATTTCCAGTACTGATTGTTGCTTTAAGTTTGAATACTTTCAGTTTAACACTGTTACAACTGTTAAAGCCATTTTACAGATTGACAAAGTTTCTGCGGTGATGGCAACAACAAGAAGTAGATTTTCTGGAAACACCTGTGCAGATGTTTTTGATGAATGTGAGAAGATAATACAAACAAGGAAAAGAGAGAAGAAAAATAACACAGCTGGTTTTGTTTCTAATGGTTTTCCAAGTTTAAACTCATCCTCATAATTGTGAAAGACAGCACATACCTGCTACTTTCGCTACAACATTAGTGATAAAAATATGTATTTATTATTAACATTTCTTGGTTTAGTTCTCTTTCATTCTTCAAAGCAGTTAGAGAGAAAAGAGAAATCTCCATCCATGGCAGTTTATGAAAAGAAGCTCTGAAGAAAGCTCTGAAGAGAACACATGGTCTCCATTTCTTAAATGAGGCATATACATGTCTGAACATCCACCATATTTAGAATATTGTCAAAATATGTTTATGATTAGGCCAGTGCTGTTAGAGATTTTGGAAGTGGCTGTGATAGTTACTAAAAAATACATAAAGCACCAAGCAGTCTTCTAATCCCCCTTGAATGTCAGAAGACATTTAATTTTTTTAATGGCTCTGGAGAGCCAGATCTGAACCATGAAAGAATGTGAAGCCAATTCACACATGCAGTTAGAATAATAATCCTTTTAACGTTATCCTGAGGGTATCTTAGCCTGGCACAGTTTTTCCCATATGAAACTCAAGGTATAACTATGTAATTGAGCTCATTTTTAGACCTTTTTTTCCATTACAACCTTGGTAATACATAACTGAGCAGATTAATTTGGATATTTGTGAGTAATATCTGAACTCAGGATAGGCCTATGGATATTGAACTTGTATATTCTAAGATATATGTGAATGGTATCAGTGAGAAAAAAAATATTGATTTCCATAACATCAGGTAAAGCACTAACCCAAAATAATCCCCTTCCTCACCTCACTTACATTTTTGATTCAGAGAGTAAATGGAAGTGTGGAAAATAAAGACTGCCAAACAAATACAGGCCTAATGTACATATATATCTGTGTGATAAATTTATTATTCCATAAGCCACATGGGAATTAAGTGTTGATAATAAGATTAATTAATTTCTAATAGCTCAGTCTTTAAAGAGCATAGTTTAGAATACTTAATTTGCATTTATCAATGAGCACAACATGAGTTAAATCACAAAAAGGCTTCAATACATGTTTTAAAGTTGGTTGAAGTAATGAGAACCAAATACAATACCCATAATCCAAAGGCTGAAAAAGATTTGCCATCTGTCTTCAAAACAATTAAGAAAATTAAGAAAAAAAATCTTTTGTGAGATTAATATTTCCTGTAAAATTACTATAGTGTAGTTAAGAAACATAATGAAGAATTAGGTTCATAAAAATTAGATTTGGACCTTCTCTTACAAAATACAAGCTGAATCTTAAAGCAATTCATAGTAAGAGTACTTTAAGGCACTTTTTTTCCTCCTTTCAGAGAAATTATTAAATAGACAAAATTACACCCTGAATTTATTTCATCCACATTGTACATGGCTACATTTAAGAGTTATTTTCATAAAGTATGTGATATCTGTGAGGTTTGTCTACAGTAATGAAGAACATGGCCCAGCAGGAGTGCATCTGAAAGTCAGAGAATTCAAGCTAACTTTTAACGCTGTGTGCATTTTGGATATGTAGGGCTCTGGGTTACATGGTTTTTTTTGTAACTTCTTTACTTTGATATGCTGGAGCAAGTACTTGTCAGTCACGAGGGAGCACCGGATCTTGGAGTTAATTTGCTTACAGGCTCAAAACAGGTTCTACCCTTCTAGCCCCATCTGCGATGTGAAACGAAAGTATTACTGCACCGCAGAAGAACCACAGCAAATGCACACTCCTGGGCCAAGTTGAAATGTTTACATAGAAGCACTACTAGCACACGACCTCATCCATGTCATGACATGGAAATAGATCTTCTTGAATGCCCATAGAATGGACAATAGATTCACATTTTTCAATGTGCACTAGCTTCTCCAAACAACATCAGTGGTTAAATTTTTATCTCTGTGTACCAAGGATTTCAAGCATTTTAGTGAAGCATAAATTCTTACTTGAATGTCAGTTCATTATTATAGACAGGTCTCAATGCATTTGTCAACCTGCTTCTTTTACTCCCCCTGTTACACCTGCCAAAAACAGTAAACATCTAAAGGGAAATATACAAAGCTCAGTAGTATTAGTAACAATCCCAAAGAAAATGTGTTACTGAATTCATACTCCTTTCACCTTCGGAGTCTCTCTTCAGAACTTTGATTTCCCAAACAAATAAAAATGCAGATTTGGCCTCATCATAAATATATATATATATATACAAACAGATATATATATATATATATACACTTTAAATGCTTTCATTGGTATGCTTTTTGACTAATACACATGATTTTAGCTGTAGTAGTTGAACATGAATGGAATAATTGACAATTTTCTTTCCCTTTGCCCACAATATTGCAAGTCTTTTCTCCTACATATGTGCACAGTGTGAGTTGAGGGTCATGGTATTACTTTCCTATTGCTCTGACGGAGATGAATGTCATCATCTTCATAATACATATGGTTGTCTTGAACTACCTTATTTTGGAGTATATCTGTTGCATGCTAGTGAAGTTTCCATTAAAAAAACAGTGTAAAATTCTGGACTATCTTTCATTGTTATGAGATAAAGAATCACATCATGAAAGCTCTGTTTGTTTTTGTTGGTTTTTTTTGGTTTTTTTTTTTTTGCCTGAATGCTCTTGCATTATATTAGATATTATTGCAACATTTGTACCTTTACACCTGCAGATATGAAGTTCAGTGTATATTAATGGAGAGTGCAGACAGAGCACCAAACAAAAAAACATGGTTTGGAAATTAAACTCTCTTATTGTACAGAAGACATACTTGTTCTCAGGAACTTGGTTTGTCTGTTGCATTAAACCTACCAAAATGTTGCTTGCATGCTCTTACATCTGTAGGTAATGACTCTTGAAAAGAACTTTCCTGAATGCAGCCTTATGCTGACAACAAAATAATAACAGAGGAAACCACCTACCTATTTCATAATTGTTTAGCTTGCATAACCTTATGTAAGAAAAGTCACTATACCTATGTGGACCTGTTCTGGGGTCTCTGGTGTTCTCTGGTGGCAGATTGGAGAGGCTCCCCCTACTCAGTTTTAAGCAACGTTCAGTTCAGGAAGTGGAGAAGCCCAAGTTGAGTGCCAAAGAATATGTGATCTGTAATTTGATGTCACATCTTCTCAGACAATTGGCAGTAGGTTGTAAAATACAAAAGTTTCCCATAACCTTTGAGCAACATCTGCTTAACACACTTGGCAGCATCTTTTTACATTCAAAAGAGGGGTTAAAGATGAGAATAATTCTTTCAGATTTCATCTGCAACAGAGATGAAAGTAAGGGATAGGAACAAAGAATTCTCCTTAAAGACAAAAGGACAACAGGAAAGGACCTCAAGATAGGCCAGGGGAGGTTCAGGTTGGACAACAGGAAGAATTTCTTCATGGAATGGATTGTCAAGCTTTGAAGTGGGCTGTCCAGTAAGGCGATAGTCACCATCCCTGGAGGTATTCGAGAAACAACTGGATGTGTCACTTGGGCTACAGTCTAGTTGCTGTGGTGCTCGATAGTCCAATCTAAATGATTCTGTGATTCTATGATTGCTTTTTAGGATTGCCATTTTTTTTCTGTCTTTTCTAAGTTGTAGTGCTCATAATTGATATTCAAGACATTTTGTCTTCACTCCTCCTTAAAAAAAAATTCAAAAAATGATGTAACATCTTTTGCTATTGTCTGAAGCTTTAATACCTTCTCTGCAGTTTTCTATTAGTTGAAAGTGGGTTTAGACAGCTGGACCCATGTATTTCAGTCAATTACTGGCTTTTATCTTGCTGTTATCATAAAAGGCCATTTCTTTCTTAAATTGGTCAATTAAGTTCATGGAAATAAATGGGGAAGAGTGTACAATTTCTTAACAACACTGTCAGGATTATTCTGGCATTGAAGAAGAAACTATCACAGACTTTCTTAATGAACAGAAGTAGCTTTCATCAAAGTAGATGTTGTTTTCCCAGGTTTTTTTCTTTCCTTTGGTCACAATTCAGAGTTAACTACACAGCAATTGAGTGCTTTAAAGCTTTTAAAATATCCACAATGCATTTAAAGTACATGTCTGTGTTTTTACTTATCTGTTCCATTTGTTTCAGTTTTTATAAAGCACATTATAAAATCAATTGAAGAAGTCATTTTCATGAAAAGAAGCAAACTACAGGTTCATTTTTTATCAGGAGGTAATGTGATAGAAGAAACAAGCAGATGGAATAAATCAATCAAAGGGAAATTATTCCAAAGCATAGAGGAAAGTTAAAGCAATGAATATGGGACTTAAAGAGATATTAAAGTGACAGAAGGTACTATAAGGAGTAGAGAAATCCTATTCCATTCACTTAGGAAGCCTGAAAACTACAAAAAGGTCTTTTGAAATAACAGAAGATAATGACTGGACCCACTTCTTAGGAAAGTCTGCTACCTCCCTGAGGACCAGTTGAAAGACATGACAAAAAAAGCTTCCTAACCTTATACAGCCCTTGGATTATTATCTATTATTGATTTCTCATGTGGGCAGAGATGAAGTTGCAGTAAGAAATCCAAGGGCAATCAAGAGAGACTTCAGGGCCTTGGAACAATTGGTTAAGGGATCAGGAGCACAATATTGTTCTCTAAACTGTCAGTTGCAGGGAATGACGTTGGAAGAAACACGGAGACCAAGCAGATCAATACCTGGCTCCCTGACTGGTGTCACAGGTAAAATTTTGAGTTTTTTGATCATGGGTCAGTCTATACAACACCAGGCTTGCTGGTGACAGACAGGGTATACCTATCTCAAAGTAATAAAGGATCTTTGTGGAGGACGTATCAAGGCTCACTGAAAGAGCTTTAAAGTAGATTTGAAGGGGAAAGGGATAAAATTAGTCTCATTAGAGATAAACCTGGGGGTGGCACATCAGTGTGTAAGGTCTGCTGTTATGGTCCCTTGGTGTGCTCTACAATGTGCTGAGTACACTGGAGCACATTTGAAATGTCCCCTTACCAACACACGCAGTAGCTTGGCTGTCTCAGGAAAGGTAGGGAATGAAGATACACAGCAGCGAAGACGCAAGTCTTGTTGACGTGTTAGAAACCATAGAAACACCTGAGAACAGTTACATAGGAGTTAGTGTTTCTTGCAAAAAAAAAGTGGCAGGATTAATAGCCCAGTTGAAATGCATATAGAAGAATGAATAGCAAACAGCAGGAGTTGGAAGCTGTTGTGCAGCTGGAAAACAATTATGCAATTACAAGAAGTAAAATGTGGTGGAATAGCTCACACAATTAGAGAGCTGCAATGCATGGTTAGAAACTTTTCAGAAGGGATAGGCAAAGGATGGGTGCAGGGGGTAACCCTGTATGTTAAGTAGGTTTTTCGTTGTCTACAGCTTGAAAATGGCAGTGGAAATATGGAGTGTTTTTGGATAAGAATCAGGGTAAAGGACAACCAGGCAGATATCATGGTGTGAATCTGTTATAGACTACTCAACCAGGATGAAGAGAGAGGGGAAACATAAGCAGTTGGAAGCAGTCTCATGATTACTACTCTTTGTTCTCATCAAGGATTTCCACTTACCAGATATCTGCTGGAGACAAAACAGTCTAGGAGGTTCCTGGAGTGTGTGAAAGATAACTTCCTGTAATAGCTGGTGGGGGAGCTAATTAGGGAAGGCACCCAACTGGACCTGCTGTTTGTGAACAGAGAAGAACTTGTGGGTGATGTGATGGTTGGGGGCCACCTTTCTTCACTGAAAAGCTGCTCAGGCACTGGAGCAGGTTGCCCAGTGTCTCAGGTTGGACTTGGCTTCCAGCCAAGTTCCCAGACCACAGTGAAAAACCTTCCCCCTCCCTCTCCCTCTCTTCGGACAGACCAAAAAGACTATATAAAACTAAAAGAACCCAAACTGCCTGAATTCCAAGTAACACACATTTATATATATATTTAGAATTATATACAGTTAAGATATCACCTACAGGGAACCCCCTGAAAGGGAAAAAGGAACGGAAAGGAAAAGGGAAAAAAGGGTCAAAACCCAGATACTTCCCTCAAGATAGCAGAGAACCCCACCAAGAACCGCCAGCACTCTCTGCTTCTCAAGGCCAGCCAGGTGCATCAGGCCTCACTCCTTCACCGGGGCAGAACGACAGCAAAGAACCTTCTCTTTCAGTCCCCTGGAAGAAAGAGAGCGAGAGCTTCCTCTCCCTTCTTGTTTATAGTCTTGCTTACGTAAAAATTGTATAGAATACTGGGAACATGGCCTTTGTTCCTTGGTTACAACCTGGTTACCAAGAAAGGTCTGGATTCAAAACCACTACACCAAGGGAAGTGGCTAAGCCACCAGTCCTGAAGGTATTTAACACACATGTAGATGTGGCATACAGGGACATGGTTTAGTGGTGGATTTGCAGTGCTGGTTTACGTTTAGACTCAATGATGGGTCTTTTCCCACCTAAGTGAATCTACATTTCTTTGATTCTAAGTCATGTGCTCAGAATGTTTTCATTATCGATGACCTTAACAACCTGGTTGTTTTATGTTCTTAATGTTGCTTTCTGTGATGCAGAGTACAGGGGTGGATCTTAGATAAATCTTTGAGGCTCTGTGGACAAAGGTGTATATTTTCCAAGCAAATAAGTAGATTTCTATAGACTAAGACATGATGCTAAAAGAAAAAGACCGAAGTGTTTTCTTAAATCTATAAAATCCAGAAAACAAATCTAAAATGTACTAGATTTATTCCTCTACAATTTAAAGGCTATTCATAATGTAATGCCAAAATAGAGTTAGAATTTATTTCAGTCTATTTACTTCAATCTATATGGAAGTAATTTAATAGAAAACCAGTAGTATTCAAGTTGTATCAAAATACATATAATGAGAAATAATTAGAAAATATTACTAAAGCTGTTCAAAAATAAGTCATATAAGCCCTGTACTGTTTAAAAGAATAATGTTACTCTAGAAAATAATCCTAAAATTTTTTTAATGAAGAAGAACTTTTGTTCTTCAAATACAGGGTTTAAAAAAATTATTTTATTTCCAATATATTCCTTCAGTGCAACAGCTTTTCAGCTTTTCAGTAGCTCTGATAATTATCAATATATTTCATTAAATTTTGGTGTTACCTTCTAACTAGGGAAAGTCTTTGACGGGAAAATTCTAATATTCTTTAATGTATTCTTGTTTTCTTGTTTTCTTAAAATAGGAATTATTAAAATAATGATATTTTAACAGAAGAAATTTAAAAGTAATATATGTTGTACTATAGCTTATGCAATTCATATTCCATAAGTATGGAAGAGTCTACATCCAACTCAGGAATACACAACTCTCTGCTTCCACTATGGCCAATAATACCTGGACATAAGCTAGGCAGAGTGGCACCCTAGCAGGACGGAGCAGCAAAATAATTCAAAGGTGTCATAAATCCCTTGAGGTACGCTACTACTCCTTTGGCCAGGGAACTGTGTTTTGAATTTAAGAAGTTTTCAGCACCCTTGGTGGCAGCAAATATTGTGTATGTTACAATTTCTGGAATGCCATCACAGAATTTTTTCCAACATTTTCTAGAACTTTTTAAATGTCAACGATTCCATTTAGGGACAGTTAAAATTTTATTTAAATTGAAAGAATGGTTATTATTCACAATCCATAGAGTAATTCACTTGACTCTTTTTGTCCTTTTATTCAATTCAACAATAAAAATATCTTACAGGAAATCTTACATATTTACAGAGTGGTTAGAACAGGGAGAAGCTAGAAAGTCATATCTTTCTCTCCTATTCTCCCATTCATGAAATTATTAACCTGAATCTACTTCCATTTTTACTGTGTCTTTATTAAGAAGACATTATCCTAAAATGTTTTCACATTGTGTTAAGCTGAGGCTGACTGACACCAAGTCCTTGATCTCAGCTTGTGCCTCCAAATGTCTGCTTATAATACATAATATTAAACCAAAGGAAAAGCATTTCAGAAATACAGGCAAAAGGTTTTTAATTAGTGCACAGAATATTGATGTGCTTCCTAAGTATAAATAAATGCTTACTATTGACCATAGAGCTGATTTTTCTTACACTTACACAAGTTGTTCTGCAACTGGTAGACATGCCATAACTTAGAATACTCCCTTCGTAAAGCTAGAAAATAAATTACAATTCTCTCACTTATCCTTCTACAATACCCCAGAAATTTACCTCACCTACTAAGGAGATGTAATGTCAGGATGCAGGGAAAAGTACGATTTTGATAGAGGGTCAGAAAGCATGGAAGAAAGTAATGACACTTCATAAACTTGAGTAGTCATCCAAAACCGAGAAGTATCAGACTACTAAACTTGAGAAATTAGCAGTAACATGTTTTTTTCTCTCTCTGTAAGCAGACTTGCCAGTTTAACATTGGCTATAATTTCTGAAGGAAATTTGATTCCAAACCAGTGACATAACAGAAGAATTAGGTAAGTGAGAAATAAAAAAGAAAAATCCAGGCAAACACAACAAACCCCTAAATAAACAGAAATTGGAGCATTTCCCCCACTCATTTAAAATATAAAATGCCTTATTCCAACTCACCCTATAGTTTCTATTGAGAATTTGCATCTCATTTCTTATAAAAATACAGAACAACTCTTGAAAGATGATATGTAGTCACGTGGTGATTGCACTCCCACTGCAATGTTTATGTTTATTTTTATTAGTGGAATGTGCTTCACTTAGTCAGAAACAAGCAATGTGGTTCCTCACGGAAAAAAGAAGGCTTTGATTTTAGTGTTATTATCTTATTTAAAGGTACAGGCAGGGAAATATGTTGAATGTCTTCTCTATATGTTTCAGTGGTTTTAACATGTCTTCCAGTTTTCCAGATGCAGATATACACAGATAGAAAACCATGTGTTTTTTTCATAGTCTTTAAACTTTTCTTTTCTTGTGTTGTTATGTCTCAATCTGTGTTATAAAGTGCCAAATCTGAACATTATAAATCATAATACCTAAGCATCATAATAATCAAATGCCTGAATAGCTAGAGGTTTTTGCAACATAACCTACACTGCTATAAATATTAGGTCTCTTATTCTCAGATAGCTGGGACATTTCAATTATCAGTTAACTTGTTTATTTCCTGAAATCAGTTTAGGAGTTCTTCATTTTAGCCCAGTAAGAGACAGTTTCATTGAGGAAAAAGTATCACGGTGTCTGACAGGTCAATCTAGTTAGAAATCCATACCCTTGTGTGAAGTTTACTCCTGCCAGTACTATGCAGCTCCATTATAAAAGTTGTATCCCATAGGTACACCAGATAACAGACACAAACTCTCCTCTACTTGTGACCTGTAGGTTATTTAAACCTCTTATTGATCCAACTAGGGATCATTAGCTCAAATGGAACTAATACTTGCTTCCTTGCCAGTGTAGTCTCATAAGTGGTGGTTGAAACAGTGAAACAGCAATGACACACATCAATTCCAGGTTTAAGGCTTGAGTCTGAAGAGAGCCACAGAAACAAGGTATAAAGACTTGCACTACTACACTGAAGCTCATACGGGATTGTGACAGACCAAGATTTGTACAAGTCCCTGTGCAGTTTTCCTCTAGGTATTTTTGTTTCTCTAAATTTTCTGATATTATAATAAGATTGCTGATCAGGATGCTAATAAAAGTCCTGTGCCTAAAATGTCCATAAAATATTTTTGATTTAATTAATTTTATCATAAGCCTTATGTCAATATGCAGACATTAAGAGATGCTCATTCAACCTTTAAAAAAATAGGGTAGCATAAGGAAAGTCTAATTAGTACACTGATATTCTAAAATATTATGATCTCTAGAGGAAATTAGTATCTTAATTTAACATACAACAGTGTGTAATATCAAATGAAGTAATTGAAAGTCACTCACAACTTCCTCAATGATAACAAATCTTTATAAAGATAATTTATATATTCTACTCCAGGATGAACACTATGGATTATAAAAAAGAAAGGTTTTTTGCATTCTATTGTTTGTTTTTTAATGATTGTCAGAAATAAATTTTTATATCAACCTTAAATCACTGAAATAGCATTACCATGTATTATGTTTCCATTTTCTTAGACAATATTTTCAAACAACGAGATGTGAGGGTATTAAGTATCCCCAAATTAAGGGTTATTACAGAAAAAAGACTACCATCGTTTTGTAGTCTACTTTTAGTCTACTTTTCTTTAGATAACCTTTGTCTTAGAAAAAAGATAAATTATTTTAAAAATTCACAATTTTCTATAACTTATTCCCAAATCCAAATTCCCTATTAGCCACAGTTTTCTAAAAATGAAATTAATTTCCACAGCATCTAGCTGGGCCATCACCAAACAGTAGCTCAAAAGACTGGTAAAAGAAAACAAAATTCTTTATTGGGGTACTTTTACTTCATTAAGCAGGGTAAGAAAGGAGAAAAGTAAGAAGGGAAAAAAAAAAGAAAAAGAACATTTAGCACCATCATTCAGACTTATTTCTTCATTGATTCTTATTTTTCAGTACTTACTATAAATAATCACAAACCGTTGTGGTGTCTTTATGCTACATTCTCTTTTCTTCAGTTGCTAAAACAGGATACGATAATTATAAGGACTTTTATGCATTTAGAAATTGAAAACAGAAGAGTAATTGACATATAAATCATTTACGTATTTTGCACCCTTCTTTGCTACACCACACTACCCAAATCATTAACATTGTTACCTGAGTGACTAAGCTTCAAATGAAATTTATGTTCCATTCCTAACAAACAGAAAATGCACTTGCATTAATATGCCATGTGAATTTTTACATTTGTCAGAGAATGAATATGTGGACCGCAAAGACCATAGAAACAGACACATTTTGCCTCCAAATGGAAAACGATGGTTTTAAATAAATAAAAAAAAAAATTTATTAACAATTTTTACTGTTCTTTATTTGAAAATGTGTATACAAATTTTCACTTCATGCCATAGAAATAGACAGCATGTAACTTTGTGTATGGCTTTCCCCAAGAAGTCTTGACATGCCAAAACCAGCCTTGAAACTTAACATTTACATGTACCATGTTTTCATTTATAAATGTCTTGCCATTTGTACTTAGGTTATTCAGACAGCTGCTGGCTACAGTTAATCATCCTCCTCCAGAAGCCTATTTACAAGAAGAAGGAGAGAGTTTTGTTACTCTGTAGAGCAAAGCAAGAACAAGCTGCCAAACCCAAACAGATTTACATTTTTGGAATCTACATATACTGGTGTTTACATGTTTTATGTTACTGTACCTAATAAATGTATAAAAGGATTCAATGTATAACTGTGCCCAAGACTTCTCTTTTTCAAAGAGGACACCTAACAGTAAACCACGCTTTCTTATATAACGAGTATGCAACCTAGTAAACAGGAAAGCTACTAAGCAGTAAGCTGCCACTACCATCAAAAATTCACTTTAAAGATAATTTTGCAGAACTGCAGCTTCAGCAGAGAGGCAAAAAACAAATATTTTGAAATCTTATTTTTTCATTGAGTCAAAAATTTAAGTCATATAATCACTTCAAAAAAGAAAAAGTAGTTACTTTCCCAAACACTTTAAATATGTAACTCCAATGCTTTTGAAAAGAGTGCAAATGGTATAGTTATGTGTTTGTGGCTTCTTGAAGCTATACACTGGCTACTAAGAAACAGAGAAATCCACTTCTGTCCTTTCATTCAGGTTCTGATCTTCCATTTAAAAAATATGTTTAAAGTTTATGATTGTGAAGCAGACCTCAGCACATCACTGATGAGGCATCAGCTTAAACTTGCAAGGAGGCATGAAATACAGTTATGAAAAACTAGCTATGAAATGTGTGAAATTTTCTATTTGTTTCAGCTAAAAGAATTCATACATATTTCCACTGATGATAATTGAAATGTCAACACTGTTAATTTCATTCTACAAAAGTCAGGGAAGGTGTCTTTCACACAGTTCTGAGGTTTTATCTTTTTTGTCTACTTCAAATGGATTTCAGTTTAGACATACTTATGTATATTTTCATCAATGAGCATACCGAAGTTAATTAATCAACCATTTTGATGGGAAAATGTGACAGAGATATTTAGATACTTAACACAGTTGCCCTTTTTTTTTTTTAATGTTTGAATGAAGGCTTCCTGATTTAATGATGATTCATATGTTTCAAATATTCCATTTCATGTATTGTTAATTGTATTTCTCATTAATTAATTAAAACACAGTGATTTTACCCCACTTTAAATGATCATGACCTACCTTGATAATATACTAAATTTTGTAAATTATAGTTCTACAAAATATTTTGCCAAATCGCAACATTGCTAAGGATTACCAATTTGTCAAGAAATTTGGAACTACAAGAATTTATGTGGTTCCAGGTCATCTCTTTCCCTGGTATTGACAGTTGCCCTTCAAATTGCTGTAAAGAAATTACTTTATTTTCTTTTTACCTAAAATACCTCTAAGTGGCAATTTCAATAACTTTGGTTCTAGTTTCTTCCAAACTATTAGGTAGAAGAGATTTTAAGTTTTTTTAAACTGTACAAAGCAAAATAGGCTAAACTTTAATAATTATATTATATATATAGTATATATATATAGTGACAGCATAAAGTACTTCTGAAGGAAAAAATAGGTATAATAGTTCTGAAAAATAAAATGAGGTAAGATATCAATATTTACATGTGGGGTTTTTTAGCTTTCTTCTTTCCCCACTTTTAAGGAAAGAATGAATGAGTCCTATTATGTCAAGTTATCTGTTTTGTAAAGGCATTAGCATCAAAGGTGAAATGTGTGTGTATAAAACCAGATCCATTGGTGCTCCTATTACTTTCCATAGGAGAAGTCAGTTGCTCAGAATATATATACTGAATAGCAACTTTCAGTAATTAATCTCCACCATCAACAGTATCATTTAGCATATGCTTCACTTTAAACATTTGAAATAAGACTAGTCATGTAGCAAAAGCTAAAGTTCCTGCCAAGAAATTTTATTGAATGGGTCCATAAAGAAGCCTTAGAGAAAGGGTAGAAAAAGTAGTTTAAAGAATCACTTGTATTTGAAAGATAGATTGCTAAATAGTCAAGACTGACAGATAAATCACCTGCTACTATTCACTAGCACAAATGAGCATATGAAAGAGTGCCTTACTCTTCTTACCCTCTACTCCTCTGCTCTCAAGGTAGCCTTTGTTTTGTGTTGATCTTCCCATCAATCTTTGACCATTGTCAGAGCTTCCAAAGCTTAATGAAAATTGTCCCTGCACTGCTTAAGACACCACACTGCTGTCAACGCATGTCAGTGGCTTGAGCAGTGTATTGTACTTACTTTAAATGCAGAAAAGAGAAACTAAGAGAAAGTAACAGAAGAGAACCTAAACTAAGCTGATCTAAGCTAAGCTTTACTCTCTTAATCTCACTTCCTTCACAAGTTCTTTTCTTGCTGTTTTTCAATGTCTTATACACACTTTCTGATTAGTCACTTGATTTTCATGTGCAATAGCTGTGCTTCCAGTTGACCAGCCAGTCTTTGGGTCTCATGATCTCTGGGATGATAAAAGCTGTGAGTATATGTAAAGGTGCTGACACACACATAGAACAGGGAAAAGCTCCTGGAAAATTCTGCATTGGAAGTACAGACTATTGGCATCCCTTATGGAAATGGCATAAACGGTGAAATTTTATGTGAAATACTACATTTTTTTTAAATACTATGAGAACAGTAGCAGAAAGCATACTAAAATATTAAAGAAATATGCATATGTACAGTTACTGAGAAAGGAACAAATCTAAAAGCAGGTCATTCACTTATTAAAGAAAGTGACAAAAAATTTTGAACTATATATGAATGATGATATGCATTTATGTGATTCATGTCTTCACAGGATAGTGAAAGTTCTAGGAGTGAATAATTTACAATCAGGCGAACAAACTTCTGAATGTGATTGACCTTTGGGAAACAAAGACTGTCCTCTTTGAAGGTCAGTACAGCTGAAATATACTTTTAGAGGATGGGAAGAAAGAAGCCAGCTGTCACAGGTTGTCTGAGTCATAATAAAATGCATTAAAGTGTCACTTTGGAAGCTTTTTCTCCTTTTACCAAGTCAATCCCAGAACGAAAAGTATAGTCATTAAGAAGAGAAAAGTAAAAATGTTGCAAGGTGCGTATTTAGTTTCAAATTTTAAAAATACCTTTAAATGTGTGCCAGAAAAATCAGGAAAGGTTTATGATTAGTATGACTATATGACAAGACTAGTAAGAATCTGCAATTTTGTGTCCATTATTTCCCATAATGAATCACATTTTAGTAAGTATCTGAAAATTAATCTTGTTTTCTTAAGGTAAGCCAAATGAAACATTACATCTGATCAGATCCTTACGACTAACCAAACAGTGTCAATGAAATTGCAACTGAACATTAAGAATTCCTTTCTTCATAATGATCATTAATGAAAATAATGTATTTGATTGCACCAGTCAATAAGTAAGGTATTAAATCACATAAAATCCATATCTATTAGTCTTTAATATGTATTAACTAAACTAGACAGAACAGTATCAAAGTATTAGCTTACAGGATGTAAAATGCACCACTCAAAAAAGTCAAATAAGCAAGCACAATTTATTATTGCTCTCACTCCTCTAAAGTCTGCATTTTAGTTTGCTTTCAGACTTCCAATACCAAGGGCACAAGTGACATTATACTCATTATAGAGCCACAGAAAAGCTTGGGTTGGGAAGGACCTTAAAGATCATCTAGTTCCAAACCATCTCCCATGGGCAGAAAAACATTTCATGACATCACAAACCCAACCTTGAACACTTCCATTGACGAGCATCCACAAGTTCTCTGGGCAACCCAGTGCCTCTCAACCCTCACAGTAAATAATTTCCTCCTAAGATTTAATCTAAATCTATTTTAGTTTAAAATCATTTCCCCTTGTCCTAATACTATCTACCCATGTAAAAAGTCACTCCCCTTCTTTCTCATAATCTCTCTTTAAGTACTGAAAGGCCGTAATGAGGTTTCACAGAACCCTTCTCTTTTCCAGGCTGAACAACACCAGTTCTCTCAGCCTGTCTTCACAGCAGAGGTGCTCCAGCCTCCTCCATCTTTGTGGCCTCCTCTAGACTCACTCCAACAGGTCCATGTTTTGTGCTGAGGATAGTAGGCCTGGATCAAGTACTTTGAGTGGGATCTCACAATGGCAAAGTAGATGGGGAAAATCCCTTCCCTCACCCTGCTGCCCACACATGACACTCTTGGCTTTCTGGGCTGCAAGAACACCTTGCCAGCCTCTCACCTACCAGCACCCGCACGTCCTTTACAGCAGAGCTGCTCTCATCCCCCAGGTTGGATTGATACTGGGGGTTGCCCCAACCCAGATGTAACACCTCCCATTTGTTCTTGCTAAACATTATGAGATTCCCACTGGTCCACATCTCAAGCTTGTGCAGGTTCATATGGATGGCATTCAGGACCAGCTGTACAGTACTGAATGATTAGCAGTGAATTATGGAACACTCTGACAGTGTTTGGAAAGAGAAGAAGCTGACAACTCAGAGTATTTAATGTTCATTTTCCTCCCCAGATTTGAGGGTACAGTATCTCTTGATATCATGTGGAGTGATATCACCTCCTCAGGGGGACAGGAATCATGCAGAATTGGGTGTTTTCTTCAGGGACTCCAGGAAGATGCGCTCACCTTCCAAGAAATCAAGCTCCTGAGAAGAGAGGGATGGATGGGATGAGTATGAGTGACAGGGGCACATTCCAGGGTGATGCTCATGACAGAGGGAAGGATTCCAAGCCCTTCTTCATGCAGGGAGCTATGGGCTGGCACTCATCTGTGGTACCCATTGGTGTACATTGGGAGGCCTCCCTATAGTCCATAACTATGAATGTGACCCACCAACAAAGCCTCCAAGACCATCCCTGCTTGGGCAAGGACACATCTGGGAAGCAGGAGCTGATACGAGAGAATGGGGACTGAGCCAGAGTCTGGTAGATTTGGCTTCAATTATACAGGGATGTGGTGGGAGAAGGACAACCCTGGTGAGCTAGGGATGTTATCCATGAACATGAGACCAGCTATGAGGAGGCACTTGTCCTTGCTTTTGTTATTACTCCTCTGTTCCCAGTTTCTGCAACCCTACCCAACCCAGCAGCTCAGTAGTGGTCTTAGGAGACACCCCACGCTCTGTATATCAGTCTCAAATCACATTTTACCCAGCCCTGCTCCCACTCAGCCGGTTCCAAGCTCATTCCAGCCCCTGTATCCCACTGCCTCACCATCTGGGCCCTGTGTCTCAGCATCTGCAGCGTGGCATTGAGTGCAGCGGAGCTGTCTGTGTTGTTCCTGCAATACCACAGGCCATCCTGAGGGTGCATCCTGCCTGCAAAACACACCTGACTGGATGGTGCATTGCTGTTGGAGGCTTCACAGATGGGGAAAACAGTGCAAACCTTTTTTGTTTCTTTGGTGACCACGTGCACCTGCAGCAGTATTCTCCCCAAATTCCCAGTGTAGAAGGGCTTTAATACACCAACACCCCAGAGCACTGCCCTGGCTCAGAGAGTTTAGTTGAGCTCCTGCAGAGGATAAGGAGCCAAACTCACACACAGATGAGCTTTAGGCATTAAAACTGCCCCCAGGAACATCCCAAGCCTCCTGACAAACGAACTACAAAAGCAGCTACTTTCCACACAACCCTTTCTGTCAGCATCATGAAGTCTTACACTGTGTGCTGGAGAGGCTTTCCATAGGGGCACAGAGGTTCTGGGCTGTGCTGCACAGCTGTTCGAGCTGTCTCCTCTGCTGAGTTGTGCTCAGCCAATCCTGCCCCTTTCCCACAAGAAAGAAAAACTGTTGGCAAATGTGCAGGCCCTTGGCACAGTGGCCACAGGCCAGAAAGGGGAGGAGGTATTTGCCTGGTGCAGAAGCTCTTGATGCTGCCTCAACTGCTCCAACTGCCTCTGCGTCGCCTGGAGTTTGTTCTGGTATAAGGACTCTATTCGGCGTGCCTCCCGCAGGGCTCGCTTCCCTAGTTTATACTTCTGGGATGAGCGCTGCAAAGCAGAGTGGAAGATGGGAGATAGGGTCCCTTGCTGCCCAAGGGCAGGGCTTCCTTGCACATCCCCTTATTCCCAGCTCAGGATTAGAATACAGGATTTAAGGAGGGTGAAGCCCCAGATTTGCTCCTGGCCTCTGTACAGGTGTGAATTGCAGTGTAGATGCTTCACTTACTTCAATCAGGCTTTTAATCTCTTTCTTCTGCTTCTGGATGTGCTGTGTAGCACTGTTCACCTTCTCCTTCTCTAGCTGCAGCTCATGCCAGGATTCATCTAGCTGTTCCCTGTCCCTCTCCAGCTGCTCCTCCTTGGCTCTCAGCCTGTGGCCCTGGAAACTCAGCTCTGCCTGCTCCTAGGATGGGCAAGAGGAAAGAGTTGTATTACTTGCCCTGTTCACCTGGACACTGTCTAATGTCTTCCTAAGTAGATGAAGGAGATCAGTCCTTGCTGATCTCCTACAGGCCAGTTTGGGGTGCAGAAAAACACCACTAGGTACTCAAGCAGTGCTCTTATTCACCTGCCCTTGAGGGTCCAGACTGGTAGAGCTCTGTGCAGACATACTCACATTCTTTCCCCAGAAAGGACAGAGCCCCTCACCACATTGCACACCCTAAGGTGTGCTCAGGGCATGGTAGTTTGTCAGCAGTGGGAAAACTTGGCATGAATGGTTATTTTCCACCCCATTAGTGCTTAAAAAGGTAGCTCTGCTGCACTGTCTGTGCCATATATTCACTCTTGGCAGCTCCAGGCAGGAGCAGAACGTGGCAGGACATGTGCCCATGGCACAGGGAGGTTTTGCCTAATCCACCTTGGAGGTTTCCTCTCAGCAGACTTAAAATGGAGGTCTGCTCCTTCTGTTCTGACCATTCAAACTCCTCATAGGCACAGGAGAGAGACAGAGAGGACTGATGCTTCAGTCAAAATCTAAGACATAGTGGTGGATGCTGTTCCTCAACAGCCAGGTTCACACCACACTGAGTTGTGTCTCTGACTTTACACCTGAAGGCAGCACTGAATGTCTTCCCTGTAGGCAGGACCTATTCCTGGAGCCTGCCAGGTGGTGCTGGAGGCCATGGGAAGGGGCTCCACTGTAGTACCTTGGCCAGTCTCATCCTGGTGTGGTCCATCTGTCGGGATTGCTCCATCTTCTGCTCCTCCCACTCCTCCCTCAGCTTCTCTTGGGTATGGAATTCTGCCCACTCAGCCTCCAGCTTTCCTCGCTCCTCTGAACACTTCTGTAGCATTGATTTTTGCTCCTCCAGCAAAGTGTTCTGGAAATCATGGCAAGAGAGGTAGAGAAGAAGCCCTAAGTCCCATCTACCAGGGGATTTTTCATATTTGACACATCGTTCCCATTAAACCCCACACAACATTGGAAGGCTGGTTTCAGCCCATGGCCAGAACTCTGCAAGGAGAGCTCTGGCTTCTTCTCCTTGAGAACCAGCATGAGTCATGCAGTCACACTGCAGCCTCTGGCATCTGCACAGTAGAAGGTTGTTTGGATGGTGATTCCCCACATGAGCAGGTGTGGGATGAAGAAAACAGAGGTCAGATGAAGGAGGCTGCAGCCCAGCACCCAGCTCTTTCTGTCATCACATGCTGCAGTGCAGTGCTGCACACACTGACAGTGCATGTCAAAAGCACCTGGCCATGTCCACCTGACCTCACCTTCACCCTCTCCAGCTCTTCTCGCTCTGTGGAGAGCTGTTGCCTCATGAATTGTCGCTGCTTCTCCATTGAATACTGCAGTGATTTCACTTTGGCTTCCTCCACCATTACCCTGCCACGCTCCTGGGTTTGGACATGAAGGAGAGACAGATGTCATTCCCAGACTCCAGTGGACGAGGCACATGACCCATACCCACATGGGAATGCTGACGTGTGCACAGGACACAAACTGGGCTCACCTGCTCCAGCAGCTGAGTCTGCTCACTCAGCCTGGCCTCCAGTTTTGCAATCACCTCCTGAAATTGGCTCCGCTCCTTCACCATGTCCCTCTGCTGCTGTGACAGCCTGTCCTGGAGCTCTGGGGTAGAGGCAGCAGCAGGGTTGTGAGCAGCATGAGCTGGGATACTCCCACAAGTAGGTGCAGAAAAACTGTACCTACTTGTGCTCACCACCTGCTGTACATCCCCAGGACTCTGTTTTGTCAAGGGGAGATCCTGAGATGTTGGGTGGCCAAAGTAAGCAAGGCTTTGCCAACCTCAGCTGGACTGACTTTCTCCAATAAACTCATTAGCAGAAGTGAGGGTCTGCAGGTGTAGGTTCCATAGGAATGAATCCCACTTTGATGATACACACCCTTGAGCTGCTTATCCTGCTCCCGTGGCATGAAATGTTGCTGTGCTGGGGCCACGTCTTGCCTATGCAGTGGGAGCTCAGCTGCCAGCTGCTCCTCTTGCTGCAGCCTGTCCTCCTGCTGCCCGTTGTTCTTCTCCACCACCTTCATATGGCTCCTGCCGAAGAGTTAACAGCAAGAACAGTGTTGCTTTCTTGGCCATACCCAGCATGCTGGGGATGTGCTGGCAGTGGGACTGGCCCCTCCTCCTTGTAACCCATAGCAATGTTGATGAGAATGAGCCACCACCCTGGTCCCCTGTGGGGCTGCTCTCTGCCACCACCAGGTCCACATTGATATGGCTCTGCCCTCACCAGGGATGGACTGGGGAAGCACTCCAGCATTCCCGCCTCACAGGAGATGGACAGAGCTATAGGCAAGGACCTGACAGAGGAGGGAAGAACAGGTCAGAATCTGCTACCTGTGGGCAAATGTAATGAGATCCAAGTCCTCCTGGTGCTGCTGCTGGAGAAGACTCAGTAACTGCCTGAGCTGTGCCTGCTCTATCTCCAGTGTCTGGACCTGCTTGACACCCAGAGAGAAGGTCCTTGTGTGATCCCAGGGACAGAGTTCCCACAGCAGCACTTTGGGGCTGTAGGCATCTCTGGACACCAAGATTCCATGTGCCCTGTCCCCAGATGCTACTTGGAGCAGACAGCCCCTTCTCCTCCCTCTGCGTAACCTGTGCTCTCCCCACCCAGCAGGCAATGAGGCTCACCTGGCCCTCCAACTGTGACACATGAGCTTGGATGTGGAGCAGTGCTAACAAGCAGCTTGATGCAGACTGGAGATGTGACTCAGCTACATTACCCTGACAGGACACAGGGATGTTGTCAGGGAGGTAAAGCACCAAATAGAACACATCTTCCTCACCCTAGCCCACTGCAGCACTTCCTGTATCCTTCTCCTGCCCAACTGCACTGCTGGTGGGTCCTTTCTCCCCAGGAGCAACCCCTACCCCAGACACAAGGACACTGGGCTTTGTTTTCGGGAGACAGATTCAAGGAGAAGAGTGTAATTCCTCTGGGAGACAGTGTGTATCCTGCCATCTGGGCAGGGTGAGAAGACCCATCTAAATGAGAAATAGAGGATTCCAAGACCAAGCAAGAGCAGCCTCTGCTGTCAAAGCTCTAATTCCCCTTCAGTTCTCTAGAAACAACTTCACAGCTCATCCCTGATACCCACTGCTGACTTGAACGGTGTAAGATTGAAGCAGGAAGGGTTAATTGAAACACTTTTACTGTAAACCCACAAGAGCCCCCCTTACCCCCTGTATTTCGTTTACTGTAATCTGTACTTTTACAAGAAGGCTATGTTCTCTATTAAGAGCATTAGACCTTAAAGGAACCACAACAAACACTAGACAAAGAACTCAACACACATAAATCTCATCCAGAGGAGCCAAGGTAGACATTTGAATAGGTAAAGTAGGCCTAGAGCCAAAGGTCTCTTCAAGCTGGACGATCAGGACACGAGAACAATGGATAGAACAAAAGGTCACGGATGTCACCCGAGGAAGATGAGTAAAATGCAGACCCCAGGATGAAGGCAGGCAAGAACTCCCACCATAATATTCCTCAAAATAGAGACCACACCTCAATCTCCACCCCGACTCCACCTGCTATGAATATTGTAATCTAATTATGCAATAATATGAATATGCATGTGACTATGTTGTAATCATGATTAGAAACTGTATAAATTGCTTGTTTTTACTGAATCACTTCGGAGCTTTTTTGTCCAGCCTGAGCTGGAAGCTACCCCGGTGTCGTTAATCATTCAATAAATACCTGCTGTTTATAGGCTCAAAATTCTGCCTTTAAGCAGTTTTTTTTTTTTAAAGCTGCCTTTTTTTGGGCATCAAGACTAGGGACAGTATTGGCCTGCCTCTGCGCCAGCACTTGGGACACTAGGGCTTTCTCCTGAAATTTGGGCTCACCTCTAGAAATTCTATGTCCTCCTCAAGTTTGTTGAAGAGATCATCCTCTGGCACAGACCTGTGACACAAGCCTGGGCATTAGCAACACCCCTCATGAGCTTGGTAAAGATACTTTGGGAACAGTCAGGCCAGGCAGGGGGAGGTGCTGGTGACCAGACAGGTAAAGTGCATCAGCCACATCGTACAACACAGAAAAATGAAGCAAAACTAGCACTGGGATAAAAGATAGCAGAGTTGGGGAATTGCTCTGTTTAGCAAGTAACTGTTACAAAAGAGATTTACAGGGAACTGGGTGCTGAGGAGCACTCAGCTCTTGCTGGAAAGCTTAAGGCTCTGGGGTCCCAGTTCCCAAAGGCATCACAGGTAATTCACCTTCTCAGACAATGGTTATTAGGTCAGGGAATGAGGTGGAGAAGCCAAGGACAGGTAGATCAGAAGAACCTGGAAAGAGACTATGGAGAGATACCCAAGAGCGATAAGATGTGTCTGAAAGGCACTCACTTCTCACTGGCCTGTGAGTAGGTGTCCTGGGCTCTCAAATTGCTACGCTTAGCTGTTTGGAAAGCTCTGGCACCTTTAACGGTATATTCATCTGGAAACCAGACATGGAGTGATTAGGACAATGGACATATTCCTGACTCTGTCTTTCCAAAGGGGAATCTACTGCGTCTCAATGGGCCACTGCTGAGCTCAGTGCACCCAGCACCATGTCCCCACAATGACACAAAATGAGGATGTCATGATCCTGCAGATTGACAACATGCTCAAAGGATGGCTGGTCACAGCCTGATCAGCATTCCCATGGCCAAGGGTGATGCTGTAGCTCCTGCCTTTTACTGGGTTCTTTTTGAAGAGCAGGGGGACCCTTTCTGCCTATGACTGTCCAAACTATACAACCACATGATACGCACCCGAGGCTCTGACCTTTTGGGAGGGATCTGGCTTTGCAGACTCCAGAAATTCTGCTGAGGCTTCTTTTGTGGTGCTGGCCTGAGAGACCGGCTGACTGCGTGGGCACAGAGACACAAGTAATTCTCAGCAGTGTCACAGCTCTGGTAGAGGTGCACAGGCATTTGCCTATTGCCATTTTTGTCAGTTTAAATCTTTGCTGTCCCCTGGGATCAAATAGGCAAGGGTCTGATGATTCTTCAGAGCTGCCTTCCCTCTCAGATACAGAGGTCCCAGAGCAAAGGTTTTACTGGTGGCCACCCACTCTCCCCATTCCCCCATTTCCTCACACACGCAGTTGCTTTCTGCAGGACACTTCTCCCATGGAGGATGCCTGAGAAGCAAGTGAGGCCTTACCTGGAGCCATTTGTGCTCTGTGCCTTGTCCTGTGGAGTAGCTATCTGTTGTGGTGCTCTTGTGGAGGCATCTAGCTGGCTTCAAGCACAAACCATCCAATGGGAGACAACCAAGGAGAGGATGAAAGATGAGACCCTTGCCCCTGACACCCATTCCTGCCTCACAGCTGACAGCAGGTCCCAGTTGACTGGGGCAGGATTCAGCTTTTTGATTTCAGAAGGACCACAGACACTTCAAAATGTCCATCAATGGTGTTCCTTCTTGCTGAATCCATCTCCTGCTTCTGGCAGCAGCAGCCCCAGCTAATACACTTCTGCCCACGACACATGTCAGTTTGTCTGCAGTTCACTTCTGAGTCCCATTTGGTTGGCACAAGTCTGAACCTGTGTCCAAGTGAACTCAGCACAGGAGGCCCTTTGCTTGCAACTAGCAGGAATGACGGGAAGTGGAGGTAGGAGCAAGGAGGGTGGGGGAGCTTTTTGGGTTGTGCTGATCCAGGACAGCTCCATGGGATCTGGGGCTACATGTGCAATCTTGACCACAGATGGAAAGAGAGCTCAGAGCTGGGACAAGACATTGGGCTGGGTCAGTAGTAGAAATCCCCATGTTAATACCCTAACCTGAGGACGGTGCTTATAATTAATTTTCTAAATCTAAGCTGAAGATTTCTGAGATGTCCTGCTAGAACAGCTACAAGTTGAGCAGATGGGAGACCCACAGCCATTGTCTGTGCCTTTACCTGACAGGTGTGTGGAGGTCCTGCCCTTCACCCGGGGCCTCCAAGGCTTTTGCCTGGTCTTGACATTTCTTGTGAGCCAAGCCAGCACTCAACCAGTCCTCCTTCTTCTTCAGTGGGTCAGCTTTAGCTGCTGCCTTCTCTTCCTCCTCCCTCCTTCCTCTAGTTCCTACTGGGATTTCTGTACCTGGGAAAACATAGCTGGAAACATCTTCACTGAAAAATCTATGTGTGAATGGGAACACTTTCTTAGTTTGGAGTGAGCCCATATCCAAATGCAACTGAGTCATGGCTACAGTGCAAATGTTACCAGGCTGCCTCTAGGGCAAGTATGACACTTTTGCATCAGCCACCTTCCCTTCTGTGTTGACAGAGAGCCCATTAGCAACCCTATTCACCACTACAGAAAAGGCAATTCCTCTACAAGGGCATTAGAAACCAAACTCGCTCTGCCAAGATAATACTGTCACATCTGACAACCTTCCCAGTGTCCCCGGCTGGGCTCACCCAGCTGCTTTTTATTCTTCTTATCCAGTTCTAATTCCCTATGCTCTCTCTTGCTTGTGTCTTCCAGGAGGAGTATAAAGATGCTGCTCTTGCAGCTGCCAAGCTCACAAAGCAGGAGTAGGAAAGCTCCCAATCTCGATAAGCCTTGCTCTTTTGAAACTCCCCAAGAAGGCTGCTCTTCAGCCTCATCAGCGTAATGCCCTCCTTGCTGGGCTAAAGAGAACTCCCAGGACTTGAGCCAGTATTAGAAGAATAAAAGATTTAGCTTCACTTAGCCAGCAATGAGACATCTTTACCAAGTAAGCCTGCTGCTTCCTATTCAGTTAGCCCCTGGCCACGAGAAACCCTTGATCTGTAAGCTCTCACCCTGCAGTGTTTCAAGAGTCCCTAGGCAACCTCAAAAGCACTGTTTCAGAATCAGGGCTGCAAGAGGCCTCCAACCGGGCAATTAGGGAGGAGAAGAACAAAAATGAAATGTAGATTATCCCCTAGATTTGGAAATGACTCCAAGAGAGGAATACAGGTCCCCAGTAAACAAATCGCCTTCATGGGAGAGACAGATGAGCATGTCTGGTTAAGGAAGGACGTGATGCACTCAACTGCAGCTTTCAGACAAGGATTCTGGAACATTCCAGCAGCCAGGGTTGCCATCTGTGCCCAGTGTGCCCTGTCCTCTGTCCCATGCATTTCCAGGAGATAAGGCACTTGCATACATGAATGGAAAGCAGGTGACTGTACATACCTCCAGAACTCTTCCTGCTATTTTCAGCCTATGGAGAAAGACAGATTCCTTCATTAGAACACAAAGCAGGTCTGACCCACACCTTCCCAAAATGCACTAAGGCCAGAGGCATCCCATAAAGAACAGGACAACCCTCCTCCTGCTCTTTGGGAATTGGCATATGAAATGCAGAGAAACCACAGGAATATTTCCAGCTTTAGAGACAGCAGTGAACACAGCCCCTCTAAGCACTGGCCGTGCAGAGCCTTTAGCTCCTGATATCCCTCCTATCTTCCAAAAGAGGGGACAGCGCATCCACTTTGGAGATGACATTCTTGCCTTCAGGACTTATAATACTCACCATGGCAGTGTGTCCCAGCCTTCTTGTGACACAGCAACTTGGTTTATGGCTTGTTCCAATGACCAGTGGGGCGGGATGGAGCCCCCTGGGTCAGGATGGAGCCCGCCGGTCCCGTGGCACGGAGCTCCCACCCCCTCCGCCTCAGCGGTGCCACACTAGGTTCCTTGCACATGTTCCTGGAGTTCCAGGTTGCCATGGTGATGATGCTGCCACTCCCAGAGTATCATCAGAGACGTCTCCACAGCCCCAGAGCCATGGGCTCTTCCCTCATCCCGGGACCATTCTCCCTCCCTGAGCTGAGGGAAATATCCCCAGCCCTACTTCATGTAGTGAACCACGGTCTGGCTCTCATCCTTGGTACCCCTTGCTGTGTGTGGTGGGCCTCCCTATAGCCCATAACCTCACACTGTGAGTGGGACCCACAGACAAAGCCTCCAGCAGCATCCTTGCCGAACAAGGGCACATCTGGGAAGCAGGAGCAGATAAGGAGAGGATGGGGACATCAGTGAGCCAGAGCCTGGCTCCTCCCATGCAGAGATGGGGTGGGAGAGGGACTACCCCAGTGGTCTGAGGATATTATCCATGAATATGAGACAAGCTGTAAGGGTACACCTGTCCTTGCTTCTGCTATCACACCTCTATTGCCCATGAAGCTACAGCCCCAGCCCAGTGGTTCTGCTCTCCCTGGAGACGGCAGAGAAAATAGGGCTACTTGAGTTCAAATGGTATTTATATTACTTCATAAATATCTAGCTAATATAAAATAAATGGTAGCACTATTAAACTTTCATGCAGAGGGCAAAATGCTTTAGCCCTACCTGAAGAAACATTTGCAACCTTTTCTTTTTGACAACATTTTAACTTTAGACAGTCCGATCGGAAAAACTGTTGTTGCAGAAACGTTTTGCTTTGTGGGATATACCTGGGCAATTTCTCACATCAGGAAAAGAAAAGTCTTCATCTCTGAACATGCTTTCTCTGAAAGAATTTCATCCAAAATAATGTTTGCAAATGCTTACATAACTAATTTCTGTATCAGTGTTTTTCGATATATTTTTCCCCCTACCACTGTTGGACTTTTCTTTTACTGTTTGGGCAAATTACAAGTTCTAAGCAAATTATGACAATCATGAACTAAAAGGAAGGTGACTCCTTAGTTAAGCCTACCAAAACTAAGAAACCCCTTGTGTCTACATATATTTTTTTCTTTTACAGTTTTTACCTTCAGTCTTGTTCATTGCTTTGACCAAATGACAAGTCATGTTCATTTCATGGCAATTCCCTTTCATTTCAGAAACAGTGAGGAAATAATTCCAGCTCTTACTGGAGGACCTGGAAGTTCTATATTTTCTTGGTCATTTTTTATCACAAATTCCTTTATCTACATAAACATTTGAAACTCATCAGAGAAATTTCATTCTTACAAAAGACTACACAGCAGAGTGGAACAATCAGCTTAGATGGTGCCACTCTAAAAAAGGTTTTAAAATATTAGTCTAATTGCTTTCAAAATTGTAAATTAAGCTTTAATGGTCAGAGTAACAGAGATCAATATTCCCAGTGGAATTACAACAGAGATTATACTGCCTGTTGGTCTGAACTATTCAATGAACTCTTCTGCAAGTTTCCTCGGAGTTGCACTGTTCAGTGTGGAACACGGGCAGTGAAATGGGGGTGACAACTGAATGTGTTGCTGGGTGCAGTATATACTAAGTACTCTAAACATCTGTATGTGGTCAGAGACCAGTGAATACTGCCAGAATGTACAATGTTAGAAGGAATGTTGAAGGACCATTCCTAACCCAGAAGAACATGCATGAAAAAGTGTAAATTCAGAAGAAACCGAGGAGTTAATGAAAATGAACACAGTTAAATTCCATACCTGTGGTACCTTGGCCAACCTCATCCTGGCGCAGTCTATCTGTCAGGATTGTTCAATTTTTCTGCTCCAGCCACTCCTCCCTCAGCTTCTCTTGGTTGTGGAATTTCACCCACTCAACCTTCATATTCCTGCACTCATCTGAGCACTTCTACAGCATCACCTCCTGCTCCTCCAGAAAAGTGTTCTGGGAAGCATGGCAAGAGAGGCAGAGAAGAAGCCCTAAGTCCCATCTGCCAGGGGATTTTTCTGTGTACTAGAAGGGTTGCAATTCCCCACATGAGCAGGTGTGTAATGAGGAAAACAGAGGTCAGATGAAGGAGGCTGCAGCCCAGTACCCAGCTCTTTCTGTCATCACATGCTGCAGTGCAGTGCTGCACACACTGACAGTGCATGTGAAAAGTACCTGGCCATGTCCACCTGACCTCACCTTCACCCTCTCCAGCTCTTCTCACTCCACAGAGAGCTGCTGCCTCATGAATTGTCACTGCTCCTAAGCAAGTGCAGAAAAACAGAATTCAGAGAAAAACTACACTTCCTTGTACTCACCACCTCTGCAAATCCACAGGACACAGTTTTGTCAAAGGGAGACCCTGGGATGTTGGGTGGCCAAAGCAAGCAAGGCTTTGTCAGTCTCAACTGGACTGACTTTATCCAATGAACTCATTAGGAGAGGTGAGGGTCTGCACTGTGACTGTGCTTGTCTATCATTCCATTATTCTATTACTGGAATGAATACCGCTTTGATGAAACACACCCTTGAGCTGCTTGTCCTGCTCCTGGGACATGAGACACTTCTGGGCCACTAGGGCTGTGTCCTGGATGTGTGACAGGAGCTAAGCTGCTGGTTGCTTTTTCTCATGCCACAACCTCAGCCCCTGCTGCCACATCTGTGGGCACTAGTTTTCTCATTTATGGGGTAGGTATGCTCTTCCTGGTCTTTCTTTTCTGACCTACGCCCTTATAGATTCCCTTATTGTTTTTCACATCCCTGGCCAACTCCTGTTACATCTGTGACTTAAAATTTTAAACAATATATTTAAGGAAGGACTTCTATCAAAACTCTTCATAGTTTCAAAAGCCTTAAAGAGACTAGGTGTAACTCAAGGAAGAAGGTTCATCTGCAACTCAAATCACTTTCAACAGAGATGCAGTACTGCCTGTTACTCTCTTCTGGAGTTTATTCAACTATGCCTTGCTTGTGTCATGTAATTGAAAGTTAACAGCACAGGTTATTTAACCAAGTGGCCAGCACCACGTCTTGCAAAGATATAAGAAAGGCTATTTGATGTTGTAGCAATGACATTTGATTAGACTTTCCCACTTCAAAGTTTTGATAACACTCAAATAGGTAACAATAACATTATGTTCTTTGTTTCTTTGAATTTCATTGAACAACAGTTGAGATTTTGAAGATCTATATCAAACAGTTAATACAATAAGTCCACTTCATTAAATGCCAGGTAAAATTGAGGTCTGGTGAATAATACCTTGTTATTGTTCACAGTTACTACCATTAGAGATGGCATCTACTTTTTTTTGGTTTGTTTTAATTTAAATTTCTGTATGAGATTACTGCTGGCTTTAAATTTCCAATTTTCAACAAGAGCTAAGTTCAAACCTAGAGTTTTACAGCTGCAATTTATTAAGAACAGGTATTTTAAAGTTACAGTATTGAAAGATTAGCAGTGAATTATGGCACAGCCTGCACATTAAACCACCAGGTTATGTAACAAATTTACAGGCAATCTGCAACCTAAAATAGTAGTATCTTAGTGCTTTGGAGATTACATTAATTACAATCACTCTAAGAATGCAATAATTAGACTGTTTTACAGTAGCCACTAAGGTCAGTTTATACAAGTAATTTTTTACCTGCTACAAAACTCCATGAATATATTAACTCATCACCAACCTGTGTTTTCTGCTCAAAATTGTGTTGTTTTGAAAGGGAAACAATAGTATTGATGGACTTGTGACAAAATGAAGTTCCACGGCTACAGGTGGAGATGTTCTTGCATGGGATTTCATCAGAAGGCAATGTACGGTCATAAATGCTGACGGTCCTTTGTCATAGCTGAAAATCAATCCTGTCTGCTAACACAAAAAACTGCTGTGATAACACTGATGCCACTGGAATGCTGTCAAAGCTGCACAATTTGTATGTTGTAAGGTGTTTCCAAAAGTGCAAAACAAATGTGGCAGTACAAGCTGGGCTGCAACTCTACCCCGCAGCACTAGTTCGAGTAAGTACCCCAGCTCTGCTGGAATGTTCAGCTGTGGGAAAAGGCAGAAAAAAAACAAAAGGAAGTAAATAAACCTGGGTTTTGATTCTTAATAATAAACTAAGTATTAGCTGGTGCCTTATAAATAGAAAGACAACTCCAAACAAGGCAATAAGTTTATTTGTAAGTTTTTTAAAGGTAATAGTTTGAGTGAATACTGTAAAACACATCCATGAATATTTATTTTGTTTTCAAACTCACAGAGTTCAAGTATACCTATAGAAGTGTATCAAGAAAAAATATTTTACAGCAGTTATGGCAAAAGATTTGAACAAATCAGCACTAAAATTTTCATTTATTAATATTTGAATTGGATAGCCAAATCTGAGGATAAATAGTTATCAATCAGCAAAAATAGTTTCCTTACATGTCCAGTTAAAACATTTCACATTACCAAAATGGACATTGACAAAGGGGTTTTTTAGAGGAAACTGAAGTGCTTTTTATTTTTTTGGTTTTAATTGTAATAATAACATCTTGCAATTAAGACCTGAACTGTCTAATTCCAGGCACTGTACACTGTACCTTGGAGTGAATCTCTGTCTGCAGAAGATTAAGACTGATGGGATTGATTGCATAGAAAATGCAACTTCAGAACTCTGTATTAGTTTAGAATTAATAGTGCATTCTGTATACCATCACCTTTTCCATTTCTTTCCTATTATAGCTATATCTGTGGACATCAGGCATTATGAATATATTTGCACATATAATTAGTTATAAGCAGAAATCAGAAATTTATTACTTTACTTAAATGTTCAAGCAGTTTTCCTCACTTCATAGCTCCTCAAAATCATAGTTTTCAATTTACATTTCTAATACATTAATCTCTTGCTGTCCCACCAAATTGGAACTCCTGGTCTTATGGTGGGCTGATCCCTTTTTGCTTATGAAAAAATTCTCACTGACATATATCTGAATTGTAGGATAACCAACTAGAAAGACACTTGAAACAAAGAAAATTTTAATTTTCTATATAACTGTGCCAAGTGTGTAGGTGATAAACAGGAAGAAATAGAACTACATGTTTCTGACAATAAGTTTTCCTTAAATGGTAGTACTGAAACTTGTGGGATTCGCATTACTACATTGTTAAAATCAATATATATTAAAGGAACAAAAGAGTAGAAGGAATGGTGTTCTATCTGAAATGTACTAATTAATTCTGGGACATTGAAGGTCTAAAGTAAACAATGTTGGATAACCATGCCTTCATGTTCTAGTACCTATGACAAGTACTGGATAAATATGGAATGATACCACTATTTCTAAAAGTTATTTTCAGTTTTCTAATAGAACATTGTTTCTGACACATGGGAATGTGACAATATACATTGTGAAAATTGACGACAATCTGTTCACAGAAATTAAAACTACTTGATTAAATGTGCTACATTTGAAATCCCATCTACTGATAGACATGGCTGATACATAAAAAGAAGTCACATGGTCAAACTTAGAAAATACTTTTCACAGATCCAGGTAGGACAATAAATACCTCAATGAATGAATAACAAACGTCCTAGATCCCATGAGAAAAAAGGTAATAAAATGATATTTTATCAAAATATTTAATCTGAAACAAAGATATCCATCAAAAAACAAAAGCAAATCCCTACAATATAGCAAGTGATGGGATGGACAGGGAAAATTGATAGTGATGATAAAATGTGGAAGCAAACAGCTAATGAACATATAAACACACCCCAACTGCTTGCAGTGCTAAGAGGAATAAATTCCACTGGGGTCTGTCTGCTTAGTCACAAGTCAGTCTGAATACAGAAACACTACAGGTCTACAGGAGTTGAACTCTGATCCTTGTGTGTTCCTTCCAACTCAGGATAGTCTATGATTTTATGATTTGTTGTTTAATAAGTTTAACCTTCAGTAGTGGAGGGTAAAGACAGGTGAATACTTACTTCCAGGTTCAGAAGGGGGTTTAATTTCCTTTCACAGCTCAGCCTTTACTATAAAAATATTTTTTTGTGTTTTAACTTCACTGCTCAGTATTTTTTATTACTAATACCCAGGTAAAGATAAGTGATAATTTAGCAGTATTACGTGGCTTCTAGACTCAATATAGCAATTTTACACTACTTGCTATGAGAACTTACCACATTTATGTGCAAAAATCTGTGATCTTCACTGACTAGTTGACGTGCACTAAAGAATCTGTCTGCATGACAGTGAACTGTTGTACAAGGATATCCTAGCAACAGTGCAGGTAAGGTAGTGTTTAGCTAGTATTTTTATATTTTAGGAATACTTAGAATCAGTATATATGTTGTAATGACAATAAACACTGTAATTCTACTCCTAACTCTCAAGCATGTTAAGTGACATTTATTAGCATGTAACATATTTAAATTGGCACAGTTATTTATACCAGTTTTATGTTAAGTTTTGGAAGACTGTGAAAATTCTTGAACACTAGTAGAAAGTTAATGCTATGTCAATATTTAGAAAGAGTAAATTAAACTGGGTAATAGATATGGTTAATTATAGGCCTGTCAGGCTGCTATTGATCCTGAAGAAAATAATGGAGTAGCTGGTACAGGGTTTGATTAAAAAAGAATTAAGAGGAGTTAATATAATTAATATCATTAATTGACATTATGCACTTATGAAAACTAAGTCTAATCACTCCAACTTAGTATCTCCTTCGAATATAACTGTAAATTTAGGGGATGAACTCAATCTCTTCCTTTGACTTCGAATCATTCCATTTTGAATTGATGAGTGGAACAATACAAAATCCCCTTGGTGTATATTATATGGAATAAACTCTGTTGGGCCATGTATCTTGAAGGACTTCGTAGAATTTGCTTCTTGGTCTATCACTAATAAAAAAGCGTTAATAAACTTTTTAATGACAAATATTGTTCATAATAAATACTGGTTCATTGAATCATAAATATTGATGATTGCTAACATAAAGTCACTTGTAAACTCAGTTACAATATAATAGATGTGAAGAGAATTATTCAAGCAGAAAAACGTAGGATATTCTGGCAATCTGAAGAATCACAGAATGACGTGTGTTGGAAGGGACCTTAAAGATCATCTACCATGGGCAGGGACACCTTTCACTAGAACAGGTCCTCAAAGCCACCTCTAACCTGGCCTTGAATACTTCCACGGATGGGGCATCCACAGTTTCTCTGGACAACTTATTCCAATGTCTTATCACACTCACAGTAAAGAATTTCTTCCAAACATCTAGGCCCCATCAGGTACTGGGAGGCTGCTATAAGTTCTCCCTAGAGCCTTCACTTTTCCAGCCTGAACTGCAAATCTTTTAGCCTTTCCTCATGGGAGAGGTGTTACAGGCCTTGGACCATGTTTGTGGCCCTCCACTAGACCCACTCAAGCAAGTCAAAGTCCTTCTTGTGCTGAAGACCCCAGAGCTTGATGTAGTACCCCAAGTGAGGTCGCATGAGGGCAAAATGCAAGGGTAAAATCATCTTCCTCAACCTGCTGGCCACACTGCTTTTGATGAAGCCCAGGATGTGTTTGTTATGCATGGCTGCAAGTACACATTTCTTGCTCATTTACCGGCTTTCAACAAGCAACCGTCCCAAGTCTTTCTCCTCGGTGCTACTGTCATAATTCTGACCCAAAAAACCCCCAAAACCATAGTTATTAAAGTAAAATATATAGTAAATTTTTGTATTGCTCACTTTGACTGTGAATAAAAAAATGAATGAACAAATGAATAAAACCTTTTCTATGGAGAAATATTTTAATTGGAGTAGAATTTTTATTACCTCTGAGTCATATATATATATCTCTGCCTGGCATGGATATGACTGGAATACTGAGTCCAGTTATGGTGTCTGTACTTAATTTTTTTTCCCCCTAAAATAATATTAAAAATCTGAAGTTCAAAGAAAAGTTGAAGGTGTTATTCAAGAGTGCAAATTATCACATTCTGATAGTCTTCCCAAACTGCTTGTTTGTAGTATCCCTTTTACATTTTTATAAGTAACTGTCAATATGGACTTCAGGGTAGATTTTCACATTTCCTCTGTGTTTTCTCTCCTAATCCGAGTTCCTACCCACTAACTCGTGACCAGTAACAACTCCTTTTCCACTTTTGCCATGCACATAACAACAGATTTGAAAGGAGTACCCTCTGTTTAGTTTATCAAGGAAGAGGTTAACAGTGACACAATTACAGGTTATAGGTGCTTACTGAGGTACTGACATCTGATTAATCTAATTAGTTCTTCAATCTGAGGGAGAAGAAGCAATGGATAGATCATCAACCTGTGTGAATTCAGTCCAGAAGTGAGACACAGATTTTCACACTACATAGCAATCAAATACTGGGACAATTTAGCAAAACTGATTTTCCATTATCAGAAATTTATAAAACAATATTAGGTGGGGTTTTTTTTCATTTCCCCTCCCCCCTTCAAACATGTTGTAGTTCAGCACATCTATTAGATATTAAATATTATTATCTATATTAAATATGAATTAAGTATTAAATATAAATTCAGATTAGTTTCTGTTAAAGTGACAAAATACTTTGATCTGGTCCATTTCAAAACTGCATGGTATGCAGAGATATATTTAGAGTTGAGTTCCTCTGAATGGTTCATACTTTTTGGATTGCTGACCAGGGTTTTTTCTTGTTAGTATAATCTTTGATGTTAATCCAACACCAATAAATGGAAATAGAGTTCCAAAGTTCTTCCTCAAACCCTGTTAGTTACTTCTGTCTATGAAGTCAGTGAAGAACCTATATGTGATGAAAGAAGGTATGACTTACATTACTCACTCTTGCAGGAGAGAGAACATTCTCTAATTGTTCTAAATGTCATAGAAAAAAACTTGAACTTTTTTACCCAATAGTTTTTTTTTTATTTCAAGAAATGCATAATTGGAATATAGTCACAGTTTGAAAAATCTATTTGGAAATAATATTGTAATTTTTTTTTTTTTTTTTTTTTTTTTTTTTTTTTTTAAAGAATGTTAGAATGATGGCTTGGGGTAGAACAGTTGGAAAGCTACCTGGCAGAAAAGGACATAGGAGTGTTGGTTGACAGCCACTGAACATGAACTGGTGTGTGGCCAGGTGGCCAAGAATATCAACAACATGCTGGCATGGATCAGAAGTAGTGTGGCCAGCAGGACAATTTCAGTATTTTCCCCTTGTACTCAGCACTGGAGAGCTGTACCTTGACTCCTGTGTTCAATTCTGGGCCCCTCACTGCAATAAAGAATTTAAGGCGATGGAGCGAATCCAGAGAAGGACATCTCTTAAAGAAGATTCTCCACTCTAGATTTCCATGAGGAGAATTTCAGGCAGAATTCAATTAATTTGTGTATTATGCACAGTGACAATATACACCTCGAGCTGTGTGTTTCTGGACAGGGATCCCAAAGAAAGAACTGGAAAATTATACCATTACAATTTAAGTTTCCTGCTCCTCAGACAACAGTTCAGTCCAATAGTGTTATTAGGATCTGGGGTTTACTTGTTCTTTATTGATGCACTTTATTGTCTCTTGAGTGCAAATGTAAACCAATGGACCTATGGCCTTTTCCATTGTAAATGATTCTATAACCAGGTAAACTGAGTTCATCTAGGTTCATGCTTGAGAAACAATTAATTCATAAATGAACTGTACCATCATCATGCTTAGTTTTCCCACCTTTTTACACTGTTCATTCACTACATACAACTGAATGGCCCTCTCCTGTCCAATAGATTTCCCCTGTGATTCCTACACGAAACAGAATGTTCACCTTTGGCAGGTAAGATTTGCCGGCATGGATATTCCACTTCACCATGTTTGGAGTTTCACTTCAATGAAGAAATTAAAAGACTAAAAATTCATTACAAAATAATATTCTCCTAATCATTCCAATAGACTTGAAGGCTTTGGCCAAATAAAGAGGTCAGAAATTGATTTTGTTTTTATTTTACTGGTATCAACATGACAATCTAGCGTGGCTGCCATTCTACAAATCAAAATGCTGTCCATAAAAGTTGCTCTTATGAACATTTGTGTGCTATTGTTGAGTAATTGTGCATGTGTTAGAGAAAATTGCTAATGTGGCATACAATTAAGTGCAATTTGGTAAGAAAGTATCACAGTGCACAGATGGGTGCAGGGTAGTGACCAGATAACTTCTTTCCACAGTGTTTGGCATAGGATTTAAAAAAGCAAATCCCAGTGACAGAGGGAAATAATTTTTTTCTTTGTGTATATGTGGTACAGATAGAAATGCAGAATCAAAATTATACTCTGTTCTAATTATCAGTAGGAGCCATACCAAAGTCTTGCAGGTGTGTTTGTGTAGGGATTATGAAATATTCACAGCTCCTAATTTGTAGTGTGATACTTTTAGTCTTTATATGTCAGGTACAGTTGGATTATATTGGTTGCTGGAGTACTGTACTTCATTGCCTTATTTGGTATTTTCTAAGTGGAAAATTCTCTAGATAGCTGGGTTTGTTTGGTTTATGTATCAAATTGGTTTTGCTATTTTAGTCATTAATTTCAAGATGAAAATAATTGTTTAATTACAGAGCACGTGATTCTCAAGAACACAGAAAATTATTATTTATCCTAAAGTTAAACAAATAATTGTAACACAATTTTTCTGTTTATCAAACACGTAATTAAATCTTTACAGACTATTCATGCATATATCTATAATATATTCATAACAAATATCAAAACAAAACTACAGTTAATGAATGTTCATACCATAATCATTCTATTTGCTTTATTTAATATACACTTAAAATGAATGCATTTGTAACTGGTTATTCTTCAAACAGATTAACTTCTGCCGCTATACTGCTACTATGCAACCTTCAGAATGAAGCTTCACAGTTGCACTGAGAAATCTGGTAGTTTACTGTCACTTTCACAGAGGTGAGAAAGACCATATTAACCCTTCCTGTATCTGGCTACCACTTATTCTATATTTGACATTAGTTTATGCTTGTCTTGTAAAAGTAACACTTTTCAGACTGATTTGGAGATTCTGAAGGGTATAACAGCTCTGAGCTCATTCTGCCTCACAGAGAAGCCAGATATGGATGCAACATGCACACTAAGTTTGCCAAATGTACTTTCAGAAATTACTTTTTTTATTTGAAATCCTATTTATTAAGTGTCCCTATACTGACACCACAAACTTCAGCCCAATACTGAGCCATATTCTCAGACAACATAACAGATAACGTGCTTTTGCTGGAGATGTAACAATGCTAATAAGTATGCTGACCTGGTGAATCTATATGTAAATATGCTGCTACCTGTTTCTTTCCTCAGACATACTAAGTTGTGCACAGGATTTTCTTGTGTAGCAAAGAAGTGTCAAATCACTTGCACAGTGCTGTCTGCTTCTAAGATCAGAGTCCAGATATGCACATTAATATGCAGCTGCAGTATTCTGAATATATGGTTATAGATGTATATGTATAAATACACATGTGATTATTTTTATAACTCCTGGTAAATCAACTTTTTCTTAGGTTAAAGGGAATTGCAATTTAGTTAAAATGTAGTATTTAAGTATTTTTTGTATAATAACAAGATATAAGAGAGAATTCCAATAAAATCTTAAAGGTTCTGTTTCCAGGAACTCAAGAATACATTATAAAATTATTGTAATAAAGAACAAGAAAGAGAATACAGCTTTATCCATAAGTTGTGTTTCAGATACATTTATTATGTAGTCATCTAAGGCAGGGGCAGATGGGTTTTGAAATGATCAATGAGACTCTTAATGTCTTATATATTCTGGTCTGTAATTATAAGCAACTGCACTTCTGGTACTGCTCAAGACAAGCTTTGTAAGGTTTGCCAGGCTTTATTTCTCTTCCTTAGACAAATTATCTTAGAAGCCAAAATAAATGCAATACTAAGTATTAGAGCAATGGCAAGCTGATAGAAAGCCATAGCCGTAACACAGTGGTATGCTTTCTTTTTTTTTTCTTTTCTCCCCGATGTTTTTATAGTGGATTATAAAACCAAACCCAAGATGGACTTTATTGACTTACATTCTCATATCTGCTAAAATAACTGAAGAATTGCAGAGTTTTCCCATCAACACAAAAGGCAACATGTCATTTTTAAAAGGAGCAGAAAAGACTTCAACAATAGTTGGATTCCAGTCATACCCACCCCCCAGCACAATACAGCAGAAATGTCAGTGTGAGAATAATGTTGAATATTTTGTTGCTTTGCCTCCAAAAGGAAAAAAAAATGATATAATTTTATTTTTCTTCAAGTAGCTGATAACACAGTTTCTGATTGCCAGCATTTACTCTCTCACCTATCACTCAGGCCATGCTACTCCTCTTCTTTAATCCCTTTCCCCTCAGATGCAATGAATCCTAAGGTGCACCTGTTTGACCTGACAGGGATCAGTTTAATCACTTTAAGGTGCTTCCAGTCACTGATTCCATATTGACACGACCAAAGGTTGTGTTACAGAGGTATTTCACCTCTTGAAAAATACTTAATCCTTAAGAATTACTACCATTTCCTCTTCTACGCTACATTTAAGTCAGAGCACCTGAAAAATTATTGAGGTGAGATTAACCTGCAACCATAGCACAAGCAATGCTCAGCATGAGGCAAAGAACTTTAATTCATTAATGTCAGTGGTTCTAATGAGCAAGAGACTTTTCAACAGAAATTATAAAGATTCATTTCATTGTTTGCACAACATTAGTTTCAAAATATACATGTGTAGCATGTAGTTAATATGCTAGGTAAATTGTGTCCATATATTATAATGCATTAGGTTTTGTAATGTTGTTACTCATTTTTACCCTTTTATCCTAGTGTAATTAATATAAAACCTACAACCAAAAAGAATAAAGCAGTATGTAGATATGACATTTCCAGCATAATCTGTAAAATTTTTTTCTTGACTTAGTAGAAGTACTAGTAAACATGACTGATGGAATCCAAACTCCCAACCTTTCAAAGCAACCATTTGGTTTCAACGTCCCCCTTTACCCTTTTCTAAAGGTAGTGTTGTTGTGATTTCCCCAGTTAAACAGACCAGTGTAGTTCCAATACACAAGATAAAATGCTGATGTTGTCCAGACCTTTCCCTGTAAAAATGCATTAGTTTCTCAAAAACAAGGGTATCAAAATGCCCAGATCCCTTTTAAACAGACCCTTCCAAGCAAAAAGTCAACAAATGGCTCTTGGGACACTTTCAGTGTGTTACAACTAAGAAAAGTGCTGTCATAGTGAGGGAAACTAAGACCAAGCTTCTTTTCCTTGTAACAGTTTGTCTAGTACAGATCTCTGAAGTGATATGGGAATGTCAATCGTGGGTCAGTGAAAACTAATTTCAAGGAGAAAAAAAAAAATAAATAGATGGAGAATCCTCAGATCTTCACTGATTTTTGATCTTGCATGTTCAAAGATGTCTCTTTGTTTATGCTGTTCAATTCTAATTAAATTGAAAAGCTGAAATTTTCAGAAATAAAGAGATATGCTTAATAAGTCCTATTATTCCAGGAATAGCAGTAGAAGAACCCAAAGCCTTACCAGTATGCTAAACTTCCTTTTTGAAGGAAGAGGGGTGGTTTTATTTTAGCAATTGCCAACTTTGTATGTGTCTTTGTTCTCTATCCATTTTTCTTTCTGACTCCTTTCAGAGTATGACTTTTGCTAGCATACATATCACAACAGAAATACCTCTGTAGATGTTATCTGATACAGTTTTAAACACTGATATGACCCTTGTTCCACATCTGTGAAGAATGAATTGCGCTGTGTATGTACCAGCTTGTTTTACTTCTCTTGCTCACTTCTTATGGAAATTTTCCTTCTCATATTCTTACACATGAATGCCTCAGAAAGAGCAGTAATGTGTCCTACTGAGCAACGAGAACATTCTGGAGTGCACCTGTCTCATTTCTACATTCCTTTGGCTTCACCTTTGATGCTGCACCCACCTCCTGTTTATACAGCTCTTATAACTTCAGTTCCTTCTTTAACAGCAATGGTATTTTCACATAATTCTCCTTCTAAAGCACTTTATAATGAAATCCATATTTTCTAATATTCTGTTTTTTCTTTGTTGTCTTTGCAATATTCAATCATGTTCAGGAGGTCAAGCCTCAAAGTATATAACAGATGAAGGCCTTATGACATCCAATCTCAAGTAAATCTGCCAAATCTGAACTTTTCCCCCTAAGTATCCACACACCATAGTCCTTATTTCCCTTTCTGAGTTGTTTATACTTATCACTATCCTCTGGTTCCTACAGTGTCCATTCCTTTAAATATACAAAAAAATAATCAAATTCATTACTGATATTAGGCCTTTAGTCCAATTGCTGTTGCTCTTTAAAACAGAATTTTATCAGAGATGTTTCAGCATAAAATGCCATAAGGTAATCAGATAGATAATAATTTTTTCTCTGTTACCAATTTAGTGAGCTTTATAGTTGAAAAGTTATGGAAAGAGTTTATCCAATCAGAAGCTCTTAGAAATCTGCACACACTTTGTTATTTAAAGTCTGAGATAATTTTATGTCAGTCAGTGAAATAGTGATTTAGCTGTTCAGCCCTGCTCAATGTTAGTCAGAACATGATAGGCAAATAGAAGGAAGATAATTAAATGGAAACATCAAAGACACTCCAGAGTATAGAGGGAGTGGTACAAAGTTTAAAAAAAAATAACACTTTATTAGCTCATATGCCAATGTAGATTTGTGTGGCATTTACATAGGCACTACTGTTGTGTTGCAGAAAAACTATTAAAAACATTGAATTATAGATTTTCAGATGCAAAAAGGAAGATGAAATTTGGAGGATAAAAGGCATGAGACAACAGAGGACGAAGCTGCTATGGGGTGCATGGGATCAAGGCAGAGAGAGGGAGAGAGAGATGATTCAAACAAAGCCTGGCTCCTGACAATGAGCAGAACAAATACACATGACAGGTAAGGGCAGAAGAGAGAGATCAAGATTAAGAAAAATCAGATAGCTGCAGATTCAACAAAAGAAGTGCAGTGTGTGTGATCAGAAAAGCTTGTAACAAATAATAGAAAGCAAGGATCCAAATAAATGGAATTGTTCATGCTCATTCCAATCTTCCAGTCTAGACTTGAATACGAAGTTGAGGGACTGATTTATTCTGTTTTTCTAAATTGCAACCTTTTCTTTTATCTAGTAGAAGTAATAGATATCTGTGAATACCTATAAAGGTGGAAAAGTGTTTGACTTTTCAGTTCTGTTTTATATAATCAAAACATTTCCCTAAGTATTTACTAATCTTGTCATTCCCAAGGCACATTTCTTCCACTGTGTAGTAGTTTTAAGACTAGGCCTTCCTTGGTGACCAGGTTGTAACCAAGGAACCAAGGCCATGTTACCAGTTTTCCATACAATTTTTATGTAAGCAAGAGTATAAATAAGAAGAGAGAGGAAACTCTCGCTCTCTTTCTTCCGGTGGACCGAAGGCGAAGGTAGCTTTGCTGTCGCTCTGCCCGGGCGGGGAGTGAGGCCTAGCGCATCTGGTTGGCCTTGAGAGGCAGAGAGTGCCGGCGGTTGTGTGGTGTGGTTCGCTATCTCTGGAGGGAAGTATTTGCATTGTATCCCCTTTTTATTCCTTTTCCCTTTTCCCTTTCCCTTCCCTTTTCCCCTTTAGGGGGTTCCCTGTACATAATTTTATATATATATATATATATATATATATATATATATATATAAGTCTTCCACTTAAAATTCAGTTCGGTTTGGGTTCTTTTGATTTTCTTTTTCGTGATCTTTTCAATCAATTGCACGAGAAAGAGAGGGAGGGGGAAGGTTTTGTCCCTGAGGTCCGGGCACTTGGCTGGGAGCCAAGTCCAACCTGGGACACACTGCTTCATTTTTACTGTGTTCACTTTCAGCCTTTATTTCTATTTAATACTTTATGGAGAAATAAGTTACTGCTTCAGAAAAGAAATTCTACCTAAGACATAGTAATATAGCTTTCATATTTTTTTCAGAACAATTTTTAAAGGTGTTTTGAACTCCTCAATATTTTTAATAGTTAAAAATAAGAATAGAATAATGTCAATAGGAATTCTGAACTTACATACTTATCTTACATTTGTAATGTATGTATTTCAGCTTAGCTGTTAACTGAAGAAATCTAGTAATTCTAAAGTATCAAAACTATTTCTCAGTAGCACATGTTTCAGCCTAGGCATGTGCTCAGCCTAGTTAAATTTGTCCTCAGTAAAACTCTCCCAGCAAGCAAAAAACCCCAAAAGAGCTCAAGACAACAATGGAAAAATGGTATACACATATTTATAAATAAAGAAGTAGTAAATTAAACAGGTCTCAGCAGCAATGCCTGTAGATAATAAAAACAAACCTGAATTATCTGTTACATAATAAAGAAAGTGGTTTGCATGGTGAACATTTCAGGAAACATCTGAAATCCACACTTATCTCTTGGAGGTGAAACCACCTTTTTCTCCTAGGTTCATTGTGAAAGCAGTGCAATTTCTTGTTGAACTACAAACAAAAATGAATTTCTTTATCTTCAATTTTATTTTCTTTTTACCAATATCAATTTCTTGAGCTCTTTCAGTTCTCTGGGTTTATAGGTTTTATCAGCATTTTGAATGAATAGTGAACTAGAATAATACACCTCATTGTCATGGAATCATTTTTATTTTATATGGAGTGAGCATGATTCCTATTCATTTCTGAATGTTAAAATACCCAGTATAATAGAGTAGCAATCTTCAGATGCATGCAGTATCCTTGCAAGGTAATTCATATGCCCTAGAGACATTTGATTCTGTAAATCAACACCTCCTTTATCTCAAACATTCACTCTAAACCAATTTTGGAATCTGTTTTCAGTTTATTTTGCTGTATTGCTAGTTCTTCTTTAGTATGACTGTTATATTAACACAAGCAGGAGTCTTGCACTGCACAAGAAACTTCTCATACTTTGATGTAATGAATATGCAAGAACTGATTACTGCAATTATTATATACCCAGGGTCACAAAAGAGGTATTTCATCCTCAGGGTTGGAATGAAAAGTCAGTAAGAAGTAAATCTGACATTTCTAAATACATTGTCGTTTAGATGACATCTAAGAGAAATGTATAGTAGAATGTGTAATGGACTTGCAGAAGTCTCATTTTACTACATTAAATACTCTAATCCAGTCCTTGGTTTTGATTCTCTTATAATATATAAGTTACTGCACTTATGTCAATCATTAAAAGGTAGAAAAATATTGTCTGTGTTGATAGCTCTACAAAGATTTGTGACCATTTAAAATATTCTAGCTTGTATTATGAAAAATATAAAAAGACTCATAGGAAAGCAATAGTGTAAATACATCATGAAATGGACGTATTCCTGTCGTGGTTTTAGCTAGTTCTTGTAAACCAGGCAGAAAATTTTCTCCCTTCCCCCCCCACCCCAGAACCACCAAGATAAGCCCTTAAGAGCACAAAAGGCTAGCTGGCTGGGTAATGGCCGAAAGATTAGTCTCCTAGGAACGGGGCAGATAAGGAACTCCACCTTTTGTTCTTTTTTTCTTGTCTCCTGGGTAAGGAGAGGGAGGAGCTGGGGGACTATGGTGGGACTGGAACTCAGGTTGGGAGGTGTGGCTGGAAAGAGGTGGGGAGGAGAAGCTTGTGTGCCAGTGGGCGCAGGACCTGCTGCAAGCTGCAGAGCTGCCTGGTTTCTTCTTTCTTCCTGTCAGAGGGGAGTTTGCTGCTGCTCTCTTCTCAGCTGTTGCTGGCTGCAGGCACTGCTTAAAGTTAATCCTAACCAGCTGAAGTTCGTGAATTTTCTTCCATTGGGAGAACTTTCTGTTTTATTGCTGGGTTTTTTCTCCTTCCCCCTTCCCCACCCCCCCACCCCCTCGCCTTTTTCCAGTGTGGGAAGGGAAGAGGAATCAAGTTTTTTTTTGTTTTTCTCCGATATACCCTGGGGGGTGTGACTTTTTTCCCCTTCCCTCCAACCCACCTGGCGGCAGCCAAAGATCTCACAGCGCCGCCTGGTGACAGGCACTGGACATTACAAGTTCTGCTCCTCCAGTGACCCAACAGCGCCACCTGGTGAATGGTACAGGACATTACAAGTTTTGCATCTCCAGTGACCCGACGGCGCCCCCTGCCGAGTGTGGTTGGAACCGCACCAAAGGGTGCAAGAAATTGAACTATTTAATTTTCCTTTTGCCAGTTCATTGGTTTTGTTCTTGAAGGGAATTATTGGTGGGTATAGGAGTATTGCCTGGTTGTTTTACTTGTTTTTCTGGTGTTCCTGTTAATACACACATACCTTTTAATAAAGGGTTATTATTTTTCCTTTTCCATAATTTGTTTTCCTTCAATCAGAGCCTCTTAATTTTGGATTTATAATTGCTTAGAAAGAGAAGTTTGGGTCTTTTTCTCCTTATCCGTCCTCAGCAAAAGACCCTTGTCTCATTTAAACTGGGACAATTCCTTATAAAGTATAATTTACATTATAAAAGAGGATTAAAAAGAAGAGACAACACTGTGAAACTATTGGAATGAGCAATACAGCTTGAAACCTAAAGCTATTGATAATGAGACATGTAAATAAATTTTCACCAAAGGAATCCTGGGGTGCTACAGGACCTCTAGAAACTGAAAGATTTGTTATTTCCTACTAATTGCACCTTAAACTGACATCTGCCAGCGGGTTTTTTAGATTCCATTTCTTGAAGCATTATTTGTAAAGCACATATGGTGTGCATATAGGTGAATAATGTTGCTATGGTCTTGTGGCTCAGCATGACTTTAGACAGATTAACAATTGAAATAGGAGAAAAATGAGGTTATTATCAGTCACATACTTAAGAATGAAAGCAAGACTTTGAGACAGAAGAACTATAATCAGGGCAGACATCGGACCTATATGCTTTCAACACTGCCATCTTCAGAAATTTTATAAGACATACTAAATACTGCTTTCCAAAATACAATAATATATTAAAAATTATGTGGAGTGAGACACTAACTCTGTTAGTTGTAGATAGACTGCAGCACAGCACTACTTCTTAGACATTTCTGGAATACTTATGTCTCTGTGCACATAATCATTGAGATGTAGAGACATTTCTGGAATACTTATGTCTCTGTGCACAAAATCATTGAGATGGTTTTTTACATTGTGATATGATGCTGAGGAAGATGAAATCTTGGCTAGAGTTGAAAGCAATAAGATTAGTTGACATCCTTCTAATGGCTGTCTTTATTTTAATTCCTATGAATTGGACAATAGTATCAAGAGATTGAATGGGAAATTTTGAAAACAATTTTAAGCTTTATTTTACAGCAAATCTCTCATTGCACTGTTTCAATCTAGTTCCTAAAATGTCCCTTTGAGAAAATCTTTACGCAGCTCCTTTGCAACATCAGAACTCTGCATCAGTCATGTCTCATTAACCAATGAGGGAAGAATGACTGAAACTTTTTTATAATGTTTTGTTCTTTTGTTTCTAATATTTTCCCCATTATATAGAGAATAATATTCCTTCCAGTTTGTTAAGAGTAAACCCCAAAATACCAAGGTTTTGTTTCTGGAACTAGGTTCTGGGTTTTATGGGGTCATTTTGGGGATGTTGGGTGTTTGGCTTTTTTTGGTAGTGGGATGTTGTTGTGGTGGTGGTTTTTGTTGTTGTTGTTGTGCTTTTTTTGTTGTGGTGGGGGTTTTTTGGTGGTTTTTTTTGTTTTGTTTTTTTTTTTTTTTTTTGTGTGTGGTGGTTTATTTGGTGGATGGTGGGTTTTTTTGGATGGTTTGGTTTGGTTTGGTTTTTCCACATATTTTGTTCTTATGTACTTGGCAAGCACATAGCTTCTTCCACTATTGTATGGTAAAAGCCACATGTTGATATATCTACTAAGTACAGTTATATGCTGAGACATTATCTTCTTTTTGAAACACTGCCTACCTAGTTACTGCTACAAATTGTATTTTTTATTCACTTTAGACTATTTAAAATGATGTTATTTTATGAGTTTAAACTTGTTTAAAATCTGATATGCTCAAACCACTGCTTTTGGCTTTTGATAATTTTTTAAGCCTCTGCTCTAAATAGAGTGTTTTTTAATCAACCTCTGCAGGTGTATAGTTTGCATGCATATCTACTTTTATGGACCTGGATAGATAGTTTTTGCTACTCACCTCATTAAAAGATGTAAAGTTTCAGATTTCTATCTTTACAGAGACATAGCCTAAAAAAACTAATTAAAAAAAAAGTGATAAGGAACCATGTCTCTGATTTTCAGTAAAATATCCAACAGTGCTTTCTGTCTTATTTTCGTTAGTTAAGTTTAGTAGCAGAGACTATTTCTGTAATTAGAACAAAAAAGGTTTCACAAATGAAGTAAATGTTATTTACTATAATATAAAATATATTGCACGGAAATAAATTATAACTTGTTAGGAAAAAAGAATTAAATAGACTGATGAAAAACCTTCCCTTTGAATTTTGACCGCTGTTCACTTTGAGGACTTTAAAAAGACTGTAAGTAAAACAAGTCACATTTGGTAAAAAAATTTAACTGTTATTTGCTTCTCTTAGTACAAATTTAACTCAAAATAATAGTTTTATTTGAGTTAAATTATTGTTTAATATAAATAATATAGTTAAATTATTATTTAATATAAATAATATGCATGCATGCATGCATGCATGTATGTTTATTTACATGTCAAAATTCTTTCGCTCTACACGTGAAAGGGCTTTAGAAAGCTGCTAAGTTCCCTGTGAAGGAAGGGGTAATAATTTCATTAATTTGAATCAAATCCTTACATTCTCAAAACGTTTTCTTTTACACATGTAAAAGAAATTCTCTAGCAGTTCCTTTGTTTAACCATATGCAACCTGTGCTGAGAATCCAGCTTAATTAGTTTTCTGGGAATGTGCAGCACAGTACAAGTGGATGAAGGAAAGTTGCTGTCTCCTGTGTAAGTTTGGTCACAGTCATTGTCTCTCAAGTTAAGATTGTAGAAGACAAGTCATGGTCTTCCATGTCTTGGAGGGAGGCAGGAACTATAAGTGTGGGAACCGACCAGTACCTGTTTCAACAGCCCTATCTGTATCTCATGAATCTATACTGTACAGAAGAATTAGTAGGGTAGTTAATTGTAGGGTAGTTAATTGAAGCAGATATCTAGAAACTACACATTAAACCTCTCAGTGATGGTGAAACTTTTCTGGATATAGAAAGTTTCTTAGGAGTAGTAGGAAGTTAAAGAATCTAAATCACTACTAAAACATACAAGGTTTTACTGTATTCTTCATCTAATTTTTCAGATCTTCAGTTTCCCATAGTAATGAAATAACATTAAGCATTATGTGGAAGAAAGTGGTGTGCTTACCTTCCAAATCATTGATGTACCACATTCTCCCATAATAAGTTGTGAATAACAGGTAAACAAGTATAAAAAAACATTTTTACATAAAAAACCTTGATTTTAAAAGGTTTGACGATATTCTTTTATTGGAAAGTTGAATTTTTTTTGTGTGTTGTCTTCATCATCCATATTCCAACTGAGCTTTATAAATACATATATAACTCATCCTGCTCATGCAGCTGGTTGTAATGCATCACTTTGATAATGTCAATGATTAATTTCTGAAATTGGTTTCATCATTCTTTTCCAAAATGTTAAATAGTTGGGGTTTTTTGTTTCTTGGAAATGTATGATGTAATTCCTCTGTTTTCTAGAATCTAAACTCTTCTTCTGATCATTTAGTAACTTATTCTCAGACCATAAATTAGATAAAATTTACAATTATATTTCAGATTCCATTAACTATTTAGAACTGAGCCCTGATAGTCTCAACAATTACTAAATTTTTTCTCTAATCTGTAAATAATGCATTTTAAAAACTGGAAGACATACAGTGCTGCTTTTTAACACAATTAAAAGCATATTTGTCTTTTGTAATTTTTACTTTTGAGGAACAAACCTATGCCTGGGGGGGTCTAAAGATATGACTTGTGTCGTATTGGAAGAACTTTTTCAAAATCTTAACAAAATATCTTGGCTATCTCCATAAACAGAGAACATGCAGTCTTTCCAGTTATTACAAATACATTATTTCACTGTCTCACTTTGCTTATTTAGATATTATCCTTCCTTCTGGAAAACTACTATGTATCTTTAGAAAACAAATCACAAGGCTTCTGTCATGGGTTTCCTCTGTGCCAGTTGCCTCTCACCCCCCACACAATTACTATAAATTGAGAGAAGGTTTGTGCAAACAAAAGATATCTGATTGGGGAGAATAATATTAGGATTTATTACTAGCAAGATAGTAACTAAAGAACTATATTTGCAACAATTCTAATTAGGTAAAAGTATTATGTATTTACAAAAATACTCCTCCCACCTTTGTATCAGTTCAGGAGGAGAAACAGTCTCTTTCTCCATTTCCGGAGCTTCAGGTCTTTCAAATAATTTTGCAGTACTTGAAAGTTCTTCTTTTATTATCTCTAGGACAACAACTTTGATTTGTTGCAGCTGGAACTGTTTCTATTTCTCTCTCTTCTATGTCGGCCTCAGGGCTGGGCCTACACCCCTTCTGGGCTAAGACCAGAGCCTGGGGGGTTACCAAGGTCCTGTAGGGTCTTTCATGGACTGCAAGGGGACACTTGCCTACCATGGATTTTCACCACAGGGTCACAGGGGATAATGGCTTTTGAATCCATCCCTGTTTCCTGTGGGGTCCCTTCCCACGGGAGAACAGTCCTTGATAGACCTCTCTGATATGGGCTCATCCCTCGGACAGCAGGTTTTTTCATTCTCTGCCGTCCCTCAGGGTCGCAAATTCAGCTGCATCACCATGGATCCCTCACTGAGATCCCAGACCTACTCAAGCCGTTCTGCTCTAGAGTAGGTCTCTCTGTCTGTCCATGAGTCACAGGTCTCCAGCAGGACTTTGTTTCATTTCAGGCTTCTGATGAAGTCTCAGCTTCCTCATGCATCCACTTACTTCAGTGTAAGCTCCTCTATGAGCTGCATGGGGGTTTCCTCACCTCAATAAACTTCCACAGGTGGCAGGGTTTTTTTTTAGTTTTCAGTCTTCCCTGCTGAAGGAAGAGAGAGAGAGAGAGAGAGAGTGAGAGAGGGGGAGAGGAGTTTAGCACTCCCCCCACCCACCCTGTTGTGGCTTTTGTTCTCTCCAGCTGCCAGCTCTGAACTTGAAGGCCCATTATCTCTACCTGGAATTTCTTCTGCAGCAGTCTTTTCCAGGCAGTCAGTCCTTCTCTAAAGTTTTTTTTTCTCTACTCTGTTACAGGAGAGAAGGAGGGCTTCAGTGCTACACCTGCCCCTGGTCCAGGCCCAGGGGAGGAGGAGGCCCTGACCCACTTGGGGCCTTTCTCCTCTCCTACATAGCTACTAATTTCATCTGCCCAACCAACTTCTCTTCTGTTTTCTTAAATATGTAATTGGCAAAGACATTACTAAAACTTTTGATTGGCTTTGCTCTGGAAATTCATCTGGAAAAAACTATTTTCAGCCCCAGTGGGGGGTAGGGGACTTTGGCAAACCTACGACAGCTTCTCATCTACATCTCATCTACTCTGAACCCCAGAGTATGCTTTTTCTGAGCTCCACTCACAAGGATCAGCCTCATTGAGATTAAAAAACAAAACAAAACAAAACAAAACAACAACAAAAAAAAACACACAAAAAACCCATGATACTATTGTGCTTTAAGTTTCTAGCCATGGCATCAGAGATCCTAGGGGCAGATTTTCACTCAGGTGACATTTTTTAGAGTAATACCTCAATGATTCCTTTTCATGTGCTGCTTCGTGTTTCATTTGGAATGGGGAAATAAATTATGGGCAAAGATTTCCCTTGTAGTAACTCAAGCACTGTTGTCTGTCCTTTGCACAGTTTTCTGCTGTCAATTTGGTTGTTCTTCACTAAATTAATGACTGGGGAAAGAGAAAAATAACTAATTCCTTCAGTGCCTAAGTGCTTTCTTTCAAAAATCTTTTCCTTTGCCATTATCTGTCATTAGTAAAGGCCACAGGAATAATGCCAATTAGTTTTATCAAGAAGTGGCATTAATTCACAATTGTGTGGAGTAAATACATATGCATTCATAAAGTCATCACCAAGGGGAGAGATGGAGAAGATATGGAGAGAGAACAGCAATTTCTTGAAACTTCAAGTGGATGGCAGGAAAATACAAGCTGATGTCAGGGGTGCATCTTTCCAGTTCTGTAAGCTGATGTGTACAAAACACACATCATAATTCTGCCAACATTTTTACTAGGCCCTGTGGGAGATACGGCCTTCAGTTCTGCATGGTAAGAGAACGAGCATTCTCAGCCGAGGAAATGTGACTTGTTAGATGGCACTGTTAACACAGAGCAAAACCCTCTAAAGTGTTCTGTACATGCGTGGAGCCTGAGTCAAAAAAAAAAAAAAAAAAAGAAAAAAAAAAGGAAAAAGATTGTCCATTATCTTTTTAGAACGGATGAGACATTGTTTGCTCTGGGATTTATTTTTTTTAATATTTTTGTTTGTTTGTTTTCCACTAAATTTTTAGATGTCCTAATTTTCTGGAAGCTAAAATATCACTGCTAAATATCAGTGTAATAAAGTATCACTAGCTAACAATTAAAATGATTACCTCAATGGACACTTGTGTTATTGGGAAGAGGTTTGGTGAGGTGTGAAAGGGCACAAGCATACATGTATTCCATCAACTTCAACCAGAAACAAGAAATGTCCAACTACATTCTCTTTATTGAGGTTGTAGTGCTCATTTTCAACTGGATGTTAAGTGAAGAAAAGCAGAGATTTGTATCCTGTACTCACTCAAGTTTTCTTGATTTTGAAGTTTGTATGCTTTTTGTTTGTTAGTTTGATTGCATTCTGAATAAATCTTCCAGCTTTTAGTGTAACTACTGCCATTCTTTTACTGCAATCAGTTCAATGGTTGTCTAAAACAGCTTTTGAGACAATTTGTATTCTGAAATACTATGCAAATAGTATGCTACCTGCTGAGATGTATTTCATTCTAAAAAACAGACTAAACTTACAGGATTTGTAAAATATGAGAGAAATATTTCAGGCTTGGCTATACCAATATCAAATTTATAGTGAATTAATTACAGAATAGTATTTGAACTTGATAATACATGGCACTTCTCTGAATCGTAAGCTACTAGAATCAGAAGGAATTTGGGAACTCCCCATTTCCCCAGTGAAATGAAGCGATAACCTGGGGGTATTCTAAGTCTGACTCTCCAGACTCTACTGGCAATTAATATAGTTTCACTTTTTTTCTTTTTTCTTTTTTTTTATTTGTACTAGAGATAATAAGAAATAATTTCAGTCTTTCCCACTACATACATAGTGATTGCTGGGTGATTCCTTAGATTCCTTCATTAAATCTTCAGATTTCTTCTTTCTATGTCTACCTGGGTGAAATAAATAATAGGCAAAATTATTCAACCAGAAAACTGTTATTTTTAATTTTGTGGTTTTGGCTGTATTCTTCACTGTAGACCAGAAACTCTTATGTTCATTACATATTGTTGCATAGACACTCATGGACCAGCAAAATAAAAATTAAAGAAAGTACAAAACAAATAAAACAAAACAAAATAAACAAACAAACAAACCAACCAAACCAAACCAAACCAAACCAACAAAGAGAGACTGCTAATTCTTTTAGGGCTTTGCATAATGTTAATTGCCTTAAATTAGGTTCAAGATCTCTCTTAAGTATCAGATGTATCAAGGGCTGTCTATGTAGTGTTCCCATATTCACTGAGAGTTTTCTTTAAACACACTGGCTACCTTTACAGAAGGATTCCCTTTGGATAGTTGCTAGACTTTCCAGAATTTCCACTCGAGGTGTTATTCAACGAAGTCACACAAATAAATAGCTTTGGGGCTCAACACTGAGGCCGGAGTTCCTCTGAGAATGTTCCCACCTGGACAGCAATAATCAGTCAATACTTTGTAGTGAAGGTTGCTGTGAGCTCAGGCAATCCTCATCTCAACTTTGTCTGTTGTCTTCAGTCACCCCATTGTCTCCCCGGGAGTTTCAGTGGGAAGGTAGCACCTGAACAGCTTAGAGAATTGGTAAATGCACCAGGTGTGCCCTTATATGCATCTGCACCAGAACTATAAACATAGGACAAATTCGAATTTCTTACTTTTTTCTTTATATCTTATTTGCAAATTGTATTCCATAACTCTTAGCCCAGGACGTGTTTGGATTTACATATACCTAAGATGCTTTGTGTTTTCAGTTGGTCTTTTTGTTGTATGTTTTGTTTTGTTTTATTTTATTTTTTTCATCTGTGTGCTCATGCTTAGAGGACCACATATATAAAGATATGAATCCATTCCAAGGGATCCTTTAGTAAAGAACTTGGGTGGTAAAGAACCCCAGAGGTGGGTCACAACATTTTATTGACATTGTGGAAAGGTTCTTTTGGTGATGCAGAGCACCTACATATGTTCAAGGTCTTCCTCCAGGAGAAAAATTTGCCTGTTTTCTGAGGAGAGTGGATAGACAGACACAGTCCCGCATAGAGCTAATGACTTATTTTAAAAAAATATGACCACCCAGGTTGATCCAAAAAGGAATCTAGCCTAGTTTTATCTGGGATATTCGGGACCAGGAGTTTTCCTGACCATGGGTGATAACTGACAACCATGGTCCCTGACCTAGAGGGCAGCATACTGGGCAGGAGGCTAGGATCCTATGGAGAGGGGAGAACTCCATAGGCTTAGAACCGCCACAATTGGTCATATCATAGAATCATAGAATCATAGAATCATAGAATCAGCCGGGTTGGAAAGGACCTCTGAGATATCAAGTCCAACTCTTGATCCAACACTGGTTGGTTACACTGTGGTTATTAGACCATGGTACCAAGTGCCACATCCAGTCTCATCTTAAAAACCTCCAGCGATGGTGAATCCATGACTTCCCTGGGCAGCCCATTCCAATGCCTGATTACACTCTCTGTAAAGAATATATATTGGAAAGTGTGCATACAGTGGCATGTTTCCAGTTAATGCATACACAGTTACAGGAGACTCAACGTAACTGTTCTAAGGAAATTGAAGCTGATCATCTTCGGTTTCTGTTTTTATTCAGGAGTTTACCCAGTGCATTGAAAATCCACACCAAACAATTACAAAAGTAAATATGGTCAGGTCCCAAACCCTGCAACCAGAATGCATGTGAATTGACTTGTCTGGAAGTACCCCAGGATTTACAACCTCTGGACAGCAACTGAGAATTCCCAATACCTCCAAACAACTACCAAACTATGGACTGATGTTAGGAGGGTAAGAGAGGTATTGAGACCCACAACACAATGCTCATTCAGTGTGGTTTCACATTAATTCACCCCAAGGAATTTATGAAGAGGAACCTCAGTTACACTGCCTCAGAGGCAGGTCACAACATAGCTGGTCCTCAAAACAGGTCCTCATTCTCTGGATAAGAAATGGAAAAAAAAATGGTTTGCACCATTCTGTATGTCCTTCCTATGTAATACTTTCACTTAATCCACAGGAACAATCATCTGACTTAGGGAGGTGTTGAAGGATAACTGAACTCCCAACACTTCAGTGAGCAATCTGAGCCACGTTTCATACACATCAATTGTACTTTAAACTTGGCCCAGTTCCACTGCTGCCAAAGTAGATTGTAATGTTGCAACAAATGGTGGAGGACTGGAGTGGTACAAAATCCCAAAAACTGAATTCTGAATAATGACCAAATTTGTGAAGACTGGCATCTGTTTATAATTAGAAAAGAGCCGAATATGAAGAATAAATGAATTCTTAGGTAGAGTTCTTAAATTTCTGGAAGATATGCTTAGGATGATTTTGAACTCCTTTTGGAAAGGTTTCAAAAAAATAGCTCATTTTACAAGCATGTTAGTTTGCTTGGTCACGAAAAAAACTGGCTATGTAATGAAATTAAATAAAGGCATTAAGAACATTTTCATCAGGCAAACTAGTGGGTGGCTTTGTAATAATCTTTGTCAAGAATACTTACCTAATTAGATATGTTATTATAGCTATAAAAAAGATCTTATGTCCATACTTACCTTTCATCTGAAAGAAATACTCAGTTCTGAGATATACAGGTTCCTTATCAGTGTTTTTATATTTTGGTGTTTTTTTCACTCACCTCTTGATTGAAGTACCCAGGACCTCAGAATTTGAAAAATGCCTAGTCTGTGATATCAGAGAATAGGGATGGACCACTGGTCTGCCAAAACTATGTCTTTAGCTTAGCAGATTAATGTAATAATGACAAGGATAACTGATGGGGAAAACATTTCTCCTTTCTTGAACAGTGACTGTAGTATGACAGTAGAAATAAGGCTTTCTTCTTTCCACACTGCCAGCTGCAGCATGAAGTAAATATGCTTGGAGAATATCTCTTCTCCCATGATGTCCCTGCTTCTCTGGCAGAATTAAAGTATCAAGTAAAAGTAAGATCAAGCACATATTATTAGCAAAATTCTGTTCAATTTTGGTGGTAAAACATGCAAAGTAGTGCCTCTCAAGACTGTGAAAAAGAGATTTTTTAAGGAAAACATTCTTTCAGTTTACACAGTTAAAAATTATTCCTTCAAATTTGGGCATATTCCTAGTCAATCCTGACATACTACATTCATATTAGACTCTAAAATGCCTTAAAAAACAGTCATATTATTGCAATGAATCTTACATCCTGAAAGTCACATTTGTGAAACAATATATGAAGATTTAAAGTAAAAGCAACTTCACAAAAAATATAACTAAATGCAAGCTGCTTAAAAATGTCGGATTATTTCAAATTTACAAAAAAACACAGAAAAGAAAAGAATCATCACTTTTTGAGAGGAATCTATATTTACAAATAAATTTAATCTCTAATAAAAATCAGAATATTATCTGTTATCTTTTCCAGCTATCACTTTTTTGTCTACCTCCCAAACCACTTGGAATTATAATAGATTCTATTTTTTATATACAAGGGAAGTTACTTGCATAAATAACCACTGAAGAAATAGAACAGTGGCAGGAAAACCCTAAATGACTGTATTAAATTCTGTGGGTATTATAGTTGATATAATTTACAGAAGTATTCATAAATAAAATATTATGCTCTCCTCCTACTTCCCTTTCAGGCAGAAGGAATCATAAACTGGTAAAGCCATTTTCTGTAAGAGTGTAAAAATGACCAGAAACTATTTTGGAGAAAATAAAGCTAGTTTGCTCTTTCGCAGATAAGAATCTTACAGGGTCAGCTGGGTAGGCAATGTTGCATATATTATTTTTCATCTTCTGGAATAGTTATCAGAAAAGTATTGTTTGCAGTATCATGATTTTTACTGCAACAACAGCAAAAAAGTATATATTTTAAATGATGCTCAATAAAAGCTCAGTTGGAGAAAATAAGTGAGTTTGAGAAATATAAATTGCAATGGAAGTTTGGCACCTAGGAGCTTTTGAATGCAGGACTGGCTTCCCTAAGGGTCCATCTTCATCCTAAAATGCCTGAATACCTCCATAAGCACATCCTCAGTTTTAAGTCTCTCTCCTTGCAAAGAAGAAATTAAGATTTATAGCAGATTTATTAGGAAATGAGTAAATTTACTTCACCCAAATTAGTTATGTATATAGATATCAACAACCAAAATTTAGATCCAAACTATGCAAGAGTCCATAGTCTTGCTGATAAAATTCCATAAAGGACTGTTTCTGTGTTGCTCAAAATTACTCATCCTGTGACAGGACCTCCCTGTTTTGATAGAATTCTTGGAACATGTCCACCATTTTGGTGCACAGCAGTCCAGATAAGGTTCACTGCCTCTTTACAATACTGACTGGGCTATGGAATTGGTGAAAAGTAAAACGCATCTTGAATAATTTTGTAATGATCTGAAGCATGCTGACTTTGTGCTATTTCAATTAAAACTTATTTACTTTCTTGAGCAAAGAGTGGAATACGAGTGCTACTCTGGAATCATGGTAATTGCTGAAAACAGTTACATTTTCTCTCTCTCTCTCTCTCTCTCTCTTTCTCTCCTACACAGTATTCACTGAAACACAGAGATCAATAAATAGAGTTCTTTATTAGGTAAATATTTAAAACAACAATAACAAAAAGTCAGTGTGCTGACCTTTGTGTCATCCTATGAGATATCAGTGTCTAGGGCCCTCCAACAAGAGATGATAAGACTTCTTCCATAACTCCTCTTTCCACAACTCTCTGTATTGTGAGTTACTATATTCTGGATTTAGAGTGCTGTGTTAAACCCACCGTGGAACATGAGATATTCAAAAACAAGAGACAAAGACTTTTAATACCCTCGGCACCTGCCTATTGCCTTAAACCTTTAAACTCTATAACTTTTTTATTTTAGGCTTTTAGGAAGCCTAACTCAGAGCCAGAGGTTTGAAAAGGCAGAAGACTGACTTTTGCCTGGTTCCTTTTTATCTCCTCCTCGCTCCCTAGTCTGAGTTTAGCACAAATACCAGCAATTTGCCAAGCCAGTCAAAAGCATTATTGATTCTGGAAAGTATGAACCATGTTGGGTGCCTGTGATCAATATAAATCATTAACCCTTTTCAACAAGGTACTCTAGTCCAAAGAGCCATGAGAGTTTGCCCCAGCCAGCACTGCTCCAAGGCACATTCACTTTAATGGAGGAGTATCTCTGAGAGAAATCATTCAGCAGGAACTAGAGACAGGTGTAAAATTCCTGAGGGGTGACAAAGAGAGCCTTTAAATCACATCTGGGCCTAGCATTAGAAGAGACTAACATAACAAGTGAAAAAGGAAGGGTTGGTTGGGTCCTAAGGTTAATGGTCTTAAGGTTAATTGTTATTTGAAAGAACAAAGGCTCTGTCAATAAGTGTAAGTTGAACAATGGTTCCTGCCCTAGAGAAAAGCTACTGTTCGCTTTCTTCAAACCTGTATAAATTTAGAAAATTTCTTTTTTTTCAAAAAAAACCAAAAATTTGAGGGACTTCAGACTTTTAAACTCAAAAGGTATGAAAAAAGGAAGTTTGCATTGGAATGAACGAACTGGTGCTGAGTAGCTAAAATGTGCCAGGGTACAGATTTAAAAGTTACTTGGGAAGATCACTTAAGAGACTGTTATAGTGCAAAGGAAGATATTGGAATGATACTCTACTTTTTTTTCAGGCCTAATAGTAGTGTGGAGATACAACCTGTAGAAGTAGAAGTGAGTGGTCTAAATATCCTGAATATAGTCAGACTCTTAGGGGATGAAGGAAATGGATAAACAGGACTATAAACTTACGTGAGTCAGCCTGCATGAGCTCCACTGAGTCGTATTAGAGAAGCTCCATCAATAAATATTACAGAAGGCATACATTCCTGTCCCTCATCACCAGTACAATCAATTTAGGCAAAATATGAAATATTTAGATCCTATCTCTATTTTTCCCCTAAATTGGCATTTGAATCTAACTCATAACATTTGGTGGACTGTTTTTTCTTATCATTTTCTTCTAAAGATACCTTATCCCTTCAGGATACTGTTCTTTAGATATTTGTCACATTCTGCCAGCTATAGCAGGAACAATTCCTGTCCTATTGTAGGATTGATTCTTTCTACTGAAGTCAACTCTAATTTGACTCGAAAGAGAACAAGATCTGGACCTATTTGTTGTTTATATGAGCAGGGAAAATTCAGTATCCTGCTAACACAAATATTAATTGTGTCTCTTCCTACCGAAACATCTAAAATCTTTTTCAGAAGCCTTGCCAGGCTGCTGAAATGTCATCAAAATATGTGCCAGATGGCCATATTCTCAAGAGGATTTCCCCGAACATGACTACCTCAGGGAGCCAGGACCCTTATGTCCTGCACTTCACAGTCAAATAGGATTTGGTAAAAGAGTTCTAAATATCAACATCTGTCCCTAACGTGAGTGCTACCCTTGAAAGTACTAAATGTCTTATCCATGTCCTATAGAGGGGAATGGAAAAAATGAATCACACAGAAATAACCAAAGATGATATAGATTAAGTAATAATTTTTCTGGATAGAAAATATTAAAACCCAACTCTAGACATAAATGAAAGTTGATAATAAGAATGCATTTATATTTCTGCCCTATAACTCACTTGTTGTTTTGTTTTTTCTTTTTCATGAATTTTATACAGAATTATGGCATTCTGAGAGCATGAATCCTGTAATTTGGGAATTAGAGAAACTGGTTATACTGAACTTATGATATTCTAAATTAATAGAATTATTCCGTAACTGGCTGAGGCACCTATTGAACAAAATAACCAGGATATGCACCACAGTTTTCCCACAGATTTATGCAGTTTCCCATATCACACCTGTAATGTACTACTTAGACTTTCATTTCAAGATTAAATTTCATAGTATCAATGGTTAACTATGTGAGATCAGTGTATCTGAAACTGTGCGGCAAAAAGCTGCAGAATATTTAATTAACATAATCTACGTGTCTGCCAGTTAATAATGCCAAAAACTGAACATCAGTTCTCTAGTGAAGAGAAGACCACAATTTTTAATCCTCTCCTGCTCCTGAAGCAAACTCTGAATTGAATTTTAGCACACCTCTCCTTCTGAGATATTTCTATATTGGAAGTTTTAGTCTTGATCTGGTCATTATGCCCCTTACCAAAGGCAAAATACTACCAGCTATATTCCTCTTGATGCATTGTGGAATAAAAAAATACAATGGCAGAGATTTAATCCCCCTAGTCCCTGTGAAAGTAAGGGCAATTAGGGAGCACCTGAACCAATGTATTTCAAAAGCTTTCCCTTCTTTCTCACTACTGTTTTGTCTATAAGAAGTTCAGAATATATAATTACATAGTTAATTCTCTTCTGTAATCTGAAGATAGATAAGTACTAGAAATGTCTCAAGCTATTTTTATTAGAAAAGGCTCTGTATTAATTTCACTAATGCTTTGTACATGATTTCAGATAATTTATCACTCAACTGCTCATCCTAGAGTGACTAATAATGTCTGTGAACATTTTGTCTGTGAAAGACCACTAGGATTGGAGTTTTCATTTGTGTTGCTCTGTTTACCCTTCAGTTCTAGTTTTTGTCTAAGCACTGCAGGAAAAAAAGAATCACAGAAGCTAGAAATGGTACTAGAATTAATGTATTTGAAAATGGGACCAAGAAAAACATTAACCTATTAAATCAGATTACTAGGGCTCAAATATCTTTAACACAAATATTCTTCAAATACAGAACAAAAAGCTTAGAAAGAAAGCTTACAACATCAGCTTAGAAAGAAAACTGAAATTACATATTTTAAAAAATATCTCTGCAATTAAACAACACAAAGAATATAGTGCCAGCTGCATGGACGTCAGTGACATTTAATAAGACCTCCCATTTCTCTCATTGATAAATACATTCAAAAAGGTTTTAAAAATGGTTTTAAAATCAGCTGTGTGACCAGGAAGAGAGGAGTGGTGTCTAATGCAAAATCAAGCTCATTGGAAAGGATCATGGATCAGAGTAAAAAAAAAAAAATTGCAAACCCGGATGAAGTCTCCGCTGAGTCTCCTCCAGGCTGAACAAACCAGGTTACCTCAGCCCCTCCTTGTATGGCTTCCCTTGTAGACTCTTCCCAGTCTTGGTAGCCTTTCATTGGACTCTCTATATTAAGCTTTACATCCTTCTTGTATTGTGGCCCCAAAACTGCCACAATATTCTAGGTGAGGCCACCCCAGGTCAGAGCAGAGCAGGACAATTGCCTCCCTCTCCCAGCCGGCAATACTTTACCTGATGTCCCCGAGGACATGGTTGACCCTCCTGGCTGCCAGGGCACTGCTGACTCATATTCAGCTTTTCAGTGACCAAGACCCCAAAGTCCTTTCCACAGCACTTCTTTCCAACATCTCATTCCTCAGTCTGTCCATCCATCCAGGATTAGCCCATTCTGGGTGCAGAATCCAGCATTTTCCCTTGTTGATCTTCATAAAATTGATAATTGCCCAGCCCTCTGATTTACTGAGGTCTCTCTGCAGGGTCTCTCTGCCTGCAAAGTGAACTTGATTTTACTCTAGATCCTACTCCTCTCTTCCTGGCCAACAGCTTCTCTCAATACAGTATAATTTGATACTACCTCTGTACTATCTGACTGTCAGTCCTGCATCCAAGTCGTGTTTGAAGATGTTGAAGAGCACTAAGCACTAAGCACTAAGCACTAAGCACTTAGATGGAGCCCTCTGGAACCCCACTAATAACCCACTAATAGCCTGATGTCATTCTATTTGCCATAACCCTTTGTACCTGACCCATTAGCATGTCATTCACCCATCAGACTATGGATTTATCTATCTCCATACTGGATATTTTGTCCAGAAGGATAATATGATTTCTCTGATTTTTTATTTTTTTTTTTTTAATTACGAGTAAATATAATGTAGACTCAATTTTCTTGAAGCTGAGATGCAAAATATGATGGAAAATCTACAACTGAAGTCACTGTCATTCAGAATTTACTCCATTTTTTCTTCATAGATATGTCAGTCTGCCTCCTAAAGAGACATCTTGGAAAACTGACACATCAGTTTCTATATCCACACAGGGACTTAACAGACAGTCAAACCACATAAAAGTTTTGCTCAGAATGGGTCAGTGCCTGACAATGTTCAAAGTTGGTGCAAGAAGCACGGTAGTGTTTCAGCACTGCACTGAGCTGTGATGTAGGGCTCAGCACAGGCTCCCACAGCCCAGTGTCAGGTTTCTTACCTTTATGTCTAAAGGAAACCCTTTATGTATGAATATTAATGTATGCTTACTTTTTTTCTCTAAGAATTACAATCTACCCTTACAAATTTTCTTAACGTAAAAAGTTTTCTTAATATAGTTGTGTCATCCTGAATGTTTTTTTAAAACATTTTCCTAAACACAGGGAAGAAGTGACCTAGAATCCTATTATCTGTATGCATAAACACAAAAAATCAGCCCTGTCCTAAGTGCAAGTCAGGTGACTGACCAAAATTTCTTCTCCATTCAGTTTAACACACCTAGTTTTGTGATTCAGGCTCACTTATTCCATAAACACTCAGATTACCTACCTTCAAATGAAATAATTAATGAAGGAAATATTGTCTACATTTTCAAGAAGCACTACCTTTTCTAGATTGCCTTGCCCAGTTGAATTTCTCTACAAATTTTTTTTTATTTATTTTTATTTTTAATACATGGGAGAGAAAAGAAAATATTCTGGCAGTTTTGGATTACTTACTTCAATGGGCCTCTTAAAACTCTTATCTTTGGTAATTATTTTTTCCGTTTAAATAATCAGATTAATTAATTAGATTAGTGGAATATGGTTAATCTTACATGACACTATTTCTTACTGATTTTTAGTTAAATACCCTATGCCTAGATTAAGACTGGAAATTAAGTGGTGTCAGTAGCATTTTTTGGAGGAGGGTTGATTTCAAGCTATAGGACTTCTTTTGTTATAAGGAAGTACATAATTAACTTTTTGACATCTGTCATGCAAAAATTATTCTGTATCTGCTAAAATGTGACACTAATAAAGATGACTTTTTTCTAATTTATTTTAACAACTTTAGTCATATACATTTTTTCTGAGGTGCTTTGTGACTGCCTTGTTTTACATATATCTTGCACATTTTTAAACTGTGCTAATTTGTTACTTATTGTGTAAATAAAAATTAAACATAAACATACACTGAGAGATGAAAGCTAAACTTTGTCATCCAGTTGTAGAGGGAAATTAAAGTAATTTTATACCTTCTAAACATTTCACTAACTTGCAGAATTCATTTAAAATGCCTTTTTTTAACATGGAGTAATTCATTAATTTGAAATTCTAAGTGAAGGTAAAATTTTTAAGTTACTCCCTCTTGCAAAGTTTTCTTGGTTTGCTTAATCAGCCAGTAGGCCTTTCTAATGTGTTTTTAACTAGTTTAAAAATTGACTTCAGAATAGGATTGAGTTTTTAGATATTCTGGTGGGTACTGGCATTTTGTGTTCTTACACTGTTTTTATTTTATTGTACAGTGAATCAGTAGTTGTTTTAGTACGCTGATCATGTACAGTATATTTTAATGTGTTATTTCCATCTTTTCATATTACATTGAAAAGCAAATGTAAATTTCTTCAGGAAAAGGATCACCAGTGAGTTCCAGTGGGATGCATTCTAGTCTTGCTGCAGTGATGCAAAATTTGCAACTTATATTCAAGAGAGGAAAATCCACAGAAAATAGATTTTTTCTAAACCATTTGCATGATATTTCAATTTGCAATTGACTTTAGAATGTTATGGTCAAAAGGAATTAAATCCTATAACCTATCTGAAATATAAACACGTTTTTAAAAAGACTGTTTTCTTGCATTTAATGATCCTGATATGACTGGTTAAGAAGAAGCAGTTCAAGGAGGTATCTCTAGTAATCTGATTATAATTGAGAATTTATTTCTTCTAATTTCTTAAATTATGTAGTTTAGGAAGTGTTCTATAGGATTACTAGCATTCTCTGTGGATAAAAACGGAACTAACATCACCAAACATTTCAAATATTTGGGCTCCAGTAATTCTGAGTGCTCATTTGAAAGAAAAGAATATTCAGTCAGCTGTCCTTCTTGAATTCTGTTTCTAAAAAAATTTTTTCCAACATCCATAACAACAATCGATTTTATTTCTTCTTAATATTGTACATAAGACAAGGCAATTTCTCTATGAAGATGATTTTTTTTCCATAAAGTGCAATCTTAAGTTTTTATTTCTGGAGACCATGAGCAATTTTGGGTTCTCAGACTAAAAGGTCTTTGCATGCAGTACTTCATGTTCATCTCTAAGCATTTTTTATACTAAGCAAAACCAGTAAATAGTAGAAGTAAAAACATAATTGAATTTATACATGTGTTTTTTGAAAAAAAAAGTCTTTGTATGAAAACTTTTTTTTATTACAACCTTTTCTATTTTACTCTTCTCCTTCTTCTCATCCTACACAAGACCTCAATTTTCCCATATACTGAGTGTTTACATGGCCTGTGTCAAAAAAAGAAGTATTCAAAAGTTGAAGACGATTTGGTTAGTTCCTTTTTTTATTTTTTTTTCTTTTGACCTTTCCATGATTCTTTTTGTGGGGGGGTGGGGGGGTTGGGGGGTGGTTTTTTTGTTTTGTTTTGTTTTGTTTCTTTTTTTTTTGTTTCTGCCAGTACCAGAAAAAAAGAATATTGAACTACCAGAAGAATAATCGATTACAGATGACCAAATGCTTTACATTTCCATTATGAATATTCATGTGAACAGAAAATTAATTCTACTTAGGATGTGACCATGCATCTTTTGTCTTCAGTTTCTGTGACTGTTCTGGAAAATGAGTTGTTAGAAAAAATTGATACAGAAAGTATACATTTTAATGCTTCTGTCTAAATATTCTTCTCTGAGAAAATCAGAGAATTTAGTTTGGTAACAGAGAGTTACCACATGACTTTAGAGCAACTTTTTAAACACATGACTTTAGAGTAACTTGTATTGAGGATAGCTGACTCCAGTTTAGGTTCATAATTTTAGATGCAATCTTTGATGAGTCTTCCACTTCTCTTTTCAAAACCAAAAACAACTCGGGAAAAATTAAGTCCAGGAACTGAACTATTCATTAAGACTTACATCAAGTATTTAATTGATCCAGAATGAAACACGTCCAATTACCTGTCTATTCAACTGTTTCCTGCTTTACTCTAATTACAGTGCTTTAGACACCTACAGAGATGACAGTGTGTTCAGAAAACATATGCTAAGCTTTGAGGTAAGACATTTCTTCACAAAAATGAAGGCCGCCAAAAAGCCTGAGATGATTTGAGGCATGTCATAAAGGTTAAGTAAGAGGAAGCAAAGATCTGTCATTGTGAAATTCATCACTGGCCAAAAGCGTCCTGTGCTGGTCACTGGGCTACATCAGGAAATGTTTGTGTTCACAAAGTTGTCCTTCTTGAACTACTGAAATTGAAACCTCAGGCTACAAAAACCACTGGATGAGTGCTGCAGTGGATTCTGAATCCAAAGGAAATGCCAGAGTATCAAATGCAAGCTCAATCCTGTAACACATGGTGTCACATCATGGTGTTCATTTTCTGGTAAATTTGGAGGTTAGAGATGAACTATCATAAATTATAAATTAATATAAGAAATTGTAAATTTCTAATAATGTTTAAAACCTCTAGTGATAAAAATGCTTAGTATAAGACAGAGAATCTTTCAGAAGAGAGGTAGGTACTTTTTCACTATGCTGTCTTTTTAGAATCATAAATATTTGAACTTATATTGTGAATTGTTCCTGACATTTAAATTTATGAGGAGTTCTCAAATTTAAGTGTGAATTTTTTTTTTCTTCAAACAAGTTTTGACCTGTTTTAGTGTTTTTTTCCTTAAGGTTAGCATATCCCTTTTATATCCAATAGTCTGATGCTTTCCCCATCAAAATGCCATTTTTTAAAAAGAAAACAAGAAGAAGACCATCTTCCTGAAAACAGAATGCAAACTAGCAAGTAAACAGTCAGGCTTTTTTGAATAATGAGGCAAAGTGGTCTTGTCATTCAACATGCTGCAATACAGTTTTGAACTTTCACAAGGAGGAAAAAAACATTTAACTGGAAGGAACAGGTATTATTTTGTCACATGAAAGTTTCTGCCACTTGGAATTCAAATTTCTCTTTAAAGAAGAATTTTACATTTTCAATCATTATGTTTTTGCATTGTAATTACCGAAATACCCAGCATCTTTATTTTACATTAGTAAATCACCATTTTCTTCAATCTTCCAATTACCTAACCCTAACCCTAACCCAATTCCACACAATTTTAGAATTTATTTGGTTACATTAGGGTTTTTTTAAAGAGTGAAAATAGTATAAGTGAAAAGCTGAACTCTGTTTATCAAAATCAATGAAAAATTTGAAGATTCAGAATAAAACATTTCTCAGGAAGTTGAAATAGCAGGCGAAACGTCTCATTATGGGACTATCACAAATGTTTTTTAGTTTAAAATTATGTATTTATTATTTTTTGCTGCTACACATGCCAGAAGAGACAGCAGACAAAACTATGATGGCATCTGGGAAAGGCGGGATCAGGCCGAGTAGCCAGATGAAGATAATCAAATACATTTGAACTTCATATGAATATAAGCCCAAACATAACTTATTACAACCCAGCTAGGAATACTGGAAAGATCTACTCAGGAGTTCAAGACAGGTTGTATATTATTTATTTAGATTATTTAAGATTATTAGGTTATTTATTAAGATGGCTCCCCTTTAAACAGGGGAAGCAGTGAATTTTCTAGAACAGTGGGTGTGGATATAACAAATATGGAAAGGGAAGGAGGGAGTTTGCCCAAACTAAGAAAACATGTGAGGGGATAAAGAGAGAAGGGTTACAACCATATAGGGAATCAACCAATGAGCAACCAGGGATAAAAAGGAGTAAACAATTTAAGCGAATTTTTACAAAAATTATGAGGTATAATAAGTAAACTCTGTTTTAACAGTAATCCAGAACTCTGTCAATAAAGTCCATTGTCTCTAAAGGTGTTCTGTGTCTTCCGAAGTGTTCTATGGGTAAAAACAGCATCTAAATCTTCAGCTGACTTTTTCAGGGCTTCAATCCTTCTTCTGTATTGCTCTTCTTCCTTTGCCCATCTGAAACTGAAATTTCATTAACATTTCTGTGTCTTTCAATAATTCAAAGTATATTTTGTAGTTAATCTCTCTTTTTATCAATAAAAGGAACTGAATGGTGTTAGACATTGTTCCACTCTGGTTGGAAGAAGAGGTTTGGATCTCAGGATCAGATGTGAAGTTTAGTGGTAAAGTTTGTTATCAACTAAGATAAAAAATATGTTCCATATTCAAACATTGTAGATATTTATCTCTCAAAGGCTAAATGACAATAAGTTTACTTATGTAAGCACATAAGAATGGATATAAAAACTAACCTGATGTTTTCCCTCATTTACATTAACAGTATTTTTGTTCCCTGTCTATTCACAGGTAACTTTAAACATAAAATACAGAAAATAAAGTAGTGAGCATGAAATACGCAATAATTCAGTGACTAATTCCGTCCTCAACAATGTTTTAAGAAAAACTGATGTTTTAATAAATACCAATTGTAATTAATGTTAATTACAATTGTAATTAATGTGAAATTTTAATGTGTAATGAAAAACCAAACAAAAGAAACTACCTTTAGAAGTGTAAGTCTTGAAAGCTAGACCTGTATGACAGTCAATTGCTTGACATTTCTTAAAAGCCACTTAAGTAACTAATTATTCAGAATGACAAGTGTCTCGAGCTGTTGGCTTCCAAATATGATATGTACATGTCCGAAGGATCATTATAGAAGGAACACTGTACCTGTAGGACTATGGACTTCTACTTTTCAAGCAACTCCTGAAGCAAAAGGGAAGAGAAGAAAATTATGCAGGTGCAGTGAATGTTTTCATTCTGTCCCAAGCCCTTATTTGCACGTGTACTTGTATGAACAGCGAAGGTCTGTGCAAAAGATTTCTGTAAGGTCTGTGCAAGATTGATTTCTGTAAACAGCTTCTCAGTGTGTCTAAGTGCTTGAAGGACTGAGCAGTCATCAGGGTGCCTGTAACTCTTGTTCACATTAAAGAGATTTATGTTGTATGTAAAACGACCAATAAGTCCCTTATGGTTCTGGCCTGACCTCAGATTTTAGAAATCAGTGACCATGTTTTGTAAAGAGACTGTGCTCCAGCTTCTCCATAGCACTAATGTTACATCATTATAGCAGCATCCTGAGGAGAGTTCATCAGCTTTCACATGTTCCATGGTCCTGGTCTCATAATACAGGCATTGAGTTATTATCTGTTTGTGATACATAGGTTTGCAGCTAGATTTCAGTACTTTCTCTTGTAACTCAAATTTTTGAACAGAAGTAGCAGTGAGCTTATGACATCCTGTTCCACATTCAGCATTACCTGTGCATGATTGACATGTTTATTCACTTCAATAGAAGTGGTAGGTCAATAATGCCTTTCTATGGACATAACATTAAAATGTGCCTCAAAGACCTTGTAGGAAGGTATTGAAGTACTCAGGGGTAGACCCTATTAACCAATTTATCTTTTTATTTAATTTAGCTTTATTTTTCACTCCCATAAAAAAATACGAGATTTTGCCTTCTTGATAATTTATTTTTTACGAGTCTGAGGGTCAAATAGCAAGACAGTTGTTTCTTAAACACCTAAATAAATTACCCTGTTGTGCATGGAAACAGCTTCAACTCCATGCTATTCAAACCAGTTTTTGTTGCAGTCCTTGGAAAAAAAATCACTGACATCCAAGTGCAGGTTTCAAACCATGCAGGTCAACATCTTTTGTTCTAGAGGGAATTAACTGTTACTTAAAGAAGTTTTACAGCCTGTTCTAGACTGATGATGTATGAGAGAATACAATCTGAAATTGTTTTCCTTTCTTTTCTCCCACTTTGTTTACCTAACTTTACAAGAATATAGCTGGACATTTAGGTTCATGAAACACCATTCCCAAAATGCCACACTTGAGGAAATTTGGAGAATTTCAGCAGTTAAATTATGGAAATTTTCCTGCCAAACTCTTAGCCAAAGAAAACGTTTCATGGACAATTACTTTGTTTCTGAGAAAAAAATATTCAGTACAAAGACATGTTTTTGTCTTCCTCTTTATTTTTACACTACGTGTCAGGGTCAATGTCATCCTACCTAGTGTATCCATTACCAGTCTGAGATTTTTCTCTTAGTTAACATGTGTACCGTATTCCATTGCTGTACTTATGAAAATACAAGTGAAAGAAAAACATTCTGGATTTAGATTTAGTTTGGTGAGTTTTTTGTTTTAGTTTGGGTTTTTTAAATTGTATAATAAATTACATGCAATGGTGTCATGGTTGTGTGGTTTTATGATTTCAGTATTTATGCAAGTCACTTCAAAAACCTGCTTATTCTCTCTATATCTAAAATCTACATCTAAGATCTACATATAATTCCATATATATATTTGAATTGTCGGTCTAATTTTAGAGATAAAACAAACGACAGCACAGATACCAAGAAAATAGAATGATCAAACTGGAAATTAGTGATGTGGAGTGAGGTTTGTAAAGAAAACCTGTCCCACCTTCCCTCTCCAGGGGATTTGTACATCTCCAGAGGGTAATTGTAATGATTTCCTGTTGACCAAAAGAATGAGAATTCAGACAAATACCCTGATGTTCAACATTAGGATTTGTTCATATTTTGTACTTAGCAGATACAGCACATTGCATATAAGATGCCAAATCAAGTGATTTTACCACCCTCGTTAGTTAGACAACATACAAGAGAAGTGTCGGGAACAGAATGACAATTACAAGAGAAGTGTAAAGAATAGAACAAAGGACTCTATGTAACCTTTGTCGATCTCACCAAGACTTTTGATACTGTGAGCAGAAAAGGTCTGTGGCAGATTTTGGAACGTTTAGGATGTCCTCCCAAGTTCCTCAAAATGATCATCTTGCTTCATGAGGACCAGCACTGTCAAGTCAGATATGGTGATGAACTTTTTGAACACTTTCCAATAGCCAATGGTGTGAAGCAAGGCTGCATTCTTGCACCAACTTTATTCACAATCTTCTTCAGCATGGTGCTCCAAAGGACCACAGCAGACCTCGATGATGAAAACGGTGTCTACATTCGATATCGTACGGATGGGAGCCTGTTCAACCTAAGGTGACTGAAGGTTCACACTAAGACCTTAAATCATCTTGTCCATGAACTGCTTTATGCTGATGATGCCACCCTCGTCACCCATATAGAAGTAGCTCTGCAGCGTCTAACATCCTGCTTTGCAGAGGCTGCTGAGTTTTTTGGGCTTGAAATCATCTTGAAGAAAACAGAAGTTTTCTATCAGCCTGCACCTCAGGAAGTCTTCCATCATTCCCATATCACCATTGGTAAATCAGAGCTTAAATCAGTTCAACAATTTAATTACCTGGGAAGCATCATCTCCTCAGATGGTAAGATTGATGCAGAAATTGACAACAGGTTAGCAAAGGCATACAGAGCTTTCAGTAAACTCCATAAAAGAGTTTGGTGAAACAAACACCTGAAGAAAAGTACAAAGATCAGTGTTTACAGAGCCATTGTACTGTCTACTCTTTTATAGAGGTATGAATCATGGGTCATTTACCGGCACCACTTGCATCTCTTAGAACGCTTCCATCAGCGCTGCCTCCGTACAATCCTAAACATCCATTGGACTGACTATGTGACTAATGCATTTATTCTTGAACAGGCAGCAGTCACGAGCATTGAGGCCATGCTGCTGAGAACACAGCTGCGCTGGGCAGGGCACGTCTCCAGGATGCAGGACTACCGCCTCCCTAAGATCGTGCTCTATGGGGAACTTACCACTGGCTACCACAAGAGAGGAGCCCCGAAGAGGAGATCCAAGGACTGCCTGAAACAATCCTTCAGCCTTGGCCATATTGATCACCACCATTGGTCTACCCTGGCCTCCAATCAGGAGGCCTGGAGACACACCATCTATAACGCTGCTGCTTCTTTTAGGAACACATGCAGGACCACTCTCAAGGAAAAAAGACAACACAGAAAGAAACGTGTCTCATTGATATCACCTGGGGAGTATTTCTGCTGTGCCTTCTGCAACCAGACTTGTCTATCTCGCATTGGCCTTTTTAGCCATCAGCGCGCTTGTAACAAGAGTGGGTAAAGCCCTTCTCAAATCTTCATTCGTGTAGCCTAACCATGACGACTTGTCATAAAAATTCATATAGGAAATGTATTATGGAGGATACAAAGACTTTAGACAAACGTGTTCATTTTGAGACAGCTTTGCTTTATTCAAAGAATACTCATTAGTGATAGTGAGTATATCTCAACAGCCTTTTTCAGTCACCTGAATCACATTTTAAGAGGGAACTATTAATATTGCTAGAACACATATTGCAAATATATGTACACATGAGCAAAAGGAGGAAAAGTGGAATTCTATTTTCAAACAATCTGCCTCACACTTCAATATTCTGTTTCAAGTAAATCTTCATAAAGGCAAATTATGGGTACCTTCTAGAACATCTTCTCTGAAATGCTCAATTCTGTCATTTGGGATGTGGTTGAGGGCATATAAATTAGATCCATTTTTGATTGTTGAGGTCAAATAACTCTGATTTTACATGGCAAGCAGTGTGTAGATCAAGTTGTTATGAAGGACTTATTATGCAGTCTCTTTGTTTCCCAGATCAATAAACTGTAAAAAGCAGCATGACAGAAAAGTTCTATAAAACTAGTTGTCTACCAAACAGGGCTTTTATATTTCTGAAATTTTAATAGATCACCATCCAGAACATTCAGAATCAATTGCACTCTACATATTGCAAAGTTTTTAAAATAACTGCTGCATTTCTAGACTACTGATTTGCAGTAAGCAGTTTCAGAACCCAGGTCTGAAAAAAAACCCACACCCTTTTCCATTAGGCTTAACTGTTACCTCTTTGCCTATCTGTGTTAGACCAGATAAAAAATTGTGTATTTTCCTCCTGAATAGGTATCTTAACAATTCATTAACCACCTTATACTTTCATTTATGCTGTCATGTTTACCTTGTTTACATTTTACATTGTTTTTCCCTTTATCCTGGGATTTGCTTTCTCAACTAGTAGTATTACTTATGTAGAAGAAAAATAAGAAACGTAATTTCTATAAATCTGATTTATTTGGATTTTGCAATTTGGGGCATATTTTAATACTTATGAAGAAAAAAGAATGAAAATTAAAACAACTAGAGGAAAAGGTTAAGAAGTTTAGATTGCTTAAGCAGCAAATACATCTTTATTAATTCAGAACTTCTAAGAAGTGAAATCTATCCACTGACTAAAAAAATCTATTATTTATACCATTTTTATCTGTGACTCCCATTCTCATTTCCTTTCTTTGTAGTTTCTGAACATGCAACTGTAGATCCACTCCAAGATATAATACTGTTAGCATTCTTTAAATATTTTTCATTTGGCGTTTCAACATTTTTATAGGAGTGGACTTTCTCTGAAATTCAATAACACACTCCAGAATGAAACATTTTTTTTATTTATTGTGACACTCATTCAGTTACATCATTTCTCACAGAATTACTCCCAAAATATTACAAAATTGAAATAGTGTGAACAAAGACACAAACACACAAGTAACCATGTGTAACCAAAAAAAACTATTAAGATAAATAAAAAAAAGGGTTATTGCAGCATCTTAATTCCCTTTGTTTATTTTTTTCCAAAATGTCAGACTTTTAGATTATTTTGCATTTCCTCAAAGAGTGGGTAGGAAAAGAAGAGGCATTACTGTAAATATCTGGAGAAGAGAACACTGTTTATTAGAATTTCACGTTTCTCAGGTAGAATTCCTCTTTCATAAAATTACATTTTTTTATTTTGTTTAGAATTTCTTTATCAATGTTGTAAACATGAGAAAAATATTGTAGACATTTGATAAATTGATAAATAGATTGTAGCAAAAGCAATCATCAACAGTCATATAATGTATATGGAAAATATTAAAGCATAGCACTTGTGAATTAAACTTCATTATCTTGAGTTCTTTATAGCCATGAATACTCAGCTACATTGTGTTGTTCTTGAGCAATGGTGAAATCTGTCATGACTTATGTCATATATGTCATAAGTAATGTGTGACTTTTTAAATTATTATAAAGTTACTAAGTAAGGACCTTTCTAGAACACTACATCAGTGATAGGAGGCTGACACTCAGTGATTTTTTTTGTAGTGTTCTAAAGTTTCTTGTATAAATAGTGTAGGACAGTGAAACAGCTGCCTTGAATGCATCTGCCATCTGGAAAAGCTTTTAAGTTTTATTAATATCTGAGACTGGTGTAGAGGACTGAGATCAATAAAAATTAATTTATTCTGATATTTAGTTTCCGATTTTCCAGAGCTGCACACCAGTCAGCAGAATTACAGTAAAGCTTTCAGACAACAATGAAAACATTATCGATTGTTTGGGGCTCAACCTGTGTTTCCTTCACTTCAACATCTTTTACTGAAAGTTACCCAAAGAGATTTTTCATGCTCCATGAAGCTACCAAGAGTATTTGCTGAGGGCAATAATCATTTAGCCAGCTGTGGATTTAATGTTGGTTTTAATCAATCATAGAATATCCTGAGTTGGAAGGGAGCAGCAAAAATCATCGAGTCCAACTCCTAGTCCTGCTCATGACATCTCAAGGATCACACCAGGTGCCTAAGAACATTGTCCAAATCCTTTTTCAACTCTGTCAGGCTTGGTACTGTGACCACTACTCTGGGGAGCCTGTTCCACTGCCCAAACACACTCTGGATGAAGAACTCTTTCCTAATATCCAGCCTAAACCTCCCCTGACACGGCTTCATACCATTCCCTCAGGTGCTCTCACTGATCACAAGAGAGAAGAGATCAGTGCCTGCCCTTCTGCTTCCTCTCGGAAGGATGCTGAAGACCACAATAAGGTCTCCTATCAGTGTCCTCTTCTCCAAGCTGAACAAATCAAGTGACCTCAGACACTCCTTCTGTGGTTTGTTCTCTAGAGCCTTTACTATCTTTATGGACTTACTTTGGATGATCTCTAAGAGCATTAGGTCCTTCTTATACTGAGGTCCAAAACCGCACACAGGACTTAAGGTGAGGCTGCCCCAGTGCAGAGCAGAGCGGAACAGTCCCCTCCCTCACCCAGCTGGCCTGATCCCCCCCCGGACATGGTTGGCCCTCCTACCTGCCGCGGCACTGCTGACTCATATTTAATTACCCCTTGTTCCCTTTCTGTGAAGCTGCTCTCCAGCATCTCTTTTCCCACCCTGTCTATTCATTCAGAATTACCTCATCCCAGGTGCAGAATTATGCACTTGTACTTGTTAAACTTCCTATGCTCGGTGATGACAAAGTCCTCTAATTTGTCAAGGTCTCTCAGCAGAGTCTTCCTGCCCTCAAAAGTGTCAATGGTACCTCCTAATTTAGTATCACCATCAGAGTTACTTAATGTACTTTCGAGTCCTGCACCCAAGTCGTGTTTGAGGATATTGAAAAGCACAGAGCCTAAGAGGGAGCTCTGTAGAACCCCACTAGTGGATGATCATCAGCCTCATGTCACCCCAGTTGCTATTACCCTTTGTTATAACACATGAGCCAATTGCTCACTCACTACATAATGTGTGCTGGACATTTTGTCCAAAATGATTCTGTGAGGGACAGCATCAAATGTTTTAGAGAAATAAAAAAAGATTGCATCGAATGATTTCCCTTGATCCACTAATTAGCCTACCTTGTGGTAAAAGGAAATTGAGTTTGAAAAACAGGACTTTCTTCTCATGAAACCATCCTGGCTGTGACCAATGACTGTGTTGTCCTCCAGGTGTTTTTTCGTAGCTCCCAGAAAAATCTTCTGCATAATTTTACCAGGCACTGAAGTGAAGCTGACAGACCTGTAGTTTCCAGAGTCTCTCTTGTTGCCCTTCTTGAAAACTGGAACAATGTTCGTCATCTTCCAGTCAAACGGGACCTCTTCAGATTCCCAAAACCATTTGAATATCATAGAGAGAGGTCTCTCAGTGCCATCAACCAGCTCTTTGAGTACCCTTGGATGAATTCCATCAGCCTACATAGACTTATAGGGATCCAGCTGGAGCAGCATATGCCACACAAGTTTGGAGTTGACTGGAAGTTTATCACTCTCACAGCCATGCTCTTCCAGCTCCTCAAGCTTACGTGCCCTGTCTATCCCTCTTGAAGAGCCTGTAACCACCCAACAAGGCCCTCCAGTCACAGGACTAAGGTTCACTTACGCCTGTGATGCATCTCTGTGACTGGGTCAAGGCTTGTAATCTTCTTGCTTGTTCTTTACTTGCTTTGCTAAGATATTTCATCTTGGGAAAAATAGAATATACACTTTAGAACTACAAGAGTAGCAGTTTTTCCCCATCTAAGCCCTATCTCTACCTGTTTGAAAGCACGATATTTTTTTCTTATTTATATTGGTCATATCCATTCATACGGATAATTTTCATATGATTTTTCCACTTGGATGACAGAATTACTATTCATAAAACGTCAGACCAGGAACACTAAAACCCCGAAGATATTATTTAATATTAGGAATTATCCTCCATCCTAGTGAGTCATTACTACTGATCACTGAAATCTCTAAAATACAACCTCAAAACTACTATCTCTGACCTTTTTGAGTCCCTGATTCCTTCCTTCCTTCCTTCCCTCCTTCCTTCCTTCCTTCCTTCCTTCTTTCCTTCCTTCTTCCTTTTTTCATAAATTCATCTTAAATTGCTTTGATTTGAACAAAAATGCTGTGGGAATGTCTTCCGACATTATTCCTATAAGATTACTTAATCACGCTTTGGGAGCACTGGAGGACAAACCTTACCTAAAGTATATCACATAGGTTTTGTCATTTACTAAGTGGTTATTTGTTTATTTTGTTTATTCCCAATGTGTTCCTGCAAGTCCCCCATTAATTATCCTTGAGCTTCCAAGTTGCAGCTGAGATGCAGAAGAGGTAATATCATCTCGTGTTCTCCTTTGCCTAAGGAACATTGGAATTTTAATACTGGATGCAAGGCATCAAGGCTATATTGAAACATTATTATGCATGTTACACAATATTGCTAAAGCATATAATGAGCCATGTTAGACAGTAACCAAATATTTAACTAAATGTATTTCAATGGTAATGGCATTGTGGTAATACTTGCTTAGTTGGAAAATCTGTTGATTAATTAGACTCATTAATTTAATTAAACTACGTGGTGAATACTTTCATTTCAATACAGTTTTTTTCAGAAATTGTAGTGATTGGACCAAAAGCAAAATAGTTCTACTTCCAGGAAACTTTACACAGAAATAAATATAAACATTTCTTAAGTAGATTTTTCAGCAGCTTTTATATTAGCAATAAATTATCAGGTATGTATTCTTTTATGTATTATATTTCATTAAAAAAATATATACGATTCAAGAGCATTTGTTATAAGTGGAGAGAAGATGATCATATTTACTTATGTAGATATATATACATTGAAAATATGTTCATCATGTCACTAATGCAACTAAAAGTTGCATTATTTAAATGTAATTGAATTAATGTATAACTCTTGCACAGGAGGAAAAATTACTGTAACCTGTTGGCAGCATGGCAGACAACATGCTGGCAATACAGTGTAATAATATGATTTCATCCCTCTCATTTCCTCTACAGATTATTCTTCCATTTTGTCCTGAAAGATTTTGAGTGCCTGGAAACTCTCTCACTTCTAAAACCTTTTTTACCACAAGATAAGATGACACCTTACCTAGTACATGAGAAGCAGCTTTTAATCCAGCACCATCTACAAGTCACATGTTTTGCATTTATTTTCTACCAGTGACCTAAGATAATTTGAAGCTGATGCCCTTCAAATTTGTTATACTGCAACTGCATTAAAATACTTTTCTTCCAAAAAAGTTTAAAATTTCACAATGTCCTTTTTGTGTTCATTTTTACAGTAACATTGTCAAAAATGCTTCAGTGCGTCACATATAAATAAAACATTTAAATGTGTATCCTAGGGTGTTGTTAGATGACTGCAGTGAGTTCCGTTGGAGAGATCTAAAGCATTAGGAACCCCTCAGGTAGAGATTATCGTGCAATAAGAACAAATAGTGAGTGTGGGGTAACACAATGTGCACACTGCTGGTTTCTTTGTTTGTTTTTTTTTGCTGGATTAGTCATGCTCAGTACTGAGAACTTGTTACCTGTTAGCAGTTGCAGATATTAGATGTGCATTTTGATGGGGTTTTTTTGTGGTTTTATTTTTTGTTTGTTAGTTTTTGGATTTGTTTGTGTCCTTTTTTTGAGCTCAAAGAACATTTTGCGATATGAACCAAATCATATTAGGAGGTAATAAGGACAGTTCTTCCTTCTTCCCTCTGCTTCACTTCCCCTCTTTACCCTTACCAGCTGTTCTAAGAAGCATAAAAATACTTCTATGCTGGAAACAGGTATTATTTCCAGATCTGTTAATCTGCCATAGTTATCTCCATTACATCCTTTCTGCTGTACACTGCCTAGCATGAAAACCAGTTCTGCTTCACTTTCATCTAATGGTCTTGATCACATAGTGCTGTGCCAGAAAGACAGACATGACCGTCAGTAAACTACCATCTGATGACAGAAATAGTTTTGTGACTTGTAAAGCCAGAGTTGCAGTAAAACCTAGGCAGTGGCTCTACTTTTTTTTATCAGCTAGAGGAATATATATACCTGAGTTGTAGTGATGCTATCCCAAGCTATTTCCAAAAGTGAACTGTGCTAGCACTCGAAGACTCTCTGACTGAAATGCAGAATATTTCCTATTATTTAATATGATGGAATGGACTGTAATTTTTATCCTTTCCTAGGTGATAACTACAAATGCAACAATTCAAATAAGAGGCAGCAGGTCAATAACTTACTAAATGGTTACTGAGTTTTGACTATACATGATAGCCCACCTACCTTGCCATGAAAAGAAAATGACATAGTTTTGGAATTTCAGTAGTAATCAGCATCAGTGGAAATAATAAATACTCAAAGCCATTCACACATAATGTCTTTCATTTACTCCTTGGTGCTGTATAGTACAATCAGACCTTTAAAGAGAATGCTTTCTCCCACTGTGAAAGTCTTTTTTATAGTGCAGTAAGGTTTGTAGGGGTCCATGTGGGAAAACATAGTTACCTTCGGAGATGATTCACAATTTATTTCATCTTGCCTGGAGGCTTCCCTCTTAACAAGTTTTCGACCATCAGGTTTTAAAACTTAAAAAAAGCACAGGGAAAACTTTCTTTTTCTCTCTCTCTCTTTTTTTTTTTTTTTTTTTTTTTTTGAGAAACAGCAGCTTATGGCCACCTGGTAGTCTAGCACAGAATTAGGGAGTGGTGGAGAAACAAAAAGCAAGGATTGACACAGTTCTGTTGAAGGTTCCAAAATTTACTGCCTTTCTTACCAGTAGAGAACCTCAGAAAGTTGTAATGTTTCTTATGGTCATAATGATCATAGCCTTCCAAAATTGCTAATAGTTTAGTTTAAGCATAGATCATTGATTAGATTTTCCTTCACTGCCATTTTGGAAAGCTATAATTTGCCATATAAGAAATTCTCTGAGAAACAAAATGAGGGTGAAGATTTTAGATTTTGCATGACTCATCAATTATCAACTAGTGCAAAGTATTTCGGAGCAATATGAGAAACTCGAGAGTTGAATTCTATAAACCCTGAAGCTTCTTGGATTTGCACTTATTTTCCTTAGTTTTGCTTGTCTGGGACTGATTCATAACTGTTACTACAGGCATAGATAATACTACAATATCCCTTTTTCTTTTTTTTTCCTTGAAATCTACCAGATTTTTATTTTTCAGAGACTCTTCCTTAAAAATTTCTGCTATAAAGTTATTCAAGTTGTCTTATGACTTCTAGCCTAAATGTATAGCCATTACTACAAGAACCCAGAATTAATGTACTCAGATACCAGGTAGTTATTTTCAAGTCTTAAGATTCCTGGGACATGGTTAAACCTCATAAGAATTAGAACTATTTAGAAGTAATGATGATGTAGACTTTTTGGCTTTTGTTGTAGGGCAAATGTAGATACCCTATCACAAAGAGATTATAATCTTATAAACTGTCCAGTAACATACTGCACTTTCTTGGGCTATGGTTAAGTGAAAGTAAGCCAATTGCAAAGATTGTTGAGGTTCAACGAGGTCAAGTGCCGGGTCTTGCACTTTGGCCACAACAACCCCCTTCAGTGCTACAGGCTGGGCACAGAGTGACTGGAGAGCAGCCAGGCAGAAAGGGACCTGGGAGTTTTGATTGACAGGAAGCTGAACATGAGCCAGCAGTGTGCCCAGGTGGCCAAGAAGGCCAATGGCATCCTGGCCTGCATCAAGAACAGTGTGGCCAGCAGGATGAGGGAAGTGATCCTTCCCCTGTACTCAGCACTGGTGAGGCCACCCCTCAAGTGCTGTGTCCATTTCTGGGTCCCTCAGTTCAGGAAGGATATTGAGGTGCTGGAGCAGGTCCAGAGAAGAGCAACCAGGTTGGTGAAGGTACTTGAACACAAGTCCTAAGAGGAGAGTCTGAGAGATCTGAGTTTAACCTTGAGAAGAGGAGACTCAGGGGAGACCTCATCACTCTACAACTCCCTGAAAGGAGGTTGTAGCCAGGTGGAGGTTGGTCTCTTCTCCCAGGTGACCAGAGTAGGACAAGAGGGAATGGTCTTAATCTGTACCAGGGGAGGTTTAGGTTGAATATAAGGCAAAAATTTTTTACAGAGAGAGTAATTAGACATTGGAATGGGCTGCTCAGGGAAGAGGTGGATTCTCCATCCCTGGAGGTTTTTAAGAAGATATTGGATGTGACACTAAGTCCAATGGTCTAGTAACCACAGCTTTGTTGGATCAAGAGTTGGATTTGATGATCTCAGAGGTCTGTTCCAACACAGTTGGTTCTATGATTCTATGATTCTATCGTCATGGTTTATTCCCTCCCCTCCATATATATTCATGACAACTCCTTAGCATCTTAAGCCTTCCCTTGTTAGCTGGAATGATAGAATTTTGAACATAAGTGAATAGGGGGAAGAAGAGAAGGCAGAGAGGAGAGGATAAAACTGTAGGTTCCATATACAGGCAAGAGGAAGAGGGCTGCTAAGTGACTGTTTCAGAGCTGTAAGGATTACACGGTGACATAAAGGCAAAGGGGCATCTGTCATTAGAAGAATGGAACAGGAATGCTCCTTGGACTCCATTTCTGTGAGAATATCAGAATATAGGCATTCCTACATTGTGTAAAATCACACTCCATCTAGACTTTCAGCCACTGAACGGTTGTGTATCTGATTTAACTTAAGAGCTGTGAAAAGTTCATTGAGTACATTAACATAACTACAGAGTTTATCCATTTTAGGAAGAATTCCACTAGTATTCATGAGCACTGAAAAACCACAAACAGAAGTTTCATAAACTTTCTATGCCAGAGAACTAAAGAGTGCAAAATGCCATACTGTTGAGATACTGTAATTTCACTTATGACTATTAATATGCGGAGCCCCTGGTGGTCTAGTGGTAAGGGCGCGGCGCTGTCACCTCCGAGGCCCGGGTTCGATTCCCGGTCAGGGCCACTCCCGGGCAGATGGAGCTCGTTAGCCCTTATAAAGGCAATCCATCTACGTCCTAAGGACCTCGCTGCCACCGTCCAAGCTCGCTTGGCCCCGGCAGATGAACCTTAGGATTAAAGGGTGGGCTCAGTTCCGCACACACTGTGTCTCACCTAAAAAATCCAATGCGCAGGCTGGAAGGTGTAAAGACCTTCCCCGGATCTTCGCTCGCGAAGACTGGCCATTATTATTATTAATATGCATACTCATTTTTAATGGCATGCACATTTTTGTTACTGAAGATGAGATTCCCATTTTGAAATAACCATTTAATAAAATAGCAAATAAAGGTTTGATTTATGATATGTGGTTTTTTTGTTTAATCACTTGTATTTTCTTATTTAATGCATGCAACATAATAAAATTCTACCTTTTTTTTTCCTCAAGTACTTAACTTTATATTAATTTGTTGTCTTTCTTTTCTTCTTCTTTCCTTCACAGTCAGACTGCATCTGTTTATTTTCTAAAAGTGTCCTTTCAAACCATTTGAAACATTACTACATGGATATTTATGGCAAATTCATGATATTTTACAACCACTTCCAGACAGAGTTAAATTGTATTCATCAGAACTTTTGCTGAATTATTTATCTTATTTTATGGTTGCAGAGTCACTATATTACTTTTGGCCAGATAGGTGCTGAAACTGATGTTTTATCAAACTAGATTAAGGAGACTTTTTTTTTTTTTTTTTTTTACATGTCTAAATTACTGCATGTAAGGTTCTGTAAGAAGGAAAAATAGAAAGATTTAACAATTACTTTGTATTGTGAAATTGACTTTAAATGTAAACACTTTTTTTGTTTAGATTTATAATAGCTACCCTGAAGCCATAGGGGTTTCACAGGAAAGTATTTAAATTAGGCCATCCTAAAATGCCTGGGGACTTTGGACACTACTCCTACCCAGAGTGGATTAACTCTGTGCAGACTGTAAAATGAATCTGGGACTTCATGTAATCATCCAAGGTCAAGTGAAGGCCAAGGCATTCTGAGTAAGTGAAACGAGCCTCAGACATTGCACTGAGTCCAGGACATGGGTTTTACTTTCTTGATCCTTGAAGATCATATAATTTCACTAAATAAAAATAAAAATTTAGCATGCACAAAACCCAAAGTGTATCATGTAGAACTTTGTGGGTGCCGAAAAGCTAGTTTCTGATGCAGCGAAAACAATAGATACTGTGACTTGTTCAATTTGAAAATGAAGGTATAGAATTATTTCATAATCATGTGTTAATCCTTTTGACACGTTTTCTGCACGTTTCAAGAGCATTTTCTTTCATACAGAAGTTCAGATTTGGCCATGAGCCTCATGCAGGGTCTTGTACAATTGCTCTTACTCTTGAGGAATTAGGAATAGTCAAAATATTTGTATTAAAGTATGAAGAGAGGAAGATAAACAGATTTACATCAAAGAGAAATTGCATTTCAAAAACACCTTACAGACTACTGTAACTCATTGTCTGAGTTGTGAAAAGAAAGATTTCTTTTTCAACTGGAAAAGAAATTTGTGCTTATAAAATATAATACAGTTTGACAAGGAAGTAATTGCTGACTTCTAGATTTCACAACTCCACATTGGAATTATGTGGAAGTTTCATACTTCCACATTGATCAACATTGATCAACTATGTTCTTATAATTTTTTCCCAGTTTAAAATATCTGAAATTACACTGTTAGTACACTGATATATATATTGATACATTTTGTTGGATTTTTTAATTAAAAAATTTTAAAGTTAATATGGACCAGGGTTTTAGTGTGAAAAGTGCTAGGGTTTGTTCTATCTAGAATCCATAGCACCACAATCAGGATTAAATGCAGGCGATTTGATTCTATTACGTTTGTGAATTAGATTTTAGCTGAAAAGCAACACTACAACATATAGTAAATTCAAGACAAAGAATATTAGGATTTGAAAATACAGCATTAATGAATTTTGAAGTCAAGAGAGTGTAAGCACTTAAAAAAATACACAAGAGCTTTTAGATTTTTTTTTTTTTTCACTCTGGAAAAGCTGAGTTGAAAGAATGTAAAATGCCCTGGGTGATTTTGATAGAAATTCTATAATGCATGGCAAATGTACTGAGGAGAAGTGGTAAATATTTAAGAAATACTTGAACAAACTGCAATTGAAAGCCATTCCTGTTTAAATTTAAACAGAAAAAAGGTTGGAAAAGGCCAACATGATTAAGTAAGGTGATATAAAGAGCAGTTCAAGCAAGAAGTGAAGGGTGTTAAAAATATATACACACGGCACAGTAAAGAACAGGACCTAAAAAAGAAATATGTCGAAGTAAGTTAAACCAATAACTGCAGGAAAAAAATGAAATACTGAAAGCTGAATTACACATAATGCTGATATAAACAAAGGGTCTTTCAAATACTGTGGCAATAGAGAGCTGAGAAAAGAGAAAATTGGCTCCTAAGAAAATTACAGGATAATTTTGAGATAGGAAATGTGAGATTAATCAGTAATCTTGTTTTTAGCTTGGTTTCCTGAGAAATATATTTCACATGACCATTTTGCCTGTCAGTACTTTTCAGTCACTTTTGAAGAATTGAGTGTTTCAGCCATATTTGACAGTTGAAGGGAGGACTTTTAAAACACCTGCATTTTTGGTGTTATTTGGCAACGGTTGCAGCTGAAAAAGAAAGGTTATGATGTACACTGACAGGTTCTGTTTTAACCAGATGCTTATTGAGACTTGGTGTACTACCTGGTTACTCTGCAGTCAGACACAGATTTTCATGAGCAATTTCTTGCCAGCCAGGAGGTGGAGGAAAGAACTGACGGCATTTTGGAAACAGCTGGGGTGTAGGCAGGGTTTAGGAGTGCTGCAACAGAAGAGGAAGCAGGTCACAGTGAGGGAGTGTACACAACATATGTATGGGATGCAGGAGCAGATGGTGGGAGGTGGTGGCATCAAAGAGTTCTGCCTGGTTCCTTCTCACAAGCTGGTGTTAGGAACCAGAGAGACTATCCTGTGTGGAGGGAAGGAGAGAAATACCTATTTCAAATTAACTCACTCTTCTGTCTCTGTATTCTGCACACTGAGTATAAGATCTGAGAAGCTAGATCATACTGTGTTTCATTAGTGATCATTGTGCATGGGTGAGAATAAAATTATACTCTGTCCTATCTACTCAGGCAAAAGGCAAAGTTAGTCATATACTTATGAAGAGGCTTTCAGGACATTAGAGTCAGACTCTTTTTTTCTTTGATGTCACACATTCTTCAGTAGAAATGAAAAGCAAATAACAAACACCGCAAGGTGTGATTGTAACTCCAGACCACCTGTTTCTGATCCTGACAAAACTAAGCTGCATGGAGTTCTACCTAAGAATTTATCTAAACTGCATGTAGTTCTAGCCAGATGTCCTGCTGTGTTTCTGTGCTTTGCTTAAAATATATTTATTTCCTGACACTTTTATTTTTAGCTGAATAACTCCTTAAGAAGAAAATTGACAACAGGAATCAAAAGGTCACAACAGAGGAAAAAAAGAGCACCAAAACCATATTCTAGAAATACTTTATTGTTTCTATTTCTTCTCTGATATGAAATCTTGATTAATTGAAACTTTTATATTTCATTTTCATGCTTCACATAGGGTAACAGAATCTTGCAGGAATTTGCATTATTTAATCAATAGGGTGTAAATGAGGACAGGATTAAATATTCATCTAGAATTTTTAGAAATTTCTCTGTTGCCATTTTGTCATACTAATTCCTTGAACTTTAGTGCAACCAGGTTGTTCCAGGTCATCAAATCAAGCTTCTCTTATTTAGGGTAACAACATCCTATAATCTCTTCCACAAACTAATGAATACTGCCTAAATATTGGTCTCATTACATTTATCAAAAGTGTATTCCAGGAACTGTGTTTCTGAGGACTGGACACCTTCTAATATCCAGTATAAACTGACTGAGGCATACTTTATGTTATTTTACAGTACAGAATGATGGTATTCAGTTTCTTTATAAGAAACTTGATTTTAAAAATGGCTGTTTTTCTTAATTTAAATTTAAATTTCAGTTTCAATAGTACAATATAATGCATACTTAATGTAAATCCCAAACTACCAAAATTACTGTTTGGATTAATCACTGTAAACTCTGATAAATATATTCACAGGACCCTATGTTGTTATTTCTAAATTATTGAAATGGTGAGTACAATGATTTAAGCTTATTTGCAAAACAACAACTAAACTCGTGCTTAGTTTAATAATCTAATAGACCTAAAAAAACACATAATGCAAAGGCCTGCAGGATAATTTCTTCCACGACCTTAAGAATTGACTGTAATTAATTCATATGGAAGTTATCTTACATTTCAGAATTTGTGATGCAATAACAGACCGCACAAACAATATGAGTACATATCGGGTGAATTTTGGATTATTCGTTTGTTTTATTGAGCTCTCCTCTGTACAATCATCTAGGGAAAGATTCATAAAAAAATTAAGCCCTATGCAGAGCATGACTTTCTATATCTGTATCTCGTAAAATTTTCCAAAAAATGTATGAAAAGCCCCAACCCTAATATTTCCTTGAGTTGCTAAGAGAGAAATCCAACAAATTCACCTTCCTGCATCATGAATTTATAATTTGTTTTTCTGTTTAATGAAAATGCCTCCCATTTCCTTTTTGGTAATTTGTTTGGTTGCATCTTTCTTTTAGGAATGTATAGAACACTGGTTTCTTAGTCTGAATCTCCTCTGTTTAGATTTCTTCTTAATAGTTCCATGCTTTGCAAATTTTTATGATAAAGCTTTTTGACAGCCATTTGGGATTTTGCCCAAAATCTTCTGTTACCTGAGGTGAATGCTGTTACTGATCCTTGAAAAAACAGCTTTGAAAATCTATGTTCATTGTGGTCCCAATCTTCAATTTTGTATAAGCAGACCAACTAGAGTACCATGTCTTGTTTTTATTTTAATTATTTTTCTGAGGTGTACCGTTTAGGGCTCCATAAAAGAAGGGCAAATTTAGGCAGTACACTCAGAAGATAATTTGGAATTGTACTTATAAGCTTGACATTTCATTCAGTCTACCACCCAGATCAAATTCCTTTGCAAGCAAGAATCATATGTCTGCTTGTCCATGAATGATTATTATGCAGTTTAAACCACAGAAAAAATCTGAGAGCCCAGTTGTCTTTGTTTTTGCACTGACCAGTTGTGTTAGATTTTTGCTTTTGCACGTAGCCTATGACATTCCTCTTTACTATCAACGTTTAGTCTTACGACACATTCTGTAAGGCTCCATACCATGTAGATTTTACACTGCACATGGAATTTGATGTATTTTTAACAAATCATATTAAATGACACTCTATCAAAGTGACTATGTTCATCTAGGTAGAGTACTGTTTTAACATTCTCATTTAAATGTGTAATTAATATACAATTTTTGTATTTGACTCACTCTAGTATTCTAATGAAACAGTTTCATGAAATGACCATGTTCTAGACTGTAAGAATTTAAAAAAAAAAACCTGTTAGGGAAAAAAAAAACAGAATAGTAAAAGTCAACAGTTTCTTTTGTGTTCCCATATTCTTTGCTACTTTTCAAATTTATTATGCGGTTTTCCTTTTCTTTCAATACAAGAGGCAGTTACATGATTTTTATCATTATATGAATTTTCTCAATATTTCATAATTTCCTAGTTCTGCTTAGGTGTACCAGATCTAATTCTTTCAACCTGATGCATTTTTAATTCAATTGGGTTTAGCTCAAAAAAGCATAGGAATGGCCCAAGTGAGTCACAATAAGGGTTATCTAGTCTTTATGCACTTCAGTTACATAAATTTATGTCTCATTTCAGGCAAACTGTTAAGGAATCAATGCTGAAAGAAGTACAAGGAAAGACAGTGGGATATTTCATTCAAGTACTCGCCTAGTCTCAGGTATATCAAGTGAGTTTTAATGTGACAATTTAAATACCAGTAATATTACATTTGATTTCCTGCATATAAAATAAGAACTTCCAGGTAACTGAAGCAATTTTTTCTATTATAAGATACTTAGAACCATAATCATCTAACTTTCTGTCATGAATGGTTCTTGTTTTTCTGTTATTTTACCTTTGAACTTTTTCGCAATAATAGCTCTTAAAATCTAAAAATATCCTTGAAGTATAATTTTGAAACCTCTCTTTGAAAATGGCAACAATTTTCCTACAAGAATGATAAAATTAAAAATTTCTTTTGAAAAAATTAAGAAACAGTGTGACATAAAGATGCTTAGCTTTGTCAGAACTTAAGTGATGTAGCTAACTAAACAGTTTTATTATTTTACATACAATATATCTTATTTTAGAGTTTCAAATGCATTTGTTCTAAAAGCCTGTAAAGTCCTTTACCAGGTAGTAGGTTGCATAATCATCTCAAAAGGAAAAATATCATGCTTCTGTTGTCATACCTTGCATTTAGAGATATTGTTTTGTATTTTAATCTGTTAAAGTGTATTTCAATTTATTGTAGCAATCATTTAAGACCTGAATCAAAAAAATAATAGTTTACACTATGTTATATTTGTTTTTCTTTTGAATTATTTTAAAGAACACTATGGTACCTGGATTACTTATCAAAATGAAAAACCAGGCAAGTAAAGAACCCCACCCAACCCAACTCCCTGCCAAGAAATCAACCAACCAAAACCAACAAAAAAGCCCCAACCCCCTAGCTATGCCTTTCCTGTGCTAAAATAGAAATGTTGCTTCCTGCAGTGTGTTAATCACACAAGAAATTTCAGAAGATCTTATACACCTCCAGAAATGATTTTTGTTTATTTTCTGAACCTTAGTCCTGCAGAGTCACTATAAAAACCCTCAAAATCTGTGTAACTTACTTGGCTTCTAATGGAGGTGAGAGGTGTAACACCTCCTCATGTTAGACCGTAGAAATCCACTTTGCACAGGAATCACACAGAGTGAAGACAAAATAGACTGTTTATTGAAGGATAGACTAGCTTTTATGTGGTAGGGCATGGAATGTGTGGAATTTAGGAGGAATCAAGGGAGGTACATGCAAGGGAATGTCTATAAATGGAGAAATTGAGCTAAAACACATCCAAATATGGGTAAGGGGAAATACAAAAAGGGAAAAAGTTTTACATTTTAACTGTCAGGAGCCAATAGGCAAAGGGGTTTCCATCAAGGAATAGGAAAAGAGCTAATACTAATTTTAACTGTAGATTACATATAAAGTAAGATTTTTTTTTTAACAACATTGTTAATAAATTGAATAAACATAACACATTTATAACATGAAAAGAAGTCTCTGAGGTAGGAAGTTATCTGTTGTCCAGTAGTTTAGCTGCATTTCAAAGCTGTCTTTTCTTCAGAGGTTTTTCTCCACCACAAATAAGCATCTTGTGGGGTACTTCCAGCAGGCTTCTGCTTAGAAACTCAGACACATTGTTTCTGCCTTCTGAAGCATAAAGGTTGTCCTGGTGAAGCAGGATTGTAGACACAGAAATAATGTTTTGCCGTGTATTATGGATGTAAAGGTATAAGGTAGAAAGAATAAACATTTATTTTCAGGTTCTGTGGTACTCAAAAAAACAAACAAAAAACCCACAAAACCCACAAACAAACAAACAAAAACCACCTTAACTGGAGTTAAAATTATGAAAACAAAGAAATATTACCTTCCTGAGAAACTCATGATCCAAGGTTTGTAAATTGTGCATATAAACAGAAACACATTTAAGGATCAGGAATTTTAGAGGTCACTGAACTAGTGATTTTTCAAATATTTTATTCAATATCTATGGGATTTTAAAACTTCATTTTGAAAAGTATTTCATAGTAATGAAATTTACACTTTCTAGAAACAAAGAAAATATTGTATTATATCAGACAAATGTTATATTTTGAGATTTAGAGCTCAGGGTATCACTTTATTTCTTAGTCAATAATGATTTGTCCAATTATTAGCTAATTTGAACTAATTTTTTAATGTAAAGAAGGTTTTAATCCATTTGCATTTTTTCCGCCCTCCATTGTGTCACATCTACAGAATCTGTCATTATGTCCTGGGATAAGAGTATGAGTATGAAGCAGGCCATTTATGTATGAAACAGGCTTTAAATAGTAAAGCTCAATATTGGACACAATTTTTACTTAGAATGTTTAGGGACATTAGTGAGTTACATAATAAAATAATTTTTATCATTCTGAGTTTTAAGTGTTTTCAGAGAACTAGATTAAGTAGCTAACAAAAAAAGATATCTTAAAGTATGTACAATTTTTTTTTTACTTATTAAAAGAAGTATTACTCCTAGTTATAAAGCACACTGGATACCACATTATTTTCCTAATGTGCCTTATATATTTGCGAATTATGCCTAATATCCTTTCTGTTGAATTTTTATATTAAAACATTGACCATCTTCAGAAGCGTTAATGGCAGTTACCTGGAAGAGATAAGAGAGCAGTCTATGCTGTAGTCACTACTTGGTTTATTGATATATAGCATGTTCTGCATAATTAATTAGAAACTCCGTGATATAGAGAAATAAATGTATACCTATATGCCAGATGTATCTAAGACAAGTACACTCTCCTCTTTTAGTTAAAGTATATATATGACAAATATTACAATATAAGATTTTTTGTCAAGCCAAAATGTGTTACTTTTTACAAAATTATATATGACAGTTGTATGATTTTTGTCATTGTTGTCTTGCCGTATAAAGGGAAGAGAAAGATCCTTACAGAGGGAATTTGACTTTCATAATTTTTAAATTAGCATAACCAAATTTATATGTTAAACACTTTTTCTCATGATTTTAATATTTGTTCTTTATTGTCCTCTTGCATGATACTGTTTTTTTGGTGTTTTTTCTAATATTCGAGCAAAGGTAACCGTTTTTCACCATCTTTTCTTCAATGATGAGCTCTATTTTTTGCATAAAATATTATAAAACAGTTACTTGTTATTTATTCCTTAGAAATCTACATTTGCAATACACAGTTCTAAGTATATTGACTTCAAAGAGATCACAGGAAATAGGATTTTTAGTCATTATCTATTACTTTAAAAGTTTACAATCACGGTACTACTTGGAAATTCTTGGAAATGCAGGACCCCATCAAGTGAGGTGATACACAATCATTACAGATGATATGTCTTGAAGAATAGTACTTTTAATAATTCATTTCATACTACAGATCATCAATCTGTCTGTGAGATTTTTAGAAATTCTAAGTGTTAAATCTGAAAGCACCAAGTTCTGTTTATCTAAAACCTGGTGTATAACGCTATTGGCAATTTCAGATTGGTAAAAACGGTGTTGCTTCCAAATCTGTAGTGATTTTTCAGTATTTGTTAGCTGTTTACCCTCAAATAGAATATTGATTTGCTCTTATGTCCCATAGCTATCTTTTAGGTAAAGGTATTTAGTAGTATGTGTTTGCACTGATTTTATGTGGTGCTGTGTACAGTAGGAAGATTCACTTACACAAGATTATCAGAAAAGTTAACTGAGAGTATCTTTGTAGCAAAAGAAGTTCAAGAAACTTCACGTTAACAGGTTATTCACCTCTTCCATTCAATATTAGGAATAATAAAAACCAATAACAACAAAGAAAGACACAGTGCTTTGATTTATTGCTAGGACTGTGAGTCCCAGTACTGTTAAAAATTACATAGGAAATAAACTAAAATACTATTAAACCCATATCAATTAGATTAAGTAAATTTAAAATAGTCAAATATTCTTTTAAACAAATGCATGCAATTATTGTGGAGCCTGGCATTTCATACGTAATAAAATTGTAAAACCGTCCAAGTTATGGGGAAATTTTGGAGATATTATACATCCCAAAAAGGATATTTTTGCCAGATAGTTTTACTGTTTTCAAGTAAAATTTGGCTGGTGATTTGGTTTGTGTGAGATTTGCTCTTTCTACACTTTTCAGTGGACATTGGTATTGTAAATTGTATGTTAACATGGAATTTTATCACTGTAAACCAAAGTAATTCCATTGCAAATTCCAACAATTCAGCTGAAAGCTGAAGCCACTTAAAATCAATACAGCTTACAACAGTGCTTCTGTATTCAGCAGTCCTGATAGATAGCTTACTGTTCTTCACAGAACTACATTGCCTGCAAAATTGAAGATTTTCTTGAAGAATAACTCCAAAAGAAAGTGTGTTGGCATATACTGAGTAACACAGAGAGACAGTATATATGGGAGTAAAATCTGATAATAATCTTCATCTGCACCACATAAGATTTTCTGCATGAAGATCAGATAATTCTAGACAGTTGTTTTAGAGGGAGTGAGACCCCAGAGCCTCTTCATGTAAGTGAAAGCAAACCCAGAGAACAACTGAGACCTGGGAGTCACCCTCTATTCCCCCTACTTATTTGTTTACTTGGGTTTTTTAAAAAAAACAAACAAAACAAAAAAACAAAAACAAAACCAAAACACACACACAAAAAAACAAACAAACAAACAAAAAAAAAAAACAGGAAGAGAGATTTAAAATCACATACCTTCTTTTGCCCAGCATGTACGTTATCTTTTTGAGTGAACACTTTTTATTCATCCACAGTGTCTTTTGGAGTTAAGCTTTTTTGACAAGGCTTTTACCTAAATTAATTAGCTCCATCATGTGAGTGGTCTAGTTTCTTAATACCAGTAACAAACATAGAATTAATGCATCTTTAAATATAAATCATAAATAAAAAAATATATATTTATATATAAATAAATATAAACTCATATTTATGAATGGTGACTAATGCTGTTTTCATTCTACCTTTAGGTTGGAAGAAGTGCTTAAAAGTTTGAGAATTTTGACAACTCATATTTATAAGAAATTACCGATAAAAATCAAATTGATAAAGGTATTTAAGAGCACAGTCAGATAAGGCTTTTATGAAACAATTTATATATTTATTTGTAAGCTTAAAATTGCCTAATTGTCCTACTATTGCCATGCCCAGCTTCTTGCCTGCCTGACAGCCATTGTCCTGGAAGTCTTTCCATACCTGGAGAGCAAGTTTAGTTCAGACTTAATGAATTGATGTCTCTTCTGTCATTATGACATGGACAATAAATCCATATTTATTACTGTACCATTATTTAGATATAAAGCCTTTACTGTAAATCTCTTGGTACTGTATCTGTTACCATGTCCCAAAAGTATAGTTCATCAGGGCCACCACGAACCTTGCGCCAGAAAAGCTTTTTCCTCTGGCTTATTCTTTTCATCTGTACTTTACAAAAATCCATATAGAAAAAGATATAGATCCATTGTCATATTAAAAAAAAAATAACAAAAAGATTATAATAATGCTGATAATTCCAGATGGATAACTAACAAAGAAGGAAAAAAACCTGGACTCTGGTCAAAGAGTCTAGGAACTGCCCAAAGGAAATTTGTCCCCCAGCAGTATTTTTGATACAGAATAGATTTACATTAAGTTAAATGGAAATAATTTTTTTACATTCCAAATAATTAGTCAAAGGAGATTCTGGAATACTGGGTTCTTCTCGTATTTCTTTCAGTAAAGAAAACCGATACAATACTACAGAAAAACTCATGCAGCAACTGAAGTAATTTAATATTTATTCACCTCCTAGCCAAAAATTATTATGAGTAATAATTCACCCCTCCATTAATTTTCGTGCAAAAAAATATTTACTTTTTTTTTTTTTTTTTTTTTTAATCTTGAGGTGGATTAGAAGTTACATTCTTCTTTTTTTTTTTTTTTCCCCCTGGAATCTTCATCAACATAAAGGTCATCCAGACAATGTCCCTCTTCCAAAATAAACACCAACAAAAAATACCCCCATAACATTTTGAAAGTTTTGTGTATCCCTAGTCCAATGTGAATTATTCCTTTTGTAAAACAGTGTATCAGGTTGGACTTGGTTCCCAGCCAAGTGCCTGGACCACAGTTAAAAACCTTCCCCCTCTCTCTCCCTCACTTTGGACAGACCAAAAAGATTATATAAAACTAAAAGAACTCAAACCAACTGAATTCCAAGTAATGCACATTTATACATGTATATAGAATTATATACAGTTAAGATATCACCCACAGGGAACACCCCAAAAGGAAAAAAGAAAGGGAAAAATGCGAAAAAGGGACAAAAACCAAATACTTCCCTCGAGACAGCAGAGAACTCCACCAACAATTACCTGCACTCTCTGCTTCTCAAGGCCAACCAGGCACATCAGACCTCACTCCTTCACCCGGACAGAACGACAGTAAAGAATCTTCGCTTTCAGTCTACCGGAAGAAAGAGAGCAAGAGCTTCCTCTTCCTTCTTGTTTATAGCCTTGCTTACATAAAAATCTTATAGAATACTGGGAATATGGCCTTGGTTCCTTGGTTACAACCTAGTTACCAAGGAAGGCCTGGACTCAAAACCACTACATACAGATTATATCATGTTTCCTTTTTTTTTTTTTCCTTTTTTGCAGAAAGTACTCTACACCATTCCTTTTTTTGGTGACCTAGTTAGTGAAGTAAATTTCAAAAGTCCTATTAAGCACACTGCTGAAAAAATGTCATTACAGTTCTATGTACATTTGTATGTTCAAATGAAGTCCTTTGTCATGGTTGGGGTGGTACATGACACAGCTTCAGGATACCAGCTCCCTTTATTACAACAGTGCAGTTACTTATACAGTTCTAGATGACACATGTACATGCACCATAGGTTTACTGCTAACAAAACAACCCATGACTAGACATATAGCCACATATGTCTGAACACAACAGGTCAGCATTCTTGATTCTTGACAGGAAACCCATTCTGTGTCACAGTCCTTTCTGCCTATGGTTGACCCTCTACCAGGTGTAGAAGTTCCATCTTCATTATCTGTCGTGGTTTTACCCAGCTGGCCAGCCCCTAGGGCTGAGAATGGTTTTGTCCAAGTGAAGTTCTGGACAAAAACCCAATCAAAACTCCCAGTAATGCCTTTGCTAATTACATATTTAAGAAAATGGAAGAGAAGGGTTGTGTCGCAGTTGAAATTAGAGGCTGCAGTCATGTAGAAGAGCAGTGGGCCCGAGAAGGGCCAGGCCTCCTCCTCCCCCGGCCCTGGGCCGGGGGGGGCAGGTGCGGCACTGAAGCCTCCCTTTCTCTCTTGTAAGAGAGTAAAGAAAAAAAAGTTTAAAAGACTAACTGCTTGGACAGAAACTGCAGCAGAAGAATTCCGGTAAAGAGATAACGAAGTGTCCAAGGTCGACACTGGCAACCGGAGGAGAGAGAAGAAAGTTCGAAGGAGGGGGGTTGCTTCTTCCCCCTTTCGCTCTCTCTCTCTTCAGCAGAGAAAAGACTGAAAAGTAATCCCTACCATCTGTAAAAGTTTGTTGGGGTGAGGAGACCCCCCACACAGCTTACAGAGGAGGTTGTAGATGATGTACCAGGAAGCCAAGACTTCATGAAAAGGACTGAAAATAAGGCAGAGACCTGTAGAAGATTTGTGACTCTAAGTATAACCCTGAAGGGGATGAGAGTCATGCTGAAGCGAGACAGTTCAGGTGAGATACTGGGATCTGTGTGAAAGATCCATGCTGCTACTGAAGATTTGTAACTTTGAGAGAAAGTCTTATGCTGGCTCAGAAATGGCTCGAGTAAGGATGTTGGGATCCATGCGTGGGATCCATACTAAACTCATACCGGAGAAGTCTATCAAAGACTGTTTTCCCATTGAGAGGGACCTCCATAGGAAACAGGGGTGGACTCTTAAGCCATTATCCCCTGTAACCCTGTGGAAACAAGATCCAAGTGTCCCCTTACAAACCTATAAAAGAAAAACCTTCAGGACCTGGATAACCCCCCAGCCTCCGGCCTTAACCCAGGAGGGGGGTAGGCCCAGCCCTGGAGGCCGACACAGAAAAGGAGAAAGAGTTCCAGCTGCGACAAGGGTACTGCAGAATTACTGGAGGGGGAGAGCTGGAACTCCGAGAATGGAGATGGAAACTGCTTCTCCTCCTTGGACTGATATAAAGGGAGGAGGGAGAAGTATTTTTCTGTAAATACATAGCACCTTTTACTTAAGTAAAATTATTGTAGATATAGTTCTTTAGTAATTTTTATTGTGCTAGTAATAAATACTCATACCTTTTTTTCCTAATCCAGTCTCTTTTGTCTGCATAAACCTTCTCTCAACTGATAGTGATTGTATGGGGAGTGTAAAAGCAAAATGACCCAGGGTAAAACCATGACAGTTATCTCAGCTTACAGAGAGCCCAGAACCAACTCCCCCACAGTCTTCTGTTCTGATAATTCTGTATTGAAATAATACCCCTTAATAATTCAAATAATATCAGCAAGGTCTGCTATAAATACTCTACCTCCTGATCTGACCACTAATTTGGATTTTAATATCTCTCTCGCCTCTTTCTGTTTATGCTCTTGGTATCTGTGACTATTAAAATGTTTTCTACAAAGTGGATTAGTTTCAGTATGAGAAATGAGGGGAATTCCACTTCTGAATAGTCTATAGCCTTATAGAGCTTAGGGTACTCCGAAGAGGTGAGAGATGATGTTTCTAATTTCTGTTTATAAATCCTACAGACACAGGATTTAAAGTTGTCTCTGTTAACTCTCCTGTGCATGTTTTAAGCACAAAGCTTGACTGCATTCTTAGCTGGAGCTCTGTAGAATAGTTTTGTCAAGAGAGATTAGACCTTTCCTGTTGAATATTATATCAAATCACAAAGAATGATGACAATTATGAATACTTAGTATGATGTTAAAAATTCAGTCTTCCAGTCCTCTTCCTACTTAACACATATTTCTGTGAGGAGATGGAATTTCCACAGTCATACATGATCCCACAGGATAGAAATTATGTATTCATCATTGCAAAGAGGGGATACAGACATTTCTCCCTCTTTGTGAAAATACAGATTGTGACTCACAGAGTTCACAAATTTCAATTTAAATTTACAAATAAATTTGTAACTAACACATCATACTCTATCAGCAACAACTTTTTTCTTTTTTCCTTTTTCTCTTTTTTCTTTTCTTCCCTTTCCCTTTCCTTTTCTCTTTCTCTTGTGAGTCAAATAATTAGTTTTGCTAGTCACTCTAGTGATAACCATATTTTTTCTTTCGTTGTGTAAATTTCTTGGATGCCTACTCTCCCAGTGTTTTTGTCTTATAATATATATTAACTAGGAGAAGACTGTCACTGGTTTTTGGAGAAGAAGGATCAATGAACTGAAAAGAAATAAAAGACTAGCATTACAGAGAAAAGCACTCAGTGAATGTTGAGCACTGTGCAGGTTTTTGATCTTGCTTTCTGATTACAATTAGAATTTACTATGGAGCACCAGGAGTCTGATTTCAATGTTCATGAAAAAACTCAATTTAGCACTGTGACTTTAATGGAAAAAAAAAAAAAAAAAAAAACAGCCCACAAAAAACCACAAACAAACAAACAAAAAACCCCCAACAACAACAAAAAAACACCAAAACCAAAAAAACCAAAACCAAATCGAAACAAACAACAACAACAAAAGCAAAAAAACCCTTAACACCAAAAAGCCAAACTTAGTGCTGGAATTTGTCATGCTTAGTTTTGACGTTCATTGTGTGGATAAGCACATGATTTATTCAGTCATTTTATAATTGTCTTACGTTAAATGAAGCTGATTGTTCCAATATTTCTACCCTAATTATTGACCATCAGCAAGATATATACAGCATCTTTTGAGATCACCTGTAAAAATCATCACTCACTCTATGAGATCTACACCTTACCCACTCCACTCATTATTGCCTTGCCCATAGACTTACCCATTTAACTTAGCACTTCAAAGCACTTTGAAGTATCCACTACAACGATGTCAGAAAACAATCAAATGCCACAAAAGTTCCAAAATAAAACATGTATTCAACACAGAAAATAAAGCCAACAAAAGACAGATTTCTGTATGTTTTCCCCAGGATTACAGAAAAATTCTTCTCTCACTCTCAGGCTCTCAGGGAAAAGTAGGTAGACATAAAGACATAGGCATGAGGAGTTCTTTCAGCAAATCAGAAAAGGAGAGGAGAAAAGGAAGAAGACATGAATGTTCTCTTTAAAGATCAGTAGCAACAACTAAAAGATACAAGTATAAACACTGAGCATAGTTTGAAAATATGAATTAAAAATGAGTTACTGTAACTTTTCCGATTCTAAGTATAGAGGGAAATAGTTTCTCACAGACAATTGCTTTTCTTTTGATAGCAATTTTTTATTTATTTTTCTGGGGTTTGTGGTTTTTGTTTGTTTGTTTTTTTTGTTTTGGTTTGGTTTTCTTGTTTTATGGGGTTTTTTGTTTTGTTTTGTTTTTTCTTTCCACATATTTCTTCTGGTTTATAGAAGCTGAGCCCGTATTATTCTGTAATAAACAACTCAGATAAGAAGAGGTCACTAAATCCTGGTAGGGATGTTTCCACACAGATTTCTTTGATTTAGGATGTGTTTAACAACTTACCTAAGGAAAGATACTAGATATTTCAGTTTTATGGAAATGCTAGCACAAACACAGAAAATATGAGATTGGAGAACACATAACCCAAACTGTTTCACCCATATTTATCTCAACACACATGTTATGGGATAAAATCAGTACCACAGAACAGATGATGCTGGCAGGCACCCACAAAGAACTAGTCTGAATTCCTGCTCAAAGCAGGGAGATGCCTTGAGCAGGCTGCCCAGGATCGTGTTCATTCACATTTTTAATATCTCTGAGGAGGAAGAGTTCACAGCTTCTCTGCACAATCTGTGCCAGTGCTCAGTCACCCACAGAGTAAAAAACTGTTTCCTGATGTTCAGAGGGAACCTCAAAGGTACACTGATGTTTCATGACCAGCTTGTTGCCCACCAGGACCCGCAGGTCATCCTTCTGCCAGGACAGTTTCTACCTGGGGAGCCCCTAGCCTGCATTGGTGTCTGAGATAGTTTCTTCACATGTGCAAGGCTTTTCACATCTCCTCTGTTGAACTGCATGAGGTTCCTGTCAGCCCATTTCTCCAACCTCTGGAAGGCAATATGATCTTCCAGTGCACAAGCTACTCCACCCAATTTTTTATCATCTGCAACCTCCCTTAAGGTGTACTCTATGATCATTAATGAGAATGTTAACAGTACTGCCCCTGGTACTCATTACTAGGGTACCTCACTAGTGAAATGCCTGCAGGTGGACTTTGAGTTGGTCATCACAGCTGCTTGAGGTAGGCATTTCAACTGGATTTTAGCTCACCTCACTGTCACTAGTCCAGAGTGTACTTCAACACTTTTTTACTGAAAATATGATGGGAGATAGTATCAAAAATACAGTATAGGTTACTTAATCTGTTACTTGCTTTTACACCTTTTCCTATCTCCACCATCTTTTCAAGCCTGTATAGATGAGACTGCAATTTTTCCACATTTTTATGATATACCAGGAAAAAAGTTAATCAAATAAATAAGAAGTTAGATATTTTCAAGGGAATCACAGAAATAATATTGTTATTTAAGATTTATGTGTTGTTGTAAGTATGTTTTGCCATATAGTCTTATTATTGGTTAGTACAATTTTTAAGGATAAAATATGGCTTCAGATCCTGTAACACAGAAGTAAATATTATTAAAAAATATATCAACACTCCTGCTCAAAAAAACCCCAAGAAAACCCACAATATTTTTAACATATTTTCAGTATGCAAAATTTTTGCTTATATGCAGCTCAGTTAATTGTTTCATCTGTTATCCTGTCTATGACAAAATATCTGTAAGAAAACATAGAAATGAACAAAACATGATCATCAACAACAACAAAACACCACACCTGTATCAAGGTCTATTAAGTTTGAAACTTAAAAGTTATCCATTTGAGGAGAAATAAAGAAAAACAAAAACCCATTAAATTAAGTGTTGTGTATGTCTGTATGGAAGACAAACAAGATTTAAATTTGATCAACACAGTGTTTACGAAAGGTGCTCTTAAAACCTCTTAAAACCAGCATTTCATTGTATCCACATATCCACAGCAGCTGAAGCATGTTTCCTTATGGCGCCTGCCCATAGGTCTCAACTCTGAAATGCTGTATCTGCTGATATGGCTCATTTAACAACTAAGAAAAGAACCTTAATGAAAAAAATTGTTTGTGTGGATCACTTTTGCAATGCAGAAGTCAATAATATGTCATGTAGTCATCCTAATTACTTTTAGCTGGTATAAGCAACAACAGATATTGAACTAGTGACCCACAGAAACAAAGGCTTAGCACAATGCTACTTCTCTTTTCCCATCTTGTGCTTCAGCTACTGCTGATGTTCCTTTGACCCGGTTTTTTGGGTTTTTTTGAGTTTGTAAGATGAGTGGCCATCCAAGTCAAAGTAAGATGGTATTCTGAAAGTCATGTGTATGAGGCAGTGCTCATGCTCTTACAGCAAGAGACATTAACACTAAGAAATCTTTTTATCACATTGAATGAAAAATAACAATCATAGATTCATAGCATTGTTAAGGTTGGAAAAGATCCTTAAAATCACCAAGCCATTTTCACCATGTCCTCAAGGGCCAAACCCAATCATTTTTTGAACACTACCAGAGATGATATCTCCACCTTTTCCTTGAACAATGTGACCCAGTGCTTTACAATCCTTTCCATTTTTTTCCTAATATCAAATCTAAACCTCTCCTGGTACAACCTGAGGCCATTTTTTCTCATCCTCTCAACTGCTGTTTTGGAGAAGAGACTGACACCTTGCTACAACCTCCTCTTTGGCAGAGAACAATAAAGTCCCCTCTGATCCTCCTTTTCTCCAGGATAAATATTTCCAGCTCCCTCATCAGCACTGTACTCCAAATCCTTCCCCACTATATTACCCTTCTTTGGACATACTTCAGTACCTCAGTGTCTAGTCGCTTCTACCTAAAGGTCATTCCTTCAAGTCAGTAACACAAGTTGGATTAGCAACTTTTTTCTAAAATGACCACATAGCTAACCTTCATTATTTTTTGTTCTTCTAAAATGAAAACTTCATGATTCTTCAAAAAATGTCTCTATAAAGAATATCGTAAATTTTCTCTTTTCTTGTGCTGTCTTGGTAATATGCAATCAGCTTCTGTCAGTTTTTATGTAAGCACTAACTCATTGTGTCATTGGGAACATCATGGTTGTGTGTTTGCTGTGGTGTCATAGGCTGAATATATGCTAAAAGAGGGAATACCTGCAGTTATACACAGGGGAGAGTTCTATATATAACTTAAAATCAGAATCTGAGTTATCGTGGATTCCTCTGGAGCTTTAACAGCCACAAAGCTTTCAAGTTTTGCTGAATTCTGCATACTATCTTATAATTTGGAGCACCCAGGCACAACCGAAACATTTGAGGTCCAACGTTCTGTTAATAATTTTTCATGTTAGACATCTGCCCACACAAATATCATAAGTCTGTGGGAGGAACATGATGAATACATGAGCAATTTATATTGTGTGCTGTAGTTTTATAAACTTTGCTTTCATATACTTTTATAGATATTATAAGTTGTAAGTGCCAAGATGGCTGAGAGCTTCCTAGCTAGAACAAAAGGAAATCTGTGCCAAGAAGAAGGTGGAATTTATTAAAGTAAGTAACTATCTTATTCTGCCTGGATACCTGGTATAAGCCAATTATATGTGCATTTGTCATGTATGTTTACATCTGGACAGTAACTTGTAACCAATTATATGTGTCTGGTCATGAAACTTTGTACAGAGAAACTATAAAAAGTCTGAGCTCTTCTAATAAAACTGACATATTGTAAGATCTCATAGGTCGTGTACTTATGTAATCAGAGCCCCTCCGCAAAGGTAAGTCATAGCCTATGTATTCACTTACTGAAACACTTGATTGCAAGCAGATAGCCCTTTAAAATTTGGGGGCATCTCTAAAATAAATAAGGATCCTGGTGTAGGGTGGTTTTCCTGCTGCTGATCATAGGGATAACATATTAAGGTTTTCAAACACCTGCTGTTTGCTTCATGGTTTTCAAAATAGCTAAGAAAATGAGCATAATCGTCATTTTACAGTTTCATTATGAGTAGTTCTTTCAAAATGCAATTTGATATGATTTTAATTTTCCAGCATACAATGTGAAGTTTCATAGCAAATTTCAAATGCTACAGCAATCACCGTGATGGGGAGTGATTTTCTTTTATCTACTTTTTGGGGCGTTAACAAAGATTCTGTTTTGTAAGCATTGCCAGTTACATTTTCCCCTGAACTCATCTTGTTTGTCTATGATCAGCTTGTAGACTCATGAGGAATTCAGGAGGGTTAAGTCAGTTTTATCTCCTTAACCTGCGTACAGTTATAAAAGCAACTGCTTCTTTTGTCTAGGATCTTTTCCCTCAGTATAATGCCAACCTGTCATTCAGTCAAAAGTCTTAATCCCTAATTAATGTTCATCGTGGGATTGCAAGGCTCCACAAGTTCTTCTAAGGCTCATATTTTACCATGCTACAGGTAGCTACTGAGAAACAAAAAATAACATTGCAAAACCACTCTCTCAAAGTAACAATTTTGGCCACATTTCAGTCAGATCATTTTGGAAACCAAAAGTGGTTGGCTTGGGGTAGAGTGGCTGGAAAGTGGCCCAGAGAAAAAGGACCTTGGGGTGCTAGTGAGCAGCAAATGAACATGAGCCAGCAGTGTGGCCAGGTGGCCAAGAAGGTCAATGGCATCCTGGCCTCTATCAGGAATAGTGTGGCCAGCAGGACAAGAGAAATGATTCTTCCCCTGGAGGGGGCCACACCTCAAGTTCTGTGTCCATTTCTGGGCCTCTCAACTGAGGTGCTGGAGCAGGTCCAGAGAAGGTCAACAGAGCTGGTGAAGGTGCTGGAGCAAAAGTGTAGTGTTTCGGGTTACAGCAAGGGTGCCAGGAAGGCATTCTTGGAGTTGTGCTCCATAAGTTGTCTATTACACATGTGCGGTGAAGTGTTTGTTTAGGATTGGTCAAGAAAGTCACATGTTATGATGTTTTACAATTTGAAACCACTATTTAAGCTTTTGCCTCTTTCAATAAAGGATCTTTTGATACACACCACATTGGTGTCTCTCTGGTCCACTAGGACCCTTTATTTTTTATATTAATAATATTGTAACACACAAGTCCTGTGGGGAGTGGCTGAAAGAGCTGGGGGTGTTTAGTCTGGAGAAAAGGAGGCTCAGGGGTGACTTTGTCACTGTCTACAACTACCTGAAAAGGTGTTGTAGCCAAGTGAGGGTCAGTCTCTTCTCCCAGGCAACTAGCGACAGGACAAGAGGGCACAGTCTTAAGCTTCACCAATTGAGGTTTAGGTTGGACATTAGGAAACATTTCTTGACAGAAAGGGTGAATAGATATTGGAATGGACTGCCCAGGGAGGTGGTGACATCACCATCCCTGGAGGTGTTCAAGGAAAGACAGGACATGGTACTTTATGTCATGGTCCAGTTGACAGGGTGGAGTTGGGTCACAGGTTGGATTTGATGGTTTTAGAGGTCTTTCCTGACCAAACAAATTCTGTGATTCTGTATTTGATTAAGTTTGCCAATTCTGGTTTGATTTTTGCTTTATGATTTCATAAGCCTTGCATTATGATTTCATAAGGTCTCGCAACGGAGAGACAGTTCAGCTTATGATGCTACACCATGCTTCATATCAACATATGGTGCCAACAACCATACCACTTTTAATTTCAGTGGCAGAACCCCAGCTTTCATGTCTCTTCAGCTCTATGCATAGAATTCCTCTGGGAAGAATAGACTAACTTGAAGCTAAGTCCTCAGTACACTGGTAATCTAATCTGTTTGGTTTTTATGTGGTTTTTTTTTTTTTTAAGACGTCTATTAAAGCATAGACATTGCAAGATAAAACTGAAAATTAACTGAATGACTGCTATACTAGCAGTGTCCACGTTTTCTCTTGTTTTGAGATATCACAGTAACGTGTGTTTTAAAAGGCAAATTTAAAGGAAACTTTAATAAATCACATAAATGAATAAATAAAAAATATATAATTAAATAATAAATAAAAGGAAAATTTAGATATTTGTCTTTCCCATATTTTAATGAGAATTCAATGGAGATTTTAAGTTCCATATTTACAAATTCACATTTCTCTTTGATTAAATATTGGGAAAAATAATTTTAGAAGGTAAAATGAAAGTGTTCTCTTTTCAAAACAGTAGGAACAATTCCAGTCAGCTTTGTCAGAATGTCATGTCTATGTTTTTCCAAACAAATGTGACTTCCAACCATGTTTCTACAAAATAGTTTTATTATCCTAGAGATGGCAGAGGAAAAATATATTTCTGAGATAGTTTAAATTAAGTCAACTGAATCTCTACTGTATACAAACTACAACTAAGAAGAACCAATGAAGCCCTCATACCTAGTTCTCTATGACTCCAGACAGCTTTATGAAGACCTTTCACTCTGGTAGGGTTAAGAAAATATCTACTGCAAGTTGTAATTATGTACATGCATACACAAACAAACTACGTTACACAGCATTTTGATGAAACGCAGAAGACCAAAATCCAAAGGATGATAGAATTGTAGATCAAGAATATTGTTTTGCTCCTTCATACGTAGAACAAGTTGGGTGTTGATGATTACTTTGATATTCAATATATATACATAACCCATTGAGGACAGCCACAAAAAGTTGTTTTTAAACTAAAAAAAGCACTGATTTAGTGATGGCCTGGCTTATATATTTCTTTCAATTTGATAGTTCAGTATAAAGAAATAGGTAGAGGAAACCAAAAATCATTCCATGTGGGGACTCTGATGTGCAGCTGATTTTTGTCAGTGTAATGAAGGTCAGTACCTCAGAAAAGTAACTTAAAGTATTATTCATTTAGCTGCACAGAACATGTATTTTATTTATTTATCTATTAAATTAACACATATTTAAATTTAATCTCTGCAGACCTGTTGAAACTTCTTGAAGATATTACAACTCTAGACATTTTTGTAAGAGAGTGGACTATAACTTCATAAAAATAATTTTAAAAAGATCATATGAACTGAGAGATCCAAAGGATATAGGCTTTTGATGCACACCTTTCACACAGACATAAAATTTAAACCATATAACAGCAAGCATACTCTGTTTCAGAACAAAGAAATTACCTACCTCACATAAGCCATCCCAGATTCTGCATTTAACTCTAGGTTATGCTTTGTATTGAGATAGATAGATGCTTTGAAACAAGCAAAAATTTCTCCATTCTATCTTTAAAAAAAACTGAGAATGAAACAACACACTGTAGGAAAGCGCATTTAAAACGTTCACCACAATGGAACAGGAAGGGACACTTAGGGACAGCAGAGTGGAAAAAAGGCAGGTAAGTGTGAAAGGTATTTCAGAGTTTTGATATAAGGTATATTCTATTTATTTTCAATGTAACTCCTACTGTAGTAGAATTTGTTTATCACATGTAAGATATATTTGAGGAGTGGAAATGTGACAGCCCAAAATTTTCGTGGCTAGGGAAATGGTGGAATTGAAAATGTTAAAGATGTTTCACAAATAAGCTCTGACATTGGAAGTCAAACCTGATACAATGATTGGTGAAATGGATGGTACTGCTATGCTAGGACTAAAAGTTATTTTTTAATTCAGAGAAGTGATTGCTTCACCACAAAAAGGAGCTAATAATCCTTAACCTTAAGCTCCCTTCTTGTGTCTTTCTTCTTCCATCACTGGGAAGATAGATGACAATGATAAGTCCAATGCTTTATTGTGTTCTGTGTTGTGTCCAAATGCTTGATTACTTTTGCTTTTGACCTAATGCCCACTAAAAATGAAGATAAAATTGAGTTCAAACTTGTGTTTCAGAGGTCAAAGACCAGAACTTTCCCTACTAACTACTCAGTCCATTGTTTTTATATCACAGGGATAACTCTGCCTGCACTACTTGATTACAGAATTTGTTGGCAATCATTATAGAAAGCACAATTTTACAAAGAGCTTATGGGCTCTCAGCCTGGAGAACAACACTGCATTTATGGGGACTGTTACTAACATAGACTGAAATTTCTAGTTTTAATATTGTCTAGCAAATATGAGGACAGAATCAAGTATTAGAATGAAGAAAAGTACAAAATTTATAGCATTTTCTGAAATTAAAAATAAAAAAATTGTGCAGATAATCATGTTACTAGGCTAGTTGTGCAGACAATCATGTTACTAGCATAATGTGACCAAACCTGGAAAGAGGGTCCATTGCAGAAAATTTACATCTCCTTTCCATTCTAATATAAGGACTCACAACAAACCTTATTAGATGTATTTTTTACATTTTGTTCAGTAAAGTACTTGGTCATATTTTCCACAGCTTACATTTAGGTAACATAATTTTCCAAGAAGGAAATTTAAATACCACAAAAATTTTAACTTCCAAAGAAAAAATATGAGAAGAAAAGTCTTAGTGCTAGGGTACTGAGGCTGGGAATTACAAAAAAGAATGAAGTGCAAAGATGTTATAAAATTACTACAGTGTTTAGGTTTGGATTTTTGAAATATTTCTAGTCTGAACAGTTCTTGTGCAGTGCTGAAGTAGCTTAACTTAGCCTATTTTTAGACAGATAACTTTAAACATTAAAAAGAGAAAAACTCAGAAAGGGAGGCATTATTTGCTTTGTAGAAAGTTAAAAACTTTCTGTATTGTTTATAGTACTAAGTATGTGGATAGAGTACTGTGATTTCCTTGAACTCTACCTATAAAGTCTTTATAAATATTTTATAGAAATTCCACTTTCTTCTGATAGTGTAAAACTGAATTAGTAAAAATGTACAGCTGAAGAATTACCTGCTATATCACTGATATCTCTAATACTGATGCAACTGTATATCCACATTTATTCCTAAAAAGTCCCACTTGAAAGCAAAACCAGAATGTATGTGACATAGTCAGAAACAGAAAAAAATCTTTAAGACAATGACACTGAAAAAAATAATTACAGTAAACTTCACGTCCTAGTATTTTATCTCATAATGCGAGTGACTTAACAATCACTGTCTAAAAGGGAAGTAGTTAATGGAATCATCACTAATTCCGAATCTTCTTGAAATTTGTGCTGAAGCAAACATTCTGTCTTATGCACAATGGCCCTGTCTTTCCCAGGCAACCAGAAATAACACAAAAATTGTGTCAGCTCTTCTAGAAAAAACCCCAGAAGTCTGTCATGAAATGTGTTTCTTCACAGAGTGCCAAAACTCATTTTTGATTCCCAGGAAATTTGTGCTTTTCAGCTAAGGACAATACTTTTACTAATTGTGGGATTTTGTGTTCCAAAATGTTTTGACTTTCCCAAGAGTCTTGATTTTAATGGACAGATTAAATAAGGATCATTATACACCATGGCGTAAATTAAAATTGCCTGTTTAGGGAAAATTTGGCTCCACAATTATATGTTTTCTAGAATGGTTAAGGATAGGTAGCTCTTCATCAAAAGTTTATATTTATATATATATATATGTATGTATAAACTAACCATATATATATATATATATATATAAAGTTTTCAATCAGGGTTCCCAAAGGAAGATTCAAATATATCCTTCAGTGGGTTTTATTTTCCATCTGCCTAAGTAGTTCCGAACTTACCAAAGACAACCTAATCTCAATGGACTTGGAAATATAAAAATAATTTTAAAAATGAATAACTTTTTTCATTATAATATCAGAAAGTCTAATTCATTAAAAACTCCATGAGAGTGCACTTAAAAAAAAAATTATGTGTATGCCTTTCAGTGGGAAAAAATGAGATTAATATTTTGCATTATTTAAAATGTGAAATTTTTGTATATTGTTTTATAAAATAATCTAATATCATTTTCTGTCTCACTGATGAAAATTGTTATTGAATCTAGTTTCATGAAATGGCATGCATTTAGCTACTTTCCGCTTTATAACTAATAACAACCACACTGATGGAATATTCACACCAGTAGTTCCCTGAGCACAGTTTAAAATTACTTTTCTTGGCTAAACATGAAGAAAAATACATTCAAGATTAGTAAATTACAAATCCTATAGCTGAGAGGCTTGTATTGACAATGCATTTTAACAGGAAATAAAAACCAGTTTTTCTCAAGAAGCATATTTTTATGCAAAGTTGGCAATATCATAAACACTTTTGTTATATTTTAAATTGTTCAATTGAAAAAAGCAACAGTATTCCCAAGGCAAAGAACTTTTCTAAGGGAGATACTGCTGGGAAAGAAATCTGGAAAGAGAGATGACATATGTGTGGCCCACTATGACTGTTATTTCACTATAACTCAGTGGTTGAAGAATGGGAAGATGAATCGGGCTACAAGTGGGGTTTGCTTCCTATAAACCTACTAAGGAAATGGAAGTAAAATATACACATATTTATCCCCCTCTGCCACTCAAGATGCACATAATGATGTGGGACAGAGAAAGGGAAGAAATACCTCTTTATGACCTGTGGATTCTGTATCCTTCTGCGTACCCTTCATTACATAGCAGCAGAACCTTGCATGGTAGGAGTTCTGTTTTCCTTTCTCATGTGTGATATTTGCTGTACTGGCTTCTGAAACAGTACGGCTCTAACCAATAACCAAAGTGGAAATCAGAAGGAACATTCTTTTTCTATAGGACTCAACAGGCAAGGGTTGAAAAGTAATTTTCAGTTTCACAGAGCGTTATGGAGACACAGCTGAGCTAAAAGCAATAAGAATGGATTTAGGAGGTAACGAAGAAATCGTGACTATTATCCAGTGAAAAATACATGATTCCTCTTGGCAAGTCAGAATCTTAGTAGAATTTTTGGAACTGAACAAAGACATGACTAAAGTCTTTCAACTTAATAACATTCCTTCCAGGAATAGCCAAGAAGTTTAAATGATGACAGTTCTGGAAGCAGACTGTGCAGAACCTCTACAAGAAATGACAGCTTACAGGTACCATTGCCTAACGAATATTAAATGGGGAGTTTGTAATCCATCACTTCTCTCCTCCAAAAAGTTTTCTCCACAGCCTAGTTCTGATATATTTCAGCTACACAACCTTTACTCAGACCTCTAAAGATCGTGCTGAGTTGTAATGAAGAGCTGTGAGAAAGTTTGAATATCTGTGCAAAGTACGGAAGGCAGAACTGAAGGCAGAGCTGAGATTGCCAAAACAGGGATAGTAGTAACTCAAGGATTCAAGAGGAAAAACATTCACACGGTAAGGTAGAAAATCCCAGGACCAAAACAATTGAGGTGTCAACAGATGGCAACCAGCAACATCAAAAGTGTGTTCAGGAGAAGTGGGATCCATGCCCTTCCCATTCCAACTGAAAACTGCCTGGCCAGCAAATGCTCAGTAAGGGTGGTGGGCATACTGTCACCTAGCCCAGTAGCGTTTTCTCCTTACCAACTCTTATGCACAAATTGTTAATTTTTTTTATGCTTTTGAGACTGCAAAGCCTACTCATGGCAAAAATTGCCTTAGCAGAGCAACCTGGAGGGGGATAGGTATACGGGTGACATCTCTATCATTTGCTCAGTTAGAAAAACCGCAGTCAAGCCTCTCTATCCCTATGCCCATGCTTCATACATTCATGTGTTCTAACCACTTCTGCAGTCAAGCTATAGACTGGCTTCCAAGTCCCAAAATACTTCTGTATTTTTCTGTATGACAAAAACTTTAAAAATACAGTTACATCAGCATGTAAAAGGGACATTTACTGTGTCCTCCACAATTCCAGTCTTACATTCCAGTTTCCAAAGACCTTCAGTAAGATAAATTAAGTATAGCAATAATTCACAGCAACAAGCTGACAAAAACAGTGAATTATTTATATGAACATCATAATAAGTTTGATGAAATTTGTAAAACCACATTTAGAGTTTCTGTTTAACTATAATGGTTTCTTTCCATATATTTTACTTAAAAATATTTCTGTAAGACCACATTAACATGAAAAATTAGTATATGTTCTTTTTTTTTTTTTTTTTTTTTAAGAAGAACACTTAAATCACTCACTATATATTAGATACAACCAGATATGAAGTTCTAGTGCTTATTTTCTTTCAAATAGCCCCAGAAGGCTAAAATTATAATGGAACACTTTACTCAAATGAACTTGGATGTTAACAGTTTCTGAATCTGAGTATAATAAATTAATTTTATGGTTTTCATAGCAGGTACAGATAGCTTAAAACAGAACACAGTGCCCAGTTACTTTTTATCTATGTGCTGGTTTTGGCTGGCATAGAATTAGGTTCTTCACAAAGGCTGTTATCGGGCCATGTTTTGAATTTGTGCTGAAACAGTGTTGATAATACAGGGATGTTTTTATTATTGCTGAGAAGGACTTGCAAGAGCCCAAGGCCTTTCTGCTTCCCACCCCACCAGTGAGCAGGCTGGGACTGCACAAGGAGTTGGGAGTGGACACAGCCAGGACGTATGATCACAACTGATCAAAGGGATATTCTAAACCAAATACCATCATGCTCTTCATACAAAGCTGGGAGGAGAAGAAAGAAGGGGGAGATGTTTGGATTGATGGTGTTTGTCTTTCCAAGTCACCACCAAGTGTGGCAGAGCCCTGCTCTGCTGGAGATGGTTGAACGCTTATCTGCTCCTGGGAAGGAGTGAATAAATTCCTTGCTTTGCTTTATTTGCATATGTGACTTTTGTTTTGCCTGTTAAACTGTTTATATCCCAACCCATGAGTTTTCCAATTTTTACCCTTCTGATTCTCCCCATCCCACTTGGTGGGGGAGAGCTAGTGAGTAGCTGTGTGGGGGTTGCAGGCTAGGGTTAAATCATGACAAATCTCTTTTTCAACACACAGAAATATGTTGCTAAAGAACAAAATAATTATAATATGAAACAATTATTTTTTCTGAAGAATACATTTAATTATATACTTTACTTGAAAGGTGGAAGGGAACATAACTCTAGCAATGGCATTAAATGCCTATTTAATTTTGCTATGTAAGTTAGTATTCATGTCTTCTTTAATAGCCAAAGAACAAAGAGGATTTCTTCAGAGTAGGAACCTTAATTCAGAGTTTCTGATTTTTTCACTGGAGCAGCTTATCCCTCATCACTGAATGCTGGGTTAGCCTAGGAAATACAAGCTAATATAAGGGGAATATATCACTCAAGAACTGTATGTTATATGACTTGATATCCCTCACTGCTTCAATTATTTGTGTTTAGATAAATTGTAATTGCCATTAAATTGCTAGGTAAATAAGTCTATGCAATCAAGCAGACAATCCAAGAATAAATAACTGTATCTTGGCAGGACTGAGGAATAACTTGTAAATATTAACAAAAGAATCCAAAATATAATAGTTAGTTATTGGAGCAACCAAAATTTTCTTCCAGTGACTTTCTTAAGAATATAATTCATATCTTTAACATCTGTTGTCATCGAGAAATCTCCATTGATTATTTCATAGATATATTTTGGAGGGGCTTTTGCGGTCAGAAAATAACCTACCTTTGTGGTAGGTTATTCAGGTATGAGGATATTCAGTCTGGCAATTCTGATGGAGTTTAAAAATAACAAGTGATTTTTTCGTTACTACTTTTGCAATTCATCTATAATTGTAAATAAAGGAAATCAGCTGAAACTCCTCTGTTGTGAATAGACTGCTACAGTAATGCTGGGCAGGGTTTTCAAGATGACAGGTGGACTAGAACATCAGAACCGTGCTTGATACTGTGGATAGTGGAAGTCCTGAGCCTCACTCTGCTCTAATTGCCCATGAACTGTCATGACTCAACATCAACATTGCTGCTCTCAGTGAAGCTCATCTCCATGAGGAAGGCAGCCATAGAGAAAATGGTGCCATAGAGAGAGTTATACACTCTACTGGTCAGGTAAACCCAGAACTGAAAGGCATCTTTCAGGATCTGGCTTCACGATCAGAAAGTCTGTTGTCTCTGAACTCAAAAATTTGCTGACAAGTCATTACCTCCTTATGCTTTACACTACACAACAAGCAATATGTTGTTCTCTTCAGTATATATGCCCCAACCCTCCAAGCTGACCCTGTCAAAAAAGGTAAATTCTACACCGACCTGCGCCGCCTTATCCGAAAGACTCCTGCAGATGATAAGATCATTATCCTTGGTGATTTCATCTCTAGAGTATGAAAGAACTCTGAAACCTGGAAAGGAGTACTAGGCAAGCATGGTGTTGGAAACTGCAGCAATAATGGTCACCTTCTGCTAGACTTTTGTGCGGAGTAGCAGCTCAACTTTACCAATACTATCTTTCAGCAGAAAAATAGTTTGAAGACAATCTGGATGCATCCTAGATTCAAGCACTGGCACCTCATTGATTACATCTTGATGCGACAGAGAGATATTCATGATGTTTATCACACCCTAGTGCAGAATGCCAAACAGATCATCGCCTTGTGTGTTGTAAACTTAACCTCCGCTCTAAGCTCAAACCTAAAAGGGGTAGTATTCCAATGAGGAGACTCCAAGTTAACAATCTTCAAACAGCTACAGTGAGAGACAGTTTCCAGGCAAATCTTCATTCCAGGCTCAAAGATCATTCCATAGATCCCTCTCCTGAGGCACTTTGGCAACTTATTAAAAATAGCATTCTACAGTCCTCTGAAGAATCCTTATGGTTCTCCTTCAAGAAAAACAAGGACTGGTTTGATGAAAACAATCAAGAGATCCAGGAATTGTTGAGAAGAGGCCTACTCACCAAGCACACCTTGTTCAGCCATTTTGTCAGGTAAGAGAAGCAACCTGTGGACTCTCATGTAGCAAGCTCCAACAGAAACGTTGTGACATCCAGAAGAAGTGGTGGATCAATCTAGCAGAAAAAATTCAATTATGTGCAGATTCTGGTGATTACAGAGGATTCTATGAGGCTCTGAAAACAGCTTATGGTCCCACACACCAGGTTTACAGCCTTTTATTCAGTGCAGATGGTCAAATGCTTCTCACAGATAAAGTTTCCATTTTGAGTCAATGATCTGAACACTTTCAGACTCTCTTCAGTACCAGCCGTGTAGTTCAAGACTCAGCAAGTCAGTACATTACACAACAACTGGTGAAAACTGAATTGGATATTGCCCCCACTATGGAAGAAACTCTTAAGGCCATATAGCATGTGAAAATTGGCAAGGGAGTTGGGGTTGATAGAATTCCACCTGAAGTCTGAAAGCATGGTGGCCAAGCACTCTGTGCTAAGTTTCACGAGTTCATAGTGTGCTGTTGGGAAAGAGGTGAGCTACCATCAGACCTTCATGATGCAGTCATCATCGCCTTGTACAAGAAGAAAGGAGATAAATCAGATTGTTCAAATTACCGAGGTATTACTCTGCTCTCCATTGCTGGTAAAATCCTTGCAAAAATTCTTTTGAACAGATAAATACCCTCTATAGCAGAGGAACTTCTACCTGAAAGAAGGTTTCAGGGCCAACAGGGGTACCACAGACATGGTATTTGTTCTTAGACAACTGCAAGAGAAGTGCAGGGAACAGAATAAAGGACTCTATATAGCTTTTGTTGATCTCATCAAAGCTTTTGATAGATACGAGCAGAAAAAGTCTGTGGCAGATTTTGGAATGTTTAGGATGTCCTCCCAAGTTCCTCAAAATGATCATCTCACTTCATGAGGACCAGCGTGGCCAAGTCAGATATGGTGATACACTTTCTGAGTCCTTTCCAATAAACAGTGGTGAGAAGCAAGGCTGCGTTCTTTCACCAACTCTATTCACAATCTTCTTCAGCATGATGCTCCAAAGGGTCACAGTAGACCTCGATGAAGAAAACGGTGTCTACATTTGATATCGTACCGATGGAAGCCTCTTCAACCTAAGGCGACTGAAGGTTCACACTAAGACCTTAAATCATCTTGTCCGTGAGCTGCTTTACGCTGATGATGCCACCCTCGTTGGCCATACAGAAGCAGCTCTGCAGCGTTTAACATCCTGCTTTGCAGAGGCTGCTGAGCTTTATGGGCTAGAAATCATCTTGAAGAAAACAGTAGTTTTCTATTAACCTGCACCTCAGGAAGTCTTCCATCATTCCCATATCATCATTGGTGAATCAGAGCTCAAATCAGTCCAGATGTTTAATTATTTGGGAAGCATCATCTCATTGGATAGTAAGATTGATGCAGAAATTGACAACAGGTTAGCAAAGGCATACAGAGCTTTCAGTAAACTCCATAAAAGAGTTGGGTGAAACAAACACCTGAAGGAAAGTACAAAGATCAGCGTCTACAGAGTCGTTGTACTGTCTACTCTTTTATATGGGTCTGAATCATTGGTCATTTACCACCACCACTTGCGTCTCTTAGAATGCTTCCATCAGCGCTGCCTCCGTACAATCCTAAACATCGACTGGATGGATTATGTGACCAACACGTCTGTCCTTGAACAGGCAGCAGTCACGAGCATTGAGGCCATGCTGCTGAGAACACAGCTGCGCTGGGCAGGGCACGTCTCCAGGATGCAGGACTACCGCCTCCCTAAGATCATGCTACATGGGGAACTTGTCACTGGCTGCCGCAAGAGAGGAGCCCCAAAGAGGAGATACAAGGACTGGCTAAAACAATCCCTCATCCTTGGCCATATTGATCATCACTGTTGGTCTACTCTGGCCTCCTCCTCCAGGAGAAAAGGCAACGCAGAAAGAATTGTGTCTTATTGATACCGCCTGGGGAGTCTTTTCGCTCTCATTGGCCTTTTTAGCTATCAGTGCACTTGTAGCAAGCGTGGGTAGAGTCCTTCCCAAATCTTCATTTGCAAAGCTTAGCCATGATGACTATGAATGCTGGGCACATGGTAGTGTCTTATAAGACTAAACCACAGAGAATTATGTCTTTCCTGTGTAACACTTTGGTATCAGAAACAGGTAGCATTTGGTGGTTGCTTCAGCTCTCAGGGCTTCAGGCTTTTAGCTCTCCATTCCCAATGCCATCTGCATGAGATACCTGCTGTTTTAAGCTCAGTATTTTCAAAGGTAAGAGTGATTTTACCAATACTACAAGAAATAAGCTTTTCTATTTAGAGTTGCAATCACAATGTCCTTCATGTTGCTTTGGTTGTTAGTAACCCACATCAATGCATAATAAACAATTCAATGATTCAGTAGATGAAAATTCTAGATAATACTGAACACTTAATCCAGATGTCACTCATAGTCCTCCATTTATTTTTTCTACATCCCAATTAGCAAATTATAAGGAGGAGGTTGATTTTTAACCAAAAAATTTGCTTCTTCCATTCATTCTGAGATAAAATGAATGATGCCAGGTGGGAGTAAAGTATAATACTAAATAAAAGAAGCAAGAAACAATATTACCTAATAATAGATCACTTGACAGTGTGAACTTAAACAGCTGAACTAACTGAAACAGAAATTTGGAAAACCAAACACTACAAACAACTTACTTTCCAAACAGGGCTTAGAAAAATTGACCTCTACCCCAACCATTGATATTGAATCACATTTTTAGAATTACTTACTTGGCTTATGCATCACAATTTCTCCTGAAGTCTTTTTTTTCAGGTAATGTTGTATCATTACATATCAACGAATAAACTGAGTTTTGAAAATACAAACTTAAGAAGAAAATTATGTCACAAATACTCTGGAAGTCATAAATCATCTTAATTTCTTTTTTTTTAGTAATGTCATGTGAATATTCTGCAACTCTAACATGCAAAATCTCCAAAAGACCTTCATTAGCAATGTATCAGGTAGATTATTAGTCCCAGAGGAGACTAAATGGCAGTCAAAACAACAATTGATCTGTTAAGTTACAAAAGGTTACAAAAGCATTATTTCAGTTTTGTTCATCTGTAATTTGGGTTACATCATTACAGTGTTCTATAACATCTAAAAATGAAACACTTGCTACAACACTGAAATCAAGGTGGAGTAAATCTGTGGGCAGTCTGAAGAATCATTTCATCAGCAGAGTGCTTGGCCTTTGTTTGCAATGAAAGAAGATTCACACATATTACTGGTTATTTTAGTGACTTTTTGCTGTGTTATTTCCTGAGGAAATAAAATAAGGAGAGAAATATTTGAAAGAGGGTGGAAGGTAGACAAGAAATAATTCGTTCATTAATTTTGCAGATGTTTAGCATAGATTTTATACAGGGATAATACACACGGGTGACAAACACTCTGGGTAAAGGAATTGAAAGATTTTTTTAAGTTGTCTATCTTCGGTGTTTTGTTGGGTGATGAAAATTATTGTAGAAAAAGTAATATACAGTGTTGTGAGGATTTTGACTTTTCTTTCCTTCCTACATTAAGAATTCAAAATAAAGATTTCTTTTAGTTGAAACTTGACTTGTAACACTAAGTTAAAAATAGAAAATTGATGAAACATAGTGAGATGATCCCCTACAAAAAAGGTACTCCCTAAGGAAAAACAGAACTCTAACAATAGTATTTCTTGATTAACAAGAACCATCAAGAAAGTCTGAAAAGAACACTTCCTTCTGAGAGGGAATCCTTTTTAACATGAGATCAATGATTGGATTATTTCTAAAATATAGCACATTGCACTGCTGTATCCAAGAATAAAGAAATTAAGTAATTTCTTACGTAAATTAGAGCATGTGCTTTATGTTCCTAAAGGTATTTTGTTCCATGTTCCAGTGCTAATAAATGAAATATATTGAATGCAAGTGGGAAAGATTAAAATCTTAAAACTTGTTCACTTAATTTGCTCATTTTGTAGCAGATTTGCTCATTTATAACAGATTTTGTTATGTATTGCAACATGAAATACAAAAATCTTATTTAAGGCAAAGAACAAGTATGTGATGTAGTCTACAATTATCTACTTTTTTTCTCCTGGATATTGAACTCTGTATGCAATAAAGTATGCACTGTGCATACTTTATATACATAAATTCTGGAACACCAGAATTTATCCTGTTGGGGAAGCTTATCTGTTTACTATTCTGTCATGGTATGGAAATAAAGTGACCTTTTCTCCTTTTCTTTTTCAATAATAAGTCAAAGTTTCTTATATATCAGCTTCAAACTGAGACCAATTTAACACTGTTTTTGTGATTCCCATATGTTAAAGCTGTTAGGATTGTGCCCTATACAGCCCTGAGGTCCTGAGCCTTACCTTAGCTGTGAAAACACTGTGCACAAGGTCAAAAATATGGTCCCAGGGAAGGATTCTGATGGGTAATCAAAACAGCTTAGTGTGTGTCAGGTACAATGGAATTGTTATCAGTTTAGACTCTCACACACTGCATAATGATTGAGGAGCTGAGAGAGACAAATTACCATACCTTGTCTCTGTAAGACCAATTGAAACTAGAATTTCTTTTCCTTCTCTTAGATATAAGTTCAGCCTGAAAAACACAAGCTTACTAATTTTGCAAATAGCAAACACCAGACAATACTTCAGTCAATGGTCTGGCTAATATTTTTTTTATTAATGTCTCAAAATCAGACATGAACTTTGAATTTCTTATGAGCTTTTATCTCTTTTCCTCCAATGCATTTTGTGTTTTAAGCTTTGGTTCTTAACTCATTACAAGGTTGACCCAATTTTGCAAGATGTAAGAAAATTACATTTGAGACACTTTCATGACCTTACAGGAGAGATGAGGGTCACTGATTGGTAGTTACCTGGCTTCTCATTTCTATCCATTTTGGAAAACGATGTGTGATATTCCCTCTTCTGCAGTCAATGGACACTTCATCAAGTGCTATGACTTCTCAAAAAACATCAACGATGTGCCAAATAACATACTAAGATTAAGCAACTTTAAGTGTTCAACCAGGTAAAAATTACTAGCTCTGTGTTGAAATTCATATGCAGAAAAATATTTATTTTTGGCTTCAAACTTTTTGAAGAACAACATTCATAGAAGTAGACAAAATTAGCATTTGACAAGTGTTCTATTTATGTATCTAAACAGTAATTTAAAAAAGTGTAGGATCTCTTCTGTTTTCATTTTAGTTCATCTTTAATGGAAAAAAAATATACACATTGAACCTCTCTTTGGTAGAAGAAAAGCAAATTCATTAGAGTAACACCAGGGATTAATTTGCTTCCTCTCACACCTACAAATCCTATAAATGACTGAAAGGGAATTGCACTTAGGTGAACTAACAGCTCTTGATAAGTGAATAAAAAGATGATGAACTCAGCTCCTCACTGAGAAACCTCTCAAGGCAAGATAGCCTTGAGGCTGATATCAGTCACTCTTCAGAGCTATCAACATCATTCACTTTTTCAAATTGAGACCTCTTTTCTCTCCTTAACCTGCTTTAACCTCTTTTTAGAACAAATGTAATCAGGTGTTAATACAATGAGGCATGTTGGAAAGGCATATGGCAAAAGAGAAAATTAACATTTCCTGTGATCAAAACTTTGTATTTTCCTTTTTTATTTAGATAACTGGAAAAAAAAAATAAACCAAACCAAAACAAAACAAAACACCACAAATGGTCTGACTAAACAGAACACCCAAGCAGAAGAAAAACAGCCCCTGTCAGAAGACTTAAAATGCAGTGAAGGAACACATGTATATACTAAGCTGTCAGGAGGTGTCAGGACTGGCTCTGGTTGATACATATTACTTATCCTGATTACTGACAATGACGGCACTCCATTCTCAGGAAGCACATAGCAATTTTACTGCTTCCCCACTACAAGTACAGACCAGTGTGTGAATTCACAGTTCGTGTTCTCAGACAGCACTTCATTTTGAGTAAACAGGGATGTAAAATATAGATAGGAGGGTTTTAGAACTCTTTAAGAACATTAAAATGATTGTTCCTATGTTTGTGCTGCAAATAGTGCACAACCTAATCTGGCACACTAATTTCAAAACCAGAAAGGGTAGTAAAATGTTGTGAAAGGTAGTGTGACACTGCAGTAATGAGTTTACCAGCAGAAACTTTTCTTTATGCTTCATTTATTTTAGCTTTTCTGTGTGACCTCTGTACAGCATGGAGGGCTTATGGTATTTCAGCATTGAAAAAGAAATGCAAACACTTCTAAATTCAAAGACAAAAGTGCTACAAGAACATATGAAACTAGTCACAGATCAAATGGGAGTAGAAATGGGAAGAAAACTGAGCTCTTGAAGTCAGGCTGTTCTGAAACAGTAGAAGTATTAGAGGCAAAACAACTTTGGTACTTTTAAAGAGATTGATCACTAAATAAAAGGAATTGTAATAGTGCGTGCATAGTTCCAGATGCCTGTGTCCAATGGCTACATCCACACACTTCCATCTTGCTATTATCACACTGCAGTCTCTGTAAGTACCTTTGTAGCAATCCAATTGTGCTAAACACTGTACCACAAGGGGTGCTACAAAGACCACAAACATGCTGTGCACGTAACCAGCCAGTTCTCACTCAACCCATGATGATTTACCTTTCTCATACGATGGAATCTGACTCATCTGTAACACTGTGTATATCCAGTGATCTTTCTTACATTGTTTCCTTAGCTTTGAACACTTCCATTAGCGTAGGTGTTTCCTACCAGCTGGAGAAAATGAGCTGAGGTAGGTTTGTTGTGGTGGGAGGGTGGGGGAGAGTCCGTTCAAACTTTGCAATCAGGAATGAAAAAAATTATATAGAATGTATTCGCTGGGGCTTTGTGCAAGAAAACAATCTTGTGAGTAGAAAAGCAGCGTGCCTTTTGCTATTCTGTGTTGGCAGAGAAGCAAGCTAGACAGATCCCATGCATGTAACGTGTCAGTGAGAGCTCTTCATTCCTTATCATCTGAACCTCTAAATGATTCTGTCTGTCTGTTTCCATTGCTTCAGACTTGTACCTCTTGTGCAGGCAGAAAACTTGCACCTCTGTCATTGTAATACTGTGGCTATTTGAGCACCATGTGAAAGGCTCCTGGCATCTTTCCAAAGTGGTTCACCAGGGTGAGATGTCGTGCATACTTATTCCCTGCTGCCAGACAGAAAACTCTTCAACAAAATAACTTGGCCACTTTTGGACAGCAACTGACAAGCTGAGAACTTATGTCAGCCAGGGTCTCACTGATACATTTCTTAGGAGAAAGTGCAAAAATCTAGCTAGCCAAATACAATCACAGGGAGGACTCATAGGTAGTTTATCCTAGTTCTTATCACCAGTCACCACGATACTTGAAACTAACCTTATTTCACTACTTTTAAAGGTCGGTGTTCTGTGAGCAGAGGTTCATTCTGAATACCAGAGCTGTGTTGCAACAGACTCCACAGTTCTGCTATGTCAGATTCAGTGCAAGATCTGTTAGTGCTGATCATTGTGATATGTCTCTAACAAATAACCCAAGTAAGCTTGTTTATATTTAATATTGGCTATACATTAGTATTATGTAAATATTCCTAAATAATGTATTCAGTAAATTTTTTTAAGTCAGATTATTGTGTTAGATGTTACCAGTAAGTTCATTGTCCACTTTTTACATGCATAACATGTTTTGTTCTAAAACATATCTGTGACAACCCTTATGGAAAAAGATTGTATAATGGTCTGAAGAGATTGAAGGTTTTACACTGGAAAAAAAAAATCCATTAGAGAATCAAATATGATCATTAAATTACTTCAACTTTGAATCTGTTATGAATCACAAAAAGATAGTCTTAAAGCCTTGTGCCATCCAGTTGCTTCAGGTTAGCTGTTTACAGTAGTGCTCTTTTTTACACTGTTGTGTCAAAGCCCTCTTGCAAAGGTGGCACAGTGGGACCAGTCTAAGAGTGATGAATATCATTATTTTTATAAAGAGAAGAATTCAGCTTTTAGTCATCCTAAAGTATCTCACATTCTGAGTGCCCTGTTGCATGGGAGAATGGTGAATAATCCATCTATAATTAGTCATGTTTTGATCTTTCTATTATCCTAATACACTTTTCTTTAGAACAAAGAGAGAATTGCTCCTTCTCTCTTCCTCACTGATATACAGCTTTGTTAAAAAGTAGATGGAATATTTTTCTAACATTTCTCCATATCTTCTGCTGGAGACTAGTGTATTCTGTAAAAAATTACTTGTGGCCCTGGGATGGATGATTGCAAGTATAATATCCATTACACTGAATAAAAATGAATCCATTCAAAAAGACTACCAAAAGAATTATAATGTTCTATGGTTACTATCTTAAAATATAGCATTCTTTTTCAAAGAAATGTGTTTGTGTATACATATAAAGACCAATATGTGTTGGCATATTATGTGAGAAAGAGACATAAAGAGAGGGCATGAGATTACAACAGTGTGAGTTTTTTTAAATCTAGTCTTATTGATTACATCAGGTACTAATTTGGCCCAAGATGAGATATTTAGTGATATAACATCAGAAAGGTCTAAGTGACGAAGTAGAATATATCTTATGAGTTATAATCTGAACAACATTCCCAATAATATTAGCTGGGTAATAGCTCACAAAAGAAGTCATTTTCTTCATTCTCTTTCTGGACACATAATTCACATCACAGAACCAACTAATGGGACTATTGCATCGGAGAAGAAGCAGTGAAGTACTCTGCTTGGGAAGCATAGGGAGGATCAACTTAATTAAGAAAGACCTTTTAAAAAAATAGAAGGGATAAAGAAAATGGAAAATGCTGATTGATGTGACACAAAACTGCTGAATTTCTGAAATAGAAAAGGTATGGATCACAAGATGTCTCATAGGTGGAGGTTAATTTTCTAATAACTGAAAACAAAACCAGTGAAAAAAAAGTGAAACTGCATGTACTGTCTCACTTCACACACATATATATGTCAAGTTTTTTCAGTCACAACTGATATCAACACTTATAATTGCCATTATCCATCACTTTTTACTACAGAAGGTTGTTCAGCATGTCATATACCAGTATAAATTTTTATATTTGATCTGAAAGCTTATTTACTACATATGTATCTACGGGTGGTAGATAGAGTGTATTTACATTTCTCCCATTAAAATATGATCAGGTGACCCGCCTGGTGGATGAGGGGAAGGCTGTGGATGTGTCTATCTGGACTTCAGCAAAGCCTTGGACACTGTCTCCCATAATATACTCCTGGAAAAGCTGGCAGCCCACGGCTTGGACAGGGGCACTCTGTGCTGGGTTAAGAACTGGCTGGAGGGCCGGGCCCAGAGAGTGCTGGTGAACGGGGCTGCATCCAGCTGGCAGCCGGTCACCAGTGGTGTCCCCCAGGTATCAGTGCTGGGCCCAATTCTGTTTAACATCTTTATCAATGATCTAGATGAGGGGATTGAGTCCATCATTAGTAAATTTGCAGATGACACCAAGTTGGGAGGGAGTGTTGACTTGCTGGAAGGCAGGAGGGCTCTGCAGAGGGACCTGGATAGGATGGAAAGTTGGGCTGATTCCAGTAGGATGAGATTCAACAAGGCCAAGAGCCGTGTCCTTTGGCCACAACAACCCCCTGCAGTGCTACAGGCTGGGCACAGAGTGGCTGGAGAGCAGCCAGGTGGAAAGGGATCTGGGAGTTTGGATTGACAGGAAGCTGAACATGAGCCAGCAGTGTGCCCAGGTGGCCAAGAAGGCCAATGGCATCCTGGCCTGGATCAGGAACGGTGTGGCCAGCAGGAGCAGGGAAGTGATCCTTTCCCTGTACTCAGTACTGGTGAGGTGACCCCTGGAGTATTGTGTTCAGTTGTGGGCCCTTCAGTTCAGGAAAGACACTGAGGTGCAGGAGCAGGTCCAGAGAAGAGCAACCAGGTTGGTTAAGGGACTCAAGCACAAGTCTTATGAGAAGAGGGTGAGGGAACTAGGCTTGTTTAGTCTGGAGAAGAGGAGGCTCAGGGGTGACCTCATCACTCTACAACTACCTGAAAGGAGATTCTAGCCGGGGGCGGGGGGGGTCGATCTCTTCTCCTAGGTAATCAGTAATAGGACAAGAGGGCACGGGCTTAAGCTCTGTCAGGGGAGGTTTAGGTTGAATATTAGAAAGAAGTTCTTTACAGAGAGAGTGATCAGGCATTGGAATCATCTGCCCAGAGAGGTGGTGGATTCACCATCCCTGGAGGTTTTTAAGATGAGGTTGAATGTGACACTGAGTGCCATGATCTAGTAATCACAATGGGGTTGGATCAAGGGTTGGACTTGATGATCTTGGAGGTCTCTTCCAACCCAGTTAATTCTATGATTCTATGATTCTATGATCTTCCTAACAATTGAATATATGCTTTACAATATTCTTCTAAAAGAGGTATAAAAATTTAATAGTATGTTCAAGTTTTATTCATCTATCAGTACTGGAAACACTGAAATCCCCTTTATAGCACAGTATCTGGTAGTATTTTACAGGTAAGCAATGCAATTGAGTTTCATTTCCTTGGACACAACAGTAAGAAGTAAGAGACACAGTGAATCATGCAGATTTCCTGACAGTTATCAGCTTGAAAATGTGGATAAATTGTTCCTACTGAGTTTTCTCATTAAGGAAATAAAAATAATACCTTAACACATTCTCTTTGTATGAGAATGTAGAGCATATTACACACATTGCAGTTTCCCTTATTGCTTCCTGTAACCAGAATCACTTTTTTTCATTATTTTATTTTGTAGAAAGATACTTTATCATCTTCTTATTTCAGTTACTTCGGGGAGTGCATTTGGGTATTGTGGTTTAATCCCACTAGGTAGCTATGTCCCACAAAGCTACTCACTCACGATCTTCTCAGAGAAGATGGAAAGAGAATCAGACAAGTGAAAAACTTGTGAGTTGCGATAGAGACAGTTTAAAACCTAAAGAGAAAGTCATGCATGCAAGCAAAGCAAAACATCCCATGTGCAGGTGTGCAGGGCATGTGCTCAGTCATACCTGATGATTGCATGGGAAGACAAACTCTGTAATGCTGAACTTTCCCATTTTTTGTTTTCAGATTCTTCTCATAGGACATGGCTCCAAGACCTTTCTTCTTGTGCTCTGTGGATATGTTCAATATTCTCAAACCATGGGGCCCAGAACAGCTCACAGTGCTCCAAGTGAGACCACATCAATGCCAAGTGCAGTGGGATAATCCCCTCGGTTGACCATCTGGTTGTGTTGTGTTTGATGCACCTCAAGATGGGTTTTTCCCTCCCAGCTGCCCGGGTACACTACTGACTGATGTGGAGCCTGCTACTTATCAGCACCTCTGTGACTGGTACACCCCAACCTAGTAGGGATCCAGGCCCTCCAGCTGGTGATCTATGACTTTCCTCAGTCATGTAGTGGTTGACTTCAGTCATGTAACACTGACCAGCCTCTGTGCAAGCTGACACCCAACTCATCTTCATGATGGCTGTTGTGGGGCAAAAGGTAAGACCACGTGAGGTCACATCACCATATTCAACTTCAAATCAGCTTTGACGAGGTTATAAGTGGAGTCCTGCCAGGGTAATCTGTTGAGTCAGTCCTTGGAGCACGGGTCTGAAGTTTCCCCTTGACAGGGAAAAGTACACTACCCAAAGTAACTCATCAAGGAATTGGAGCCTTACGTTATTGGGTGAGTGACAATTCATTCTGTAGTACCATCCTAAAACCTTAAGAATTCTTAAGTAAATCATGTAGTGTCAATACCATTTGACATCACGAATCTGCATTCAAATGTTGATGGAGCTTTAGTTAGTTTAATTGGTTTATTTGGCTAACTGGTTTATAAATAAATCTCATTTGAGTATATTATTTGTTTCAATTTTATAAACCTCCATGACATTTTAATTGGCTTAGTCAGCAGAATGTCAATAGAAAAATTGCTAGGGAGGCACAGCTGCACTCCTTTTCCCCCAGGAATTAAATGGGCGAAGGAAAGTGGGTCAACATGACTGCGGAAGTAGAGAGTAGAACAATGCCACAAAACTATTGAGATGTTAAAGGCAAAGGAACAGTGTGTGCCATCCTGGGGACATGTCTAATGCAGATGTAGAAGAACTTATGGAAACAGGAAAAGATAGATGTCTTAAAAGGCGAACTGAAAAGAGAAAGAGAGAAAACACATCTGTTAGAACAAAGACTGAAATCATGCTACCACAGACAAAAAAACTCCACCAAAACCACCAAAAGCCACAAACCCCTGCATTGTGCAAATCAAAAATTAATTATGGGAGTAGACCCCAAGGATTGGGTTGGGGATATTTTGAGAGGTTCTGATTCAAATGGTTGAGAAGAAGCCTTCCAAACTGGAAGACAGTTTGGAAGTGCAACCCCTTATCAAGAAATGGAGAACCTCCAGTCTCCAAAGTGGTCACCTCCATACTGCTGTCCATACAATCCCATGAACAAGCTGGTGAACTTGGTGAACTATAAGCTTTGTGAGAGGACAAGCTTTGTGAAAGAAATTAAATAGTGGAATCTGAGGTTTGGGATATGGGCACCCAATCTGCATGGTATGAATTTTTGCCAATGGTACACTGGTAAGAAACTTTATATACATGTTCCTGTGGGTCCACAGTGAATAAGTTTAGAATTTCTAATTAGTAGAGGAGTCCAGATTATTATTTGAAGTATGTGACAGACTGAAGAGATAACAATTAAACCATCAAATATAATGGGTCCAATGGGTGTAGCAAAACCCTGTTCCTTCGTCGGAGCTCAAGTCTGCCTATTCAGAGTAAAGAGGATGTCATCTGTGAAAGCAGATTTAAGCCCTCATAAGGCATCCTAGTGGACAAGCAACAGTACAGAAAAGTGAACTAATGGCCTAAAAGACATGGTGATATCTTACAAAATATTTGGGATGTATAATTATTGTATGTGGTCATCATTGTCAGTAACTGCTGGGAAAAAAGTGAGAACTCAGAGATTTGAGCTTTGTGTCCTACTGGGCCACTGATGAATGACATCTCCACATTTGAACAAAGGGGTCAATTCCCATTTAGAACACACGTGGGAAAACCCATTGTGAGACACAGGATTATTACATTAATTATTAATAATTTGACAAATATGAGAGGAAAGAGAAACTAGAATATGGACTTTCCCTATACTTCCTCTCCGAAGCAGAATTGGTTTATAGAATTAATTTTAAAATATATCAGAAAGATGTATGCAAATATTTTCCACCTTTCTTCCATTTGTTTCTATTTCTGACCTACCCACTCTCATTTGTCTTAAGTTTCTTTCCTGTCCTGTACTGAAGTCAGAACAAGAGAAAAGTAAGAATAATTTTCTTCCTGAGACTAACTTAGAGAAAAATGGTGTCTCAGTGAAATTTTGCATAATATATCTTATGTCTATCAGGTAAAATGTGTAGAAGTGCTTTGCATGTACAGTTAGAATGCCTTACTTGAAAGAACTTGGGTATAACCTAAAATGGATAGACAGTTCATTAGACGACTTCTGGCATATATGATTTGTAACTAACAGAACATATCAAAAGATATCTCACAGTCTAGGAATAATTTCATAGGTATGCATGTTTTTAAATTTGTTACTTGCTTAGTAGTCTGTATTTTATATTTCCAGATTTTTATATATAATAAAACACTTATTTGTCATATCAGAAGTGGCCTGTAATGGCGTCTTTTAGGTGGAAATGCAACCATATATTCCTTTTATGTAGAAGTGTTAATAAAAAATCTACTGTGCAAGGATTCGTATTTAAATCTAGATTGTCAGCTACTCTTTCCTTTAAAATACCTAGAGAGCTCTAATAATAAATAAATCACATATTTCAGTCTTAAAGAAATGCACAGAAACCACCTAAATAATTGATAATGATTTCCATAGAGAAACTAAAATTAATTTCAAGTCACAAGGTATATTTCAGCATAGGTATAATGAATAACAAAAAGTGCAGAGATAAAATGGATTGTTTAATGGAAGTCTTGAGATTTAGAGTGTTCATTAACTATTGTATTATAGTTGAAGAAACAATCAAAACTTTCTTCACATTGCCTTACATGAAGCACTGATTTAAGGGGACTGAAATACTGTGATGTTTCCACAAATAGCTTCAGTGTGACCTAACTAAACATCCTCCCCCTTCACTAAGGGGATGTAAGACTGAGGTGCTGCAATGGATGGCTACGAGCTCTTCAGAACAGACAGGTGAGGAAATAGAGGCTGTCGTATGTCTCTGTATATTAGAGAGGTTTTTGACTCTATAGAGCTCAAGTATAGTGATGATAAGGTTCAGTGCCTATGGGTAAGAAGGGGGAAGGCTAACAAGATACATATCCTGGTGGGAGTCTGTTATGGACCACCCAACCAGGATGAAGAGGAGGATGAACTTTCTATAAGTGCTGGCAGATGTTTCACCATTGTCAGCCCTTGTTCTTGCGTGAGACTTAAACCTGCTGAATGTCTGCTGGAAACCCAACACAGGAGGAAGGATTTAGTCTAGGAGGTTCCTGGAGTGTGTGGAAGAGAACTTCACACGCTAACAGGGGTGGTGCTCCACTAGACTGTTTACAAACAGAGAAGGCTGGTGGGAGATGTGGTGATGGAAGGCTACCCTGGGCGTAGGTACCAGGAATTGATACAGTTTTCAGTATTTGGTGATGTAAGGAGAGGAAGTCAACAAAACCTCTAACCTGGACTTCTGAAGGGTATACTTGGGCCTATTCAGGACACAGGTTTGGAGAGTGCCTTATGAAGTAGCCCTCAAAAATAAAGGAGCCCTGGAAGGCTGGAGTCTTGACAGCGCAGTACCAGACTGTCTCTGTGTGCCAAAAGACAAGCTGGCAAGAAAGATTAGACTGGTTGAGCAGGGAAGTTTCACAGGAACTCAGGGAAAAAGGAGGGTGTGTGAGCTTTGGAAAAACTGGTAAACAGCTCAGGAAATGTTTAGGGATGTCATTAGGTTATGTAGAGAGAAAATTAGAGAGGCAAATTACGACAGCTGAGTTGGAGGGGGTACCTTCAGATCCTGGGTGTTAAGCCATTCTCTGAAGATGTAGTGTTCTCCCAACCTGCCCCCTAGCACGTGGCTCTGTGAGCCTGTAAGAAGCTCACACAAACCACAGCAGAGGGACGGACGAAAGAGGAGTTTATTGTGGGGATGGGGTCTTATAAGGATTTAAGGGGGATTAAAAGGGAACCAATTACAGGTCAGGGTACTACAGAAAAAAACAATCAAGTAAAGAGTTAATAGCCAATAGAAAAGGGTTAACAAAGGCCAATGAGAAGACCTCAGGATATCTTCCCAGGACATTCCTGCATAAGAGTTCTTTACAGGGGGTTTTGGGAAGGAGAAGTAGTGACTGTGCAAAAATACAGAAAAACCATTTTAAGATATGTTTAAACAACATTAAAAACTTCTGTTTCTATAACATTTGAGCTGTTTTCTTCTTTTCCTTCACCAGTCCATCTCTGACAGGACCTTTTCCATCCTACATATGGTAAATCCATTGTCACAGCAAATGCTTAGTTAGAACTTCATCTGTCCACTTCTGTAAAAGATAATAGAAAGTGTGTTTAAAAAAACTCTGATAACAAAAGGAGGACCAAGGAAAACAATTCTTTATTGGATGCCTGTGGAATATAGTCACCAAAAAGGAAAAGTCTGAGGTTCTTAATGCTTTATTTGCATCAGTATTCAACAGTAAGACTGGTTTTCCTCAGGGTTACTGGTTCCCTGAGCTGATATATGGGGATAGGGAGCAGAATAGATCTCCTGTAATCCAGGAGGAGGTAGTTAGTGACCTGCTGCACTGCTTAGATGTTCATAAGTCTATGGGATCAGAGGGAATTCATCACAGGGTGCTGAGAGATCTGGAGAAGCCACTCTCACTAAGCAACTCACCATCATTTACCAGCAGTCCTGTCTAACCAGGTAGGGTCAAGACAACTGGAGGTGTCAAAGTGATGCCCATCCACAAGAGCCAGCAGGAGGATCCAGGGAACTACAGTCCTGTCAACTTCATCTCAGTGCACAGCAAGGCTGTGAAGCAGATCATCTTGAATGTGATCACACAGCATATACAGGACAACCAAGGGATCAGACCAAGCATGGGTTTAGCATAGGGCAGATCCTATCTGACCAACCTGATCTCCTTTTATGACTAGGTGAATTGCCCAGTGGAGGAGGGGAAGGCTGTGAATGTAGTTTACCTGGACTTCAGCAAAGCCTTTGAAACCATCTCCCATGGCATTGTCCTGAAAAAGCTGGCAGCCCACAGCTTCGACAGGGGCACTCTTGGCTGGGTTAGGAACTGGCTGGATGACTAGGCCCAGAGTGGTGATGAATGGTGTCACATCCGTTTGGTGTCCCTTCACTAATGGTGTCCCCTGTGGATCAGTGTTGGGCCCAGTCCTGCTTAATATCTTTATTGATGATCTGGATGAGGGGCTTGAATGTATTCTCAGTAAATTTGAGGACAACACCAAGTTGGATGGGGATGTCGATCTGCTGGAGGGTAGGAACACTCTGCTGAAGGATCTGAACAGTCTGGATCAATGGGCCAAGGAAAATGTATGAACCTCAACAAGTGCTGGGTCCTGCCCTTGGGTCAGAACAACCTCCTGCAACACTACAGGCTGGGGGCAGGGTGACTGGAAAGCTGCCCACCAAAGGGCCTGGAGGTGCTGATCCTCAGCAGCTGAGCATGAACCAACAGTGTGCCCAGGTGACCAAGAAAGCCAAGGACATCCTGGACTCTATCAAGAATAGTGCAGTCATCAGGACCAGGGAAATGATTCTTCCTCTGTACTGGGCACTGGTGAGGCTGCACCTCTAGTGCTGTGTCCAATTCTGGGCCCTTCAAGTCAGAAAGGACATTGAGGTGCTGGAGCAAGTCCAGAGAAGGGTAATGGAGCTGGTAAAGAGTCTGGAGCACAAGTCCTGCAAGGAGTAGCTGAGGGAACTGGGTATCTTTAGTCTGGAGAAGAGGAGGTTCAGAGGAGACTTTATTGGTCTGTACGACTACCTGAGAGAAGGTTGTAGCCAGGTAGGGTCAACCTGTTCTCCCAGAAGACAGAGACAAGACAAGAGGACATAGCCTCAAGCTGCACCACCAGTGGAGGTTCAGGTTGGACATCTGGAAGAATTTCTTTACAGAAAAGGTGATTAGACATTGGAATGGACTACCCAGGGAGACAGTGGAGTCACCATCCCTGGAGGTATTCAGGGAAAGACTGGATGTGACACTCAGTGCCATGGTCTAGTTGACATGGTGGTGTTTGGGTCATAGGTTGAACTCAATGATCTCAGACATCTTATCCAAACTGATTGATTCTGTGATTCTGCACATTTTCACACTGCTTTATTTAAGACCTTTTTAGCAAAAACTCTGCCAAATTATATCTGAAATTTTTTTCCCTTTTCATAATTGAATTGTTATTTTATTTGCTCTTTAGCAGTGACTATTAGTCTAATACAATGTGACCCTATCCAAGAGCAACAGGTGGGTGTTTCAGGGCTTTCCCAACATCACAAACACTAGCATAGGTTGCTAATTTTCCTGCACTTTAAGCCCATAAAGTCAAAATGTTCTATTTTTCCATAATAAAAACATAATAAAATGTCATGTTCCACTTATATGTAAATCTATGCTTTATTTTCAAAACATTTTCATACTTAAGAATGGAAAAAGAAATTTTTAGTATTCAACAGTCTGTACCTAGGTTTTTAGGCAACCATTTTCTGTCATCTCTATTTTTCCCCCCCAGGTCTTTACCAAGTAGTTACAAAATTCAAATGAGTAACTTGGAAAAATTATGAAGGAAATTGTGGCAATTTGTGGGAATTACCATGTTCTTTAGAAGACCTTTGAATTCCTACAATGCGTTCCAGTATATGTAGTTACAGAGACTTGAATGACTGTGAGTTGTCAGTTATACTAGGCCTTCTCACCTGTATAAAGAGGAAAATCTTATTAAATAGTTCCACAACAGGTTTAAGTTGTTTTTTACTGTGCTGCACTGTCTTTCAGTGGATAATTTGCATTGAACAATGGAAAATTCAGTGACTTACACATTGTGTCTGCTTCTCCACCATGGAAGTAAACATTGTAAAAAAAATCTTGCTAAAATTATCTGCTATGACAGACAAAAATTTTTGTAATAAACCACTTGAGAACTACAACTACATTACCAAAGCCAACAGGGTCATAATGCTAGAGAATGTCAGTAATAGGAAGTAGAGAATGATCTTATTATGTCAATTCCATAACAGGATTTTAGGCATTGTATTAAATAGTACAGTCAAGATTCAATATATTAAATTATGCAGACAGAAATATTTTAATCTCTAAAGTTCCTTTTTTGCATTGTTGTTCTTTTTGTATGAATAACAATACATATGAAGCAAAATGATATATACTAGAATGTTTTTTATTTGCTAAAAAACATACTACTTAATTGAATATGAAAAAACTAAGGGTTTTGTATGTTCTTTTATGATTATATATTTCTATAGCATTTTACATTGTTCCTTTATTTAATCTGTACCATTTAAAGATAATTTATCATTTTATATAAGGTCACACTTTAAAAAGCTTTTATGGTAAGTGGACCATAACTGCTCAATATGCCTATTAAAATCAGAGATTTTGTTCATTACAGAGGAGGTGTGCTTATTGCTCTAATAGAAAGACACATGTTTTTTTCTGTTAAAAACAAAAACAAAATCCATTGTATATCTACAAAGAGGCTAGCAAGAAATTAACCTGTAAAGCTGTGGGGCAATGGTTTCTATTCATTCCACATACAACTTTCCATTAAAATTAGAAACAGTATTTCAGCTCCTGGATTCTGATGCCTATTGTGCAGTGAAAGTCTAAGAGGGATGTTCTGTATTCATTCTGTGTGCAAAATTGCCACAGATGTCAGCAGAAGAAAACAAATGAGTTTAGAATTTGCCGCGCTGGTATAGTAAGTCAGACTAATAATTCATTTAGAAACAATCCCAGGTCCTTGAGCATCTGTGGAATTAAGACAAGGGCAACTTTCTTGTAACCTCAGGGAAGAAACTAACCCCTATCTTAAGCTTATGCAGACACCTATATTTTTCTTCACTCCTTGAACATAGTCACACTTTCACTTTAGTTCAAATGCCACATATTTGTCTCAGAGGGATGTAAATGGAATGAGCATACACAATATACCAATGAAATATCAGGTAGTGGAACTGGAAAAGGAGTATTCTCTACTAGCTAAATGATAGGTACCTTCAGGTCTTCAAAGACCTCTAATATTTCCCAAATGACAGCACAAAATACAGCTAATGAGAATTAAAATCTACCATAACAGAAAGAGTTACCACTTAAGCAAACTTACCTTTTCCTTCCCTCAGTGATGGACCTCTGAGGAGCACGTCATTGTTTCCAGACTCAAAAAAACCTTTGGACATTACTAGTACGAATTTATGTTTATGTCCACAAACAACTCCAAACTTTAGTGGACATTCTTTAGCCACTTTAACCACGTTGGGTCATTGCCCCAACCTCAAACTACAGCTACTCTTACATCTGCTATTATCTGGCTTTGATCAGTAATCTTTTCTAGCAGCCACATATTCCTGATGTGTCAAATTTTCACACTGACTTTAAAGTGAAAAAGAATTTTGATCTGTTTATCACTTAGCTTAATGTGATCAATTTCCTACTACATGACAGAGGGAGCAGTAAATAAGTCAAATGAGCATGAATATATCTAGATAAAAGGGTGGTAATAATACAGTTTGGTAGGGAAATAAAAGTGTCAAAAAATATTCAATTTACATGGGTTGAAAACTTCACCTCTGCATTTGAGAAGGATCCGGGACAAAGTATATAACTATTATAAATTTTTACTTCAGAATTAAATGTTTTAAATTTCACTAAGATCTCCAACTCCTTTACTAAACATCAGATCTGGAATCAAGTCTTTGAACTGCTGAAGTTTTTTGAACTTTTCTCTTAAAAAAAACCAAATCCAAACCAAAACAAACAAAAAACCCCAGCCAACCAAACAAAAGAAACAAAAACTAACCTTAAAACGGTCCTTTGCAAAACCAACCAACCAAAAAAACAAAAAACCCTCCACCTGACACCAGGAAAGAAGAGATTACTTAACAGTATAAAATCAAATATCTCAATAAACCAAAGATATGGCTATACAATACGAGTGTAAGCCTTCTGCACTAAGAAGGAAATAATCAATCTGAGGTAGAATGAATCTGTGGTTGTTGTGGTTTGTTGAAGAAATAGTAGAGTGTGGTTGCCTTAAATGCTCTGACAAAATGCATAGGCTTGCCAGGTAGGCTACTGATAATGAATCACTGTCATAATGATAATAAAAATTTAATGTAACTTTTAAATTATCTCACATAACCAGATGAACCGGGATTGTATTTTAAAATGTATTGTTCCTGCTGTTGGGTTCTGCAAAAACTAATATGCCAAACTGACACACACCCTTTGGCACTCTTACGCTTTCTTCAACATTTGAAAAAAAAAAAAAAAATCTGTGAATGAAAGAGCTTATCAAAGATACAAGTATATAACGAGGTATAGTAATTTCAGAGGAAACACCTTTCTATGGGCAACACTTGAAATAAACACGTAGCTAATGAAAACCTAATGAAAACCTATTGCAGGTTTGTCCTTATTAAAGATCTTATCCAATGTCGTCTTCTTGTTATGTTGTTGTTTTAGAAAATTAATGTAGCAACGAATAAAACCATATTTATCAGTTTACAGCCCTTTCAATGTCTCTAGCACTTCTGTTTCAGTTTAATTCAATTTCCATTTCTATTCAGCCAGCTAAAAATTGTCTTTTGCTAAGCAAGAATGTATTTTTAATCTGTACTCAGACAGACAGACTTTTTTCCATACATTTTAATTTTTCTGTAAAGCCACCTATGATTTCTGAAAAAACTCCCTGAAAGAAAATTAATTACAAGTATGTGCTGTATTTTTGACAGAAGTGTTAGATGCGTGCATAATACTTGCTAGAGGAATTGGCAACAACTTCAGTACTGGCCATGGGATTGTCTGAATACCTGAAATAATTTGCTTATTGTTTACTTTTCCTAGAGAATTTAGATTTCCTGTTCAGAGACTTCATTTGACTATTTCCTGCTCAGGATGTGATCAAAAAACATAAGAAGTAGCCTGTAATTATGCGAACAATTCCAATAAAGTCTTTATCACTTTTTCCTTCATCTCAGCTTACTCTTTTCTTTCTCTGTGCTTCCATATCATACATTTGAATTACTTAGCAAAACTGACAGCATCCAGAAAAAACCACTCTATCCTTGCACATTTTTGATCCCAATACTTATCTTAAATTATGAGTACAAATATTAGTGTATTTAATATAAATAGAAACTTTGGTGATCTACACATTTAGGTGAGACCCAGCAAGCCTTTTAGCCTCCAAGTACATCTGATATGAAATATTTTCAATATTACCAGTGCTGTTATTAGTCTGCATGTATAGGCTTCTTTAAGACCTGATTTCTTGCCATCAAATGCAGTCAATACTGTGATTTTTGATTTTTATTGATAAGATTTGATGTAGATTTTGTCTCAATATAATTTGAGTTTGCAAATTCTCTTGTAAAAGTTCACTGTTATTATTAGATCTGAGAAGAATAGGACAAATTGACACAGGTGATGAAGTGTGAGCTGAAACAGATACAAGGGTTTGAGAAGATATATTCTTTAAGACCCATAACTTTTTTCTATCTTCTTTTGGGCTTTTTGGATTATCCTATATTCCATTCTAACATTTGCAGACTAAAGGAGAGTAATGCAATTTTTTTTTTTTTAACTGTAATGCAGGTGAGCAGAATTCAAACACGTTGATGCAGGGCATATCTGCAGCAGAAGTAATGTCTTGGACTCTTTGCTTTTAGAGCTCTATTTGCTATATTTTCCTCTCCAAAAAAATTATTTTTCTAATAGAGCTTTCCCCCCCTCTCATTTCTGGGTTAACAACAGATCAAAAAAAAAGGAAATGGATGGGCAAAAAGAAAGTGTCTGTTTGCAAATTCACAACGTACACCATGTTCCAAGTGCCAGGAGCACTTCTGTTAGGAGTCATCTACTCTGTATTTCTTGGTTTAATGGTGTTTGGGATGGAACATGACCTGAGCACATAGGGATGGACTTATCACAAGAATAAAGAATTGCCCCACTGCACTTCTGTGTCAGTTTCAGATTCTTGCTTTGAGATACAGAGCCATGAGTACTTTTAGAAGGGAGGTTCAGCATAACTGTTGATAAGGCAAAAGAGTACAGGCTGATCAAGCCTTTTTCTTTCATTCACTAAACTTTCTGTTGGAAAATCTCCATCCTTCTTTTGCTTAACAACACTTGAAACAAATGAAGATCAGTCTCACAGTGGAAAATAGTGGACCTCCAGTTATTTGGAAGTAACACTACTTGTTATGCGTAGAATATACTCACATAGTTTTTTTCTAGATTAAAATTTAAATGAAATTATGACTTTTTTTTTCTTAGAAATTTAACCTCTAACTATATTTAGGCAAGTTGTGAACAAGAATGATAATCACATCAAACTAATTTTGCTTAACAAAGAAATAAATTCTGCTACTCTTTCTCTTTATGTAACCTTTGTTATGTGTCAGTCCCAGAGAGCATATCGAGAAACTAGGTAATTGAATAAGTTTTGTTATCGCTCCCTCTTACTTAAATGATGGGCCACAGGTCAAACCATCATACAATTTAAAAGCATCTCCAAAAATTAACCCAATATTCTTAATCAGCATAATATCAATTTCTGCTATATGTTTGCTCTAGTGGCCATTAGCAAAATCAATGTCCTAAGAAAAAATTATTATTCCTTCCCACTCCCTTTCAGAAATTCATAAACAATTAGATCTATCCAAGAGATTATTCTCTCTATGCACATAGTTTTAGAGGTAAATAAACAACTGCAGCATTAAATACAGATGAATTGCTAAAACTAACTTACAAGCATAGGGTTATCTTTCTTCAAGTACTTACGATTCTGCTGATGCTTCTGGTAATTCATCAGTTAGGCTTCAGAAGCGGGCTACTTGTCTGGGGATATTTAAAAGCTTCCTTGTCAGCAAGCATCAAAGTCTCATAGGAGAGGAATAACACAGGAGTTGGGAACAAAAAACATAAGCTGGTTAAACTGGGACAATATCTTGAGTAGTTTATCTCCATTTTCCTACTCTCACAAATAGGAGGTGCTGTGGAAAAAAAATGGATTTTATTGGACTGGGTTCATGAATAGACCAAGATATCTATATCAGGACTTATGTAGACCTGAAACACCCATGGAGAGGGAATAGAGGGAACAGTTTATAGAAATATCCAGTAGGGATCAGGAAAGCATTTCGTAATGCACTCTAATGAAATATAAACACCTTAATGTATTTTTTAATAATATCATTTGCAATTTATATGAAAACATTCTTCAAGGAGATGGGAACATTAGCCTAAATTCAACCCTCACTTTCATGAGGTCAAAATTTCTCAGGAAAAATGTTATATCTATTAGGGATCATGTTAATGCTATCTCATCATATTCTCTCTCTTTTTCCTTCTCACTGCCTTATGAATGCCGAATTCCTTTCTGACAGCTGCAAAAAATCATCCAGTATGATGCAGCATACACCTACCCAAGAGGATTGGTGGCTAAATCATTTTGTTAAGAAGTAGACATGAAACTTCTTAGGCAAAAATAGAACCTGAAGTAAAACTTTCTACTGTGCAGTCCTTTAACACATTTTATTCTTTAATAAATAAATAAATAGAATATATAATAATATATAGTCATCAATATACTTTCTAAAGTGTTTTGTCTTACTTAGGTGTATTAGATGAGCTCTGAGTCAAGTGTAATGCTCAGTTCTTGGTTTCAGATCTAGGTAAAATACTTGTTGGATGGTTCAGTCACACCTACAGCACCACATATCAAGACAGAGATATAACTCTAAGAAAGAAAGAGAGATAAATGGAGAAAAACAGAAAGAAAGGAAAAGAGAAGGACAGAAAAAGAGCAAGAAAAGGAAGGAGGGAGGGGGGAGGGAGGGAGGGGGAAGAAGGCAGGTAGGCAGGAAGGAAGGTAGGAAGGCAGGTAGAAAGGAAGGGAGGGAAGGAGGGATGAAGGAAGGAAGGGAGGAAGGAGGGAAGGAAGAAAGGAAAGAAGGAAGGACTTTTTATCTAAAGAAAATTTAAGTGCTGTAGAAAAAGGGTGTTACAGGAGAACATTGCTGCTTCTCTTTTTATGCCTGAGTTTCTTTCAGTAGTAAGTCCAGAGCTAACAGGAGAATAGTACATCGCCATGCACAGTGTGGAATCACATCCTAATGCCTTGCTCCTCCATTGGATCACTCCCCAACATTAGCACAAACACAACAGGGTTTAAAAATTAGATGTGGGTGCCTTTGAACTCCAAGATCTTATCTAGTCAGGTGTATAAAATAGAATAGTTACTCAGTAACTATTAACTTCCAATAAAAAATTGACTTTTGAATTTTTAGGAAAGCCAAACCACATACTACACATTGGTTCTCTTTTTAACACTATTAAATATTATCAAGTATTTCATGCAGGAGGTTGTTGAATAACAAGGATAGTACTCCAAAATTTTAAGTTCAGAGGTGATTTGTTACTAAGTCTTTGAAGAAATTATTTCAGCTTAATAAGGCAAAAAAAAAAAAATATTGGTCTCTGCGATGGTTTGGACCTGGCCCCCAGCCAGGTGCCCAAACCCACAGCTGCAGCCTCCCCTCTCCCCCATATGTGAACACAGGGAAGGTAAGGGGAGGACAAGAATAAAAACCAAAAGTCCAAAGTAACAGAACCAAAGCAATATATATACATATACATATATATATTTACACCTATGTACAGTTACAATACTCTATACATATAAAAAGAGAATCCCAATACCCCCAAACAGATAAAGAACAGATATACTCAGTCAGTGAAGAATTAGCAAACAAGACCCAAATACTTTCCTTCAGAAAGCAGAAGTCGTCTCAGCCCACACCACTGGACGAGCCACAGGTCGATAGGCCCACACCCCCTCACAGGAGCTCAGCCGCAGAGCCGCCCTCTCCAACCCCGAAGGAAGGGGTCTGAATCTTTAACTTCCTCCCCACCTCTGCTTACACAAAGAATAGAATGGAATACTGGGATATGAGCACTTCCGTAGTTAGGACCTGATATCCAGGAAGAGGCCTAGGCCTAAACCCTTACAGTCTCTGTAATGAATTTGCCTTCGAGGGCAGATCAGCAAGGAGGGCTAGAGGGATTGCCACCTGTGTAAAAAAAAAAAAAAAATTAATTGCACAGAGCTATCTTTGAGGAAGAGCAATGAGTGAGTAGACAGTTTCTGGGCAAAATTTAGGGGCCAATACTACAAAGGAAATTTCCTGGTTGATGTTTCCAGGATACCTGAATAAGGTAGGCTGTTTATAGGAAGCATCATGATTTCCTAGTCAGAGCCTGTCTTCCATCAGCCTGATATCTGCTGGAAAAGAGGTACAGCAAGCTGCAAGGAGCCCAGGGGAATCCTGGAGTGTGCTGAGGATTACCTCCTAATCCAGATGATAGATCATCCGATTAGAAGAGAAAATTACTATGCTTATTTCTTACCATCATAGATCAATTAACTAGAGAGTTCAAGACTAGTTACAGCCTTGACTGAAGTGATCATGACCTGGTGGAATTCACACATTTGAGGTATATGTGCCAGGTCACAACTGGCAAATTTCAAAGGGCAAATTATCAGTTGTTTAAGGAATGGGGATCCCTGGGAAATTGGTCTCAAGGAAAAAAGAGCTGAACAGAGCTGGCAGCTCTTTAAGAACTTTATTCTTAAAGTACAAGAGCTCTCAATTCCCACATGTAAGAAATCAAGTAAGGATGGTAGGAGGCCAGTGTGTCCTCAGTAAGGATCTCCTGGTTAAACTAAAATGTAGGCATGTAAGAATAAAACACATAGGCAGATGCAACTCCTGGGAAGAGTATAGAGATGCTGCCCAAGTCTGTAGGGATGAGAACAGGAAAGATAAGGCACAGGTGAAGTTGCAAGTTGGCCAAGAATGCGAATAATAATAACAAGGTCTTTTGTCAGAAAATGAAGATTAAAGAAAATATATTTGATGAATGAGATAGGAGAACTCATGGCGATTGGCATGGAGAAGGCTGAAATACTCCACAATGTTTTTTCCTCGGTTTTCAACAGTTATAAATCTTCTTGTATCTCAAGTTCCTTAACATCAAGGCAGGGATAGGGCAATAAAATAAGATCAGTTTTGAGACCACATGAGTCTCCTGAACATGTACAAGTCCATCCCAGAGTCCTGAGGAAGTTGTCTGACATAGTTGACAAGCCACACATTTGAAAGGCGTGACAATCATTTGTTCTTACTAGTAAGTAAAAAAAAGGTAAAAGGATCTGGAAAATGTTTAACCTCTAATACAACCTCAGTTAGTTCTCTGTTAGCAAAATAGCTAGCTTCTCTCTGTTTCTGTCCTGAGTAATATGGAAGAGAATAATGAATTTAGAGTCCAGGAAAGAATATGTATGTGCAATACTGATTTGTACCCTTCTGAAAAGGCTTGCCTATGACTAAAGATATATTGCAATTGATTTGAAAAATAATTATATGTTTTTCAATAGACAGTAAAAGCTCTCCAAAATGAATTAAAAAAAAAAAAAAGGAAAAGAAAGGAAAAAAGGAAGAAGGAGACAATGTTAAGAGCCTGCTTCAAGCTGATTTAAATTGAAATATTCCATCTATTCAAGTCAAGCTGCTATGTTTGATTCTGGGTTTGTTATACTCATTCTATGTTTTTCTCTGCTGACAAAACGCTTAATGGAACCAGTGTTTCATTCGTGTCATACTTTTCTTATCTCCAAAAGTCTAGTCATCCTACAGCTGATGTACAGCTACTATGATATAATGCAGACTTCAGCACCCTGAACTACTGCAGGGCATTAGTGTATCCCAGAATTTATGAGTTGGCTAAGGAGTGTCAGTTATAAAGAATGTGGTTTTGTGGCACCCAAATGACAGCCAGATCACACTTAACACGGCAACTCCTCTGAACAGTAAATAAAGCCAGATCATTCTGGGATACAGGATTTTTCGAATACATTGAACAACCTGAAAGAAAGCATTTTTATTTCAGGACTGTCTGTGTTTCCTCTTAGAGGACATTAAGAAAGGCAAAATAGCTTTGCACAACTTTGGTGCCTTCAAATGTTGTTAGGATTCACACATTTTAGGAAGCATGTGAAAATTAATAATTGATAACTTTTCACTTTGTATAATATGTGTCTAATTACAAATGGAAAATCAAAAAAAAGATAGTCTGGTGGACTTTTAAACAAAAAAATATATTTTAGAACAAATAGGGGAAAAAACAGGTGACTAGTTACATTAAAAAATGCACTGTTTTGAATTTTTCCTGGGAAAAATTTATGTACTTCAAACCATGTTGAGGAATTAAATTTTTTCAACAGGTCATCATATGCTCATCACAGAATCTATTGATCTACTGAGAATTTTTCATTCATTTAGTGGAAGACCATCTTTTATATATTCTCAGTAACTCAGCTGTTGGAATATATGAATTAAATAAAGGTTGTCCTGACTTGAGAAATGTTTCTGCAATAGATATAAGGTTATTGGAAATCATTAAGATAAATGGGTCCAATGATATAATAAAATTTTAATTTTTTTTAGCAAGTTCTTAAAATTATTCTCAATTACTTTGGCCAGATAAATAACAGATGTAGAAAATAAATGAGAAAAAAGACATATAGGCAAAGAAAAACATAGAGTGAAAGAGTTTGGGAGGGGAATAAATATATATCTGCAGATAGACTACAGTAAATGAATATAAATTGAAGCTGTGAACTGATACAATGATACCTAGAAAGGGAAAAAAAAGGAAAAAAAAAACAAACAACAAACCAAAACAAACAAACAAACAAAACACAACCAAAAAAACCAAAATCTAAACCAAAACCATAAAGAAGCAGTAAAACAGGTGTATTAATTCTTCCCCAGATGGTTGTGCTTCAAACTGCTGAAATAGATTTGACATCTATTTGAAGATTTTTTTGGAATTAATAAATTATTTTACTTATTTATATTAAACTGGGATAGATAATTCTAAGGAAAACAAACTCTTTTATGCTACATAGTGTGTTTTCTTGTGTTCCTTCAATGTTTTGGGAGGTTTTCTGCAGAAGACAGCCCATGACTCGTTTCAGACAAGACGAAAGCGGAAGCCAAGGACATTTTCACTTTGATTTGACTGAGCTGGGACAGCTGTAGAAACAGGGAGGCAAAACTGTAGTTTGATTGATGCTGTTAAAGCAAGCATGCAAATGCTGTAATTATGGTCTGATCAAATAGGAACAAAGGAATTGTTAATGCAAATTCATTATTCACGTCAATCACTGAAGCAGTAACCCTAAATTTAATACAAAACCCAGGAGTTACACATTCTATCAGTATAAGTAAACAGACAGGCCATAAGATTCTAGTTTCTTGCAGGGCCATCAGCCACAAAGCAGAGATCCAAAAGGTAACAGATGGAATTGTAGAATCATTTAAGTTGGAAAAGGCCTTTACAATCATCAGTCCAACCATGAACCCAGTAGTGAGAGATACACCACTAAACCATGTCCCTAAGTACCACCTTTACCGGTGTAGGGTTACCCTCTGAATAACAAAATGGAAAGACTGTGAAGACCTGTCTCTGAAGAAGAGCCACAAGAAGATTGGAAAGCAGTGTGTTGTCTGAGAGACCGAGGCAACAAAGGAACCTCATGGTTGATGTCTACTACAGGCCACCTGTTGACAACGTCTTCCTGCTTCAGCCACAGGAGACATCATGCTCAGAGGCTCTTGTCCTGCTGGGGGTCTTCAGCCATGCCAATATCTGCAGGAAAAGTAGCACAGAGAGCTGTAGGCAATCCAGGATACTCCTGGAACAGACAGAGAATAAATCCTTAAGCCAGGTAACATACAGCCCTACTAATCATGGCTCCTAGATCTTCTCTGGTTTTTTTTCTTCCATTCTTTATTTCTGTTTGGGTTTGGAGTTTCCAGTATTCTTCTCATTGCTTGTTCTCTAATTGTCCCTGTGTTGGAATCACTATTAAACTTACGACTAAGAAATAATGAGGTACTCTAGGATGTGGTGAAAAAATCCATTGACTTTGACAATTCTTTATTCTAATATGTGACAATTATGGTCAACAAAGAAGAAAAATTTAATGTAATAAATTTTCTAATGCTTTATACAGTCAAATTTTAATAGTGTCTTAGATTCTGCTTGGAAAAATATTCAATGGATTAATATATTCAACTATCAAAGAAGGATTTCCTAATACTCAACTTAAATATTTTAATTTTCCAACTACTCAAAAATTAATAATAGCCCTTTGGTGCTTACAATACACCTTGACTGCTATTAAGATTTGTAACTGTCTCTCCCTTATTCTCATAGCTAATTTACACATATTTATACTTCTTAAATTTTCCCTCTATGCTACTTTCTTCATCCTGATGATAATTTTATGCTGTTTGCTGACCTTCTTGGAGTTTAATTATCCCTCTCTTATAATGAGATGTCTAGGGCTGAAGACATTTCTAGTAGTCAGAGCTATAAGAAAAAAGAATTCTTACTGTAGTTTTCTATATTGTGATGTACTGCTTGTGAATAATGCACACCAAAACTATATAATGATCATATAAGAATCTGTCTAAAACACAAAAAATTTAAAAGTATCTTATCTTGCTAGAAAGCCAAGGCAGGGGAAGTTTGAAAGAATCATATTTATTTTGAATAGTAAAGATGTGAAGGTCAAACCTGACTGGTTAATTTCAGCTACTGTTCTGTGTGTCTGTTACATAGCACTTTTCATGAACTTACGTCCCATTATGTTATGACCATACCTAAAGAGAGCTATCACATAGTGAAATTTCTGCAAAAGAGCGGAAGTCGTTTCATCTGTGAAGTTTGTGACTTTATTTTGAGAGTTTAGTTTGCAGATACTTTCCCTCTAAGTCAGTACAAGATTGATAAGTAGTAAAAATCATTCGATCCTGGAAAAGTTATGCAATCATTTATTAAGTTCTAGCCCGAAAAATCATGCTTGTTATATAAATGATGTTGTCACAGTCTTTCTCAACCATGGTTTCACTGTCTGTCTTCATGATACATATCTACTTTCAGGTGGAAACTAAAAATTTATTTAAAAAAAATATAAATGACAATGGTTAGTAAAATGCCAGGTTAGTAAATGGTTAGTAAAAATGGTTAGTAAAATGGTTAGTAAAAATGGTTAGTAAAATGATTAGTAAAAAAATACCAGGTTTTGTGATTAAAGTCCAATGAAACTAGCTTTTAAATTGCTGATGAAGACATACTTCTGTTTAGATCAGGAGCTCTAGCCTCAAACCTTTATTTCTAAATGATACCAAGAAAACTTTTTTATCTTTTGTCTATGTGGAAATTTAACTAAACACCTTTCAGAAAAAATATATTTAGGTATGAATGTACAAAATATCATCTGTGCATGTAACATTTACCATCTCTGTGGAGGAATTCATCTCTGTTTTTATTTGCATTGTTACGTCTTTACTAGCTCTATAGATTTAGGTAGGAGAAACATGTCTACAGGAAGTAGGAAGACAAGTGAAAACAAATAAGAATAGAAAATAAGAGTTAATCAACACTGTCCCTATCAACCATATCTTTAAAAAATTATGTTATTTTAAAATAATTTGGAGTAGTGTGGGGTTTATTTTTCTTATACAACTTATGTTGGAAGGCTCCTCTGATAGTGTCATCTTCTGTGCTGTGGAAAGTTTTCTAGAGGTGTCTATCAGAGCAAACATCTTTGGAGTTTGGAGTTCTTGATATTCTGCTTCCTCCTTCCACTTACCTATAAATCATCAGCAAAGCACAGGTATGACCTATTAGTCTGATTTAAGTACAGGTCACAATGCATATGTTATTTTTTGTTTTTAAGGGCGACCCTTATTTTCTCAGATTATCCTTGTTTGATTGAATATATTACAATGTATTTAAAATATCCAAAATAAGCTTTATCAACATCATTCTTTTAGAATCCTTATTCTTAATATTATTCTGCTAAGAAACAGAACTAATTACCTTGTGTCATTAGTTTCCTTCAATAACACATTTCATTTTTTAAAAGTTTAGTTCAAGGTATATTAAATGCATAATTTTTCATTTTAGTGAATTCACTCATTCAGATCTGAATTTTGGGGACAAATGGGGATAAATATGCCTTAGGAATTAAAATCAGAACACAATATTTATTTCTGCATATGAAAACAAAACCGAATTTCATTTTTCGGGGTAGAAAATTAATTAATGAAATACGTTACATTTCTTAATCATTAGGGTAAAATATGTTAATCAGCCAGAATAACTAAAAAAAAAAAAAATTACATAATTTTTTAGGTTGGATACTGCTTCATGTTACAAATAATGCATATGCAAGTCTTTTATTAGACATCCGATATAGCTGAAGCCTACTGTTCCATCTGATCATTACCAGTTAAACATAGGATGTTAATGCTAAGACATGACTACTTAATTAGCACTATCTACTTCATGATGAGATGCCAGCCTACCAGCAGCAAATGAGTTGTGAAGATGATATTCAAATAAAACAATTAGGTTGTCTCATAAAGCTTTGAGGCTGGTACTTAGGCAGTTTCTCATGATCATAAAAAGCTCTAAATACACTTAGGCAGAGCACACACAATGCGATCTAGCCATGAGGTGTGTACTTGAACCAAAAACAGTTTTGAGAAACAAGTTTGGGAATTTTATGATACTCCTCAAAGTAATTAAATACACATTTATGCTTAAATATAAAAAGAAAAATTTAATTAACATTATGTGGTTTGAACTGGAATCTCAAAAGATGTGTCACAAGCAGTTTCCTTATATACACTTCATAGAATCATAGAATGTCTTGGGATGCAAGGGACCTTAGAGATCATCTTCTTTCAACCCCTCTGCCATGGACAGGGACACTTTCTACTACACCAGATTGCTCAGGGCCCCATTCCAACCTGTCCTTGAGCACTTCCAAGGATGAGGCAGTGTGGTGGGTTGACCTTGGCTGGCCACTCAGCTGCTCTATCGCTTCACTTCCCAGTCAGGCAGGGGAGTGAGTAAGGTGGAAAAACAACTCATGAGTTGGGATAAAGCAATTTACTTAAAGTGAAACCAAATTGGAAGCTTGTGCAAGCAAAAGCGAAGCAAAAGATGGCACAGTTTATTCTCTACTTCCCACAAGCAGCGATGTCCGGCCACTCCCGAGAAGCAGCGCTCCAGCACACATAACTGTTCCTCAGCAGGCAGCCATTGGAGACAAGGAATGCCCACCTTCCTGCTCCTTGCCTCAGCTTTTATACCTGAGATGATGTCATGTATGGTATGGAATATCCCTTTGGCCAGTTTGGGTCAGCTGCCCTACTTGTGTCCCCTCCCAGGATCTTGCCCTCCATTGAGGAAGGAATGTTACAGTGCTGATGCTCAGCAGCAGCCAAAACACCGGTGTGTTATCAACACCCTCCTAACTACCAATGCAAAGCACAGCACTGTGAGGCTACTGTGGGGAAACGAACTCCAGCTCAGCCAGATCCAATACAGGCAGCTACAACTTGTCTGGGCAATTTGTTCCAATATTTCATCACCCTTATAGTAAAAAATTTCTCCCTAATATCTGTGATAGTTTGATATAGGCCTTCCTTAGTAAAGGTCAAAACTAGGGAAATGGTCATTCCCAGTATTCCATCCTTGTTTTTACATAAGCAAGAGTATAAATAAGAAGGAGAGAGGAGGGTCTCCCCTCTTCTCTTTCACTGGACTTGAAGACAACAGGTCCCTGTGGTTGGTCTCTCTTATCTGGGAGTGAGGGCTTTCACGATCTGGATGGAGAGATCTGGTGGAGTGGCTTTTGTCTTTTCAAGGAAAGTATTTTGTTCTTTTGTTTGCTAGTTCTATATTGGCTGGGTAGATCTTTTTTTAATCTTTATTTTTTTAAATTGGCTTTAGGGAGTTGAGATTCTCTTGTTTATATGTATATAGTCTCTGTGTAACTGTATATAGATGTAAATATATACATATATATGTGGGGGAGTCCAGCTAGTTCTGGGCTCTCAGTAAGCTAAGATACCAAAGATGGAACTTCTTACACCTGGCAGAGGATTAACCAGGGACAGTAGGACTGTAACACAGAGTGGGTTTCCTGTTAGGATGCTAACCTATGGTGTTAGGACATGTGGCTGTATGTCCAATCATAAGTTGTTATGATAGTAGTAAACCAATGCTGTGTGTACATGTGTCACCCAGAACTGTATAAAGGTAGCTGCACTGTTGCAATAAAAAAGCTGGTATCCTGAAACCCATGTCGCCTCCTGCCTCGACTGTGACATAAATATATATACTGCTTTGGATTTGTCATTTCAGTGTTTTCAGCAGCTGTTCCTTTCCCTCTTTCCCCTGTGTTCATGTGGAGGCAGGGGAGGAGAGACGGGGGCTGCTGCTGTGGAGTGGGGCTCTTGGTTGGGAGCCAGGTCCAAATCTAAGTATATACTGTCTCAGCTTAAAGCCATTGCCTCTTGTCCTATCACTACATGCCCCTGTAAAAAGTCCTTCTTCAACTTTCATGATGACCCCCTTTAGATACTGGAAGGTGCTATAAGGACTCCCAAGATCCTTCTCTCCCTGAGCTGAACATGCTTTCTCAACCTCTGTTTATAACATAGGTGCTCCAACCCCTCCTGATCTTGGTCCTCCTCCAGATTGGTTGGTTCCTCAGTTCCTTATTCTTATTATTTTGAGGCCCCCACAGCTGGGTGCAGCACTCCAGGTGGGGTTTGATGAGAGCAGGTTTGATGAGAGGGTAAGAGTCACCTCCTCTGACCAGCTGCCGCCCACATTTCTTCTGATGCAGCCCAAGGCATGGTCAGCTTTCTGGGCTGCAAGCTTGCACTGCTGAGTCATAATGAGTTTCTCATCAGCCAAAACCCCCAAGTTCTTCTCCACAAGGCTGCTCTCTGCAATGAGTGATGCGTGTTTCTTCAGTTCAGAAATAACGATGTCATATAAGCAGCACCAATCCTGAAAGACCTTCTTGGGTCACCTCAGCCCACCTTTGGGTCCATTTCCCAGCCCTGCTTTGCTACCTAAAAGTGGGCCCTAAGCTTCATCAAGAATTTAGAAATCAAGGGGGTCCACCCTGATGATGATGAGAGACATTGCGACTTGATGAGAGAGTTTCTCTAACCCTTTTGTGTCTCTGGTCTCTGTATAAATAATTCTAGCTAGATTTCTGATTCAATTCATTTGTGTGCTTCTTCCACATTGTAAGTAATCAAGTGAAACTTGCCATGAAATTCTGTTAAGTCACGGTTTTGCAACACCATATGAAACCTAATTTTGCTATACTTTTGAGGGTGATTTTTGAATGTCTTAAATCACTCACCTGCAACATGTATAATTTATTCAGTATATAATAGTTGATTTGTCTACCAAAAAAAATTATATATGACCTAACACTAATATGTTACCAGTTTCTAACTGGCGACATACTAGAGAGTGCTAGGAGTGAGGTAAACCACTGAGAATAAATTAAATGTTGTTTTAAGTTCTGGATAAAAAATTTGTACACAATATTAAAAAAACCCACAAAACAGCAAAACAAAACTGAATGAAGTGTAACTGTGTAAGCTAGTAAAGTGTTACCTTCCAGTATTTATCTGTCTGAATGAGAAAATAATTATGTGAATAGCAACAGCGGTACTTGATGCTCTGTGTGGAAGATAATTTGTTTCATATCCTGCCTCTACTACCAAGTAACCTTCACAGTCAAGAGCTAGGATGCCATTGACAAGACCATGAATATTTATTTATGATGAGTCAGTGAAACAGATTCCAAATGTAATACTTCAAAAAGAATTTTTTAGACACTGCATGCAGTACCATTCTGGATTTCAGACTGTCTGTACTGCCATGGTATTTTCTGAGTTGATTTTTTTGTATACTGTTGGATACATAGATAGATAGATAGATAGACAGATAGATAACTTGATTTGAACATTCATGAGCTTTTCAGAAATTTCCCACTTGAAAAAACTGTCATGAACTCTGCTTGACTAATATATTACTAGCGATTTCTGCTCTCCGAGTTTTCTGGTCTTGGTTGCATGATACTATCACATGGGCATTTACTAAGATACTCATCCGTACATAAGTCTACAGACTGGGGCCTAAAAATACTTACCCAATTATTATTGTGTTGGTAAAACCTCACTTCAAAATTATTTTATTGTGTGGTACTGATTGCTTTGCATCTTTCCTGTTATAATTTTTGGCAGACACACTTATTCTTTGTACTATCTTTCAAAGCATTGGTCACCAAAACTGTATTATTGAAGCTACCCATTTAGGTAAGAATACCTCATGTCATCTCATTTTCATGAGGATTTAAAAAAACAATGTTCAGTGGGTCTGAATTTTATGTAGCCATTTACTTGGATAACTTCTACCTGGTTTTACTTTAACTCCTGGAACTTAATTGATTCATTTATTAAAATTAGCCTAGTAGTGGACAGCTTATTTTGAACATGAATTCTACAATGAATGCAAAGTAATAATCAGCCAAGATTGTTCCTGAATGCTTTGCTCTGAGACCAGAGATTTGCAAGGTAAACAGTGACTATATGTTAACATAGGTTTAAGCTGGACATTTGATACCTAGAGAAAAATAAGCAGGAAGGGGAATGAAGCAGTGGATACATTTCTGAGGAATGAAGTCAGTAGATTGCAAGTGACAGGTTCAATTACTGGTCTGTAGACCAGTGACACATCTGCCTTAAACTCTGAGAAATGGGCAGTGGAAAAGGAATGAATAACTCTTAAGATTTGGAGAAAATATGTAACCATTCGGGCAGAAAATTAGCAATTACATTTTGTGCCATCAGTAATAAGTATTTCAACAAAGATCTTAGGTTAACATCAGACTGTGTGACAGTATATCAACCATTACACCTGTGTTCAATCAGAAACCACATCCCTCAATGTGATACTGAGCTGTTTAGTTCAAATGTGGCTTGTTCAGTGATAAGTAAGGTGGCTGACATCTGCCACAAAAGTATTCAAAATCAATTGATTTCATAGTCTTGATGTTGCCTGTTGAAAGATTTCATTTTTTTTAATATATACATTGATAATTTATCTCTTCATGCTATTGTTCTGAAACCCTATCCCATTGCTCTCCTAACACACACACTGCCACATATGCCCCTCATAAACTACTACAAATAGATAATCATGGTAGATATGCAAGCAATATATTTGTTAGTAATAACTATGCAAGTGGTAAAGCTTATTGAATTCAGAAAAATGGAATTCTAGGCATTTTCATGTCAATATGGAGTCTAAAGTCATAATATGGAAGCTGAGTTTACCAATATTATTCCATGAAAGAATAAAATTTAGTGTCAAAAGCCAAACTGATGAATATTTAATCAATACAAAATAACACGTTTAAATAGAACAGGTTTATAAATTTTAAAAATATGCCTCTGTTTCCCTTTCTAAGCTGTGTATTTTTTAAGGGATTTTAAAAAGTGCTGTGGATGTTTTCATCAGTTTTCATCAGAAATGAGAACAAGTTTAACCAGAGCAAAATTCTGCCTACACACCAAAGGACAGAAATGTTTTTCCATACTGGCTTGTTTCCCAGTGTTGTTTATTTACATGTTCTTTTTAAGATTTGTTGTTTGGGTTTTTTTTCCTTGGTGTGTGTTTTGGTTCTTTTATTTTTTGGGAGGGGGTTTAGGTGTGTTGTTTTTTTTTTTTTCCCTGGGTTTTAATTCCCACTCTGTCTTCCAGAGTTAAATTCATACTGTTGGTAGAATGAGATTGTAGCTTTTGTCAGCATACCTGGGTTCATCAAAAACACACCTGTTACTACTCCCACAGCACAGAAGTGATTCAAAACTGCCTGGTTTTCTATGGGACTTGGAATAGTATTCAGGTATTTTAAGCTCCTCACCATTACAGCTTCATTGGCAATAACCTTGGATTGAGGTATCATTAAAGTATGTGGTGCAGACATACTCTTAGTACAGTCCTCTCAGAAAACACCTCTGTTCACTATGAACTGGAGATCATGAAAAGGAAAACAAGCAAAAAAAACCTAAAGCAAAACCAAAAAAATGTAAGAAATGAAATGTATAGGACACAGTTATTACACGACAATATCTATGTTGACCCTAGCTAGCTCCACATTAAATGTTTTTACACACACACCAACATTCCTTTGACTTTGAGGAAATATAAGAATTCCAAGTATTCTGTTCCTGTTCAACTATAGCAGATAAAAAGAAATTACATGTGGGATATATTTCTTCATCTGACTTTTCATACTCCTGCTGTCATTACATATGTTAAGGCACAAACCAGCAACAATATCAAAATCATGTCTTTGCTACTATAGGTATTCAGAAAGCAATTATAGTCATGATGTCCCTCAAGAATCTGATCATGTTTTGACAAATGTAGTTAGGCCATTCCTTTCATAAAGGAAGCCCGGTTTTGTGGTTTTTTGTTTTTATGTTTGATTGGTGTGGGGTTTTGTTTGTTTTCTTTTCTTTTTTGTTTTGGTTTGGGGTTTTTGTTGTTATTTTAGGGGATTTTGTTTTGGGTTTTTTGTTTGCTTGTTAGTTTCTTCCAATATCTATTAGTCAAACTCCACTTTTGTTTGCAAAACCTGCATTGACCAATCCTCTAAGAGAAAAGTATTTCACATGAACATTGTGAATTGTATAGTAAATAAGAGTTTTACAGTTTGTATAGAAGTAAAAGTAGGACTGATTTTTGAACTAGTTAGAGAGGATGATAACAATAGGCAAAGAATTTTGGAAATAAAGGCTTTGGGTTTTATACCTTCAGCTTCAGATCCATTTCATAAATATAAAAATTATGCCTTTTCAACACCTCAATTTGTACTATGTAGCAACTGCAAGATAACGCCAGTTAAAAAATAGTTGATGTCTACCACTGCTAGGATATTCTCTGTAAGAGGTGGGAACCAGTGGTCAGATGGGGATCTACTGCTGGATGCCTACTTCCCAAACCACTTCTATATTAGCCTTGTGACTTCGCTAACTGATGACAACTACCTGTACAATATATATAATACAGAAATTGTCTTTGAGGAGCTACACATTTTTATCTATTGCCTATTTTGTCTATTACTGGTTTTGCCTTTTCTCTTGCCACATGCCTGACTGCTGGATAGGTGAGGATGAGGGAGGCATTTTACCACAACAGATTTATAGGTGTTACACCTCTCCATTAGCAACTGGTAGTTAGAAAATTTTATTTTCTTTTTCTACTACTTCCAGTGGTTCAAAAGGAGTGGGACTACACCTGAAAACATCACCCATCTATCCTGGCCCTGAACACTTCCAGGGATGGGGCAGCCACAGCTTCTCTGGGCAACCTATTGCAGTGCCTCACCACCCTCATAATAAAGAATTTCTCTCTAATATCCAGTCTACCCTCTTTCAGTTTAAAACCATTGCCCTTTGTCCTATTACTACATACCCCTGTAAAAAGTCTCTCTCCAGCCCTCTTTTAGTCCCCCATCAGGTACTGGAAGGCTGCCTCTAAGCTTTCCACAGTCTTCTCCAGACTGAACAACCTGTCTCTCAACCTGTCTTCATAGTAGAAGTCCTCCTCATCATCTTCTTGGCCTTCCTATATATTAGCTCTGGCAGGTCCATGTCCTACTGGAGGCCCCAGAGCTGCATGTAGTAATGTAAAAAACATATTTCATCTCTGCAATGTAAGTATAAATACAGATGAAATATGGGAGACATCCTAGTGTGTAATATATCCATATATTTTCCCTAATGTGTACTTTTCCATGCTAACTGCAAGCATCATTCTAAGAAATTCATGTGATTTTTATATATTTCCAGGCAACCATTTTCATGGCATATATTTTCAATTTCTTACAACTTTAGTTTGTAAATGTCACTAAGAACCACTATTTTGATGATAAGCATGTGTACAATTTTGAAAAAGTGTATGTTACATAACTGTCATGAGTAGTTTCATTGAGTAAATGAATTCTGTACATGAATTGTAGGACCTGATGTCAACTGGCATACCAGGATGCTGCTGAAATCTACAATTTACCTATACAGTGTAGTAAAAAGAATCCAAAAGTTCCATCATAAAGATCTACTAAAGGTTCCTGGAGATTTTTTCAACTGAAAAAATGATTTCTTGACACACTTACAAGAGTAGAAGGCAAAACCCAGACAATTAATTGTTGATTGTGAGGTGACAATGCACGCCCACAGAATCAGGCTTTTCCTTCTAGAATTATCCGTTGCATCATCCCAGTTCCAGGAGGATTACAACAGTTAACTAATACAAATGGATTGTAAGTTTATCTCAAATCTCTCCCTATGCTGGAACGCAGATTTTGCTTTCAAAGAGAGAACTGATGTTACCTGCGTGCCTAATACGTTGTCAGGTGACCAAATCTTTTTAAGGATCTTATATTGGTTTATCCTGGTACCTGTATCACTTGTAACCTTTCAGATTCACAGAAATTACAGTTAATTTCATTTCATTAACATTTCTCTGGCACATCACCATGTCATTCCTAGGGAGTTTTGACCATTTATTTCAGTACTGATAATTTTTATAACCTATGAGCTTTATAACCTACTATCTGTAAGCAGTCATTAGAACATTTATTTTATTAAAAAGGGGAAAAGGATTTTGTCAACCTCAATATTTCCCATGCTTGGATTAAAGCCCTAGTTTTTCATGTTTTTATCATATGCTTTTTGCTCCTTAAGAAATCATGATGTCTCATGAATGCATTTATTACGATCACATCAATCAGTTATGTTCCCCAATTACATACTCAGTACTTTCTTTCACACTTTGCATTAAGTAGTTTATAATTCCCTAATTTTTCTCTGTTCTTAATTTTGGCTTTTATCCAGAAACACACTTAAATATGGGCTTATATTCCTGACTTCAATGAAACTACTTATACAGTAGTTACATCCTTGATGGAACGGGACCTTCTAGTTACAAGCCTTGATTTTTGAGTCTGCTACAATTATGAATAATTTATTTCTTTTAATTTATCATTCACTTCTGGGACTGTAAAAATGTAAAATACTTCACAGATTCTTGTCTATTTGAGAATAAACACAGATTGCTTCTCCTTTTTTATAAAACATGGATTTATTGGCTAGACAAAACAAATACAAAGTGTCATTTTCTTTGAATTATTTAATAAAGACATAAATAAATGAAAGGAAACATTTTGCTTTGATCATCAAGTGGCTGTGCAGCTCAAGAGACTAGAGACAGCCAAGCACAGACTTGAGTGTGACACATGATATACTGACAGCAATTCATTACCATCTCAACAGCATCTTTGTTACCATCTTAACTGCTTGGAACAAATTTGAAGCAAGTTGAAGGTCTTTACCCAATTTATAGAGGACAAGTCAACAGCAAAAATTCACCAAGACAACAATTGGTAGTTTCAGAAGACAGTTCAAGAGCTTAGTGTTTCCTGTTTTGATTCATTGTTTCTGAATGTAGTCAATACCTGCAACTAGAATGAAATAGGGAAGGAAGAAAATAGCAGTAGATAATATTTACTTGTTTAGTCCTTGATCAGAAACTCATTGAGGATATTTCTACAATTACTTATCTGAATTTATCTTTGATTGAAAAAAGCAAAAACATTATCTCTTTTTTTTCCTCATCAAGAGAAGTGTTATTCCTTGCTCTTGGCAGGCTGAAAATAATGCATCTTTCATGGACCATATATAAGTTATTTTCTAAACAAACTTTTTAGACACTCACATGCTGTAAGTATCATCCGTTTCTCAGAAAAGAAGTGTTGCATTTAAATATTTAGCTTTACTTTTATGGATACAGAATAGATAAGAGTCATTAAAGATTCTGCTTTCTATTTAGGCTTCAAGGTTGTACTTAAAGAACATTTTGTGAAAATAATACACCCAACACAGGTGCTGCTTTTCCAGAGATCACGACAGATAATTGACATTCTAAAAGGCTGAGTGTATAACCCACATAACTAACTATGCCCTATAATGATAGAAAGAATTTATTTAATTAAAAAGACATCTGAAATATTGATTGGCAAAACTGATTACTGTCTATATATCCCATTCTCAAACTCATGAAAACATCAATCTAGAAATTCACTATTAGTTAAACATTTACCAGAACTCATCACATCACGTGATACATATGTACTCCAAATTAAACATATTTCTAGACTGTATCTGTTGCAACCAAGCGAGAAAAATGAAATCCAGCAATTCTTTGAATCTGTTTTTATGAGAGGAGGCTAAGTGATGTAGGTATAAGAGCATGATCCAGAGTAACGAAACACTGACGCCTACCACCCTTGTCCCCAAAAACAGTGAGCGAACATTCAAAATTACTGACCATACATTTATAATTTAAAAGTTACTTTTATGTTTTTTAAGTCTATTACCTTTAGGTAATTTCATTTAAGTCCAAACTTTAATTATATGCAGATAAATGCAAGGCAAATTTCATTAGAATGTAAATGCCTAGTCATGGGCATTTAAAATCTAAAATATTTTTAACAGGTTTCTCATAAGAAGTTGTCAGCAGATTGTGTTATTACTGAATTAGATTTTTCACATGGTTTTAGATTTTTCACATGATTTTAGAGCACCCAAACCACACAGAGGAGGCTTAATCTCCATTGCACTCCTTATGTTGGTAAATCAACCCTTTAGAGATAGATGTGAAGTTTTGATCCCTCAGTGAAGCCTTTCAATCTGGGCTTGGTGTTGGGGCTTTGCTCCAGACCTAGAACATCAAAAAAAAAGGTATAGAATGCATAAGGTAGGATTTATTCCCCCTGAAATTCAATTTGTATAATTTGTGTAAAAAATAATCAAAAATTTGGGAAAAATCTTATCATTGGATAATTTGTGAAGATATAAACTGTCTTGGGGAGAAATCAGCTTATTGTAACTTCTATTTCAGCTACTGTAAAATAATTTGTGAACAAAGAGCATTCTGAAGATTGACTATTGTACTTTTTAAGATATCAAAAATAGCATGAAAACACTTTGAACATTTACTGTTCTTGCTGAGTAATTCTCATAAGAGACAACGAAGGCTTTTGGGAGCTATTTAAGAATCTGCTTAAATGAGTATTTTTTCCCCTTTCTCAGTAGACTTTATAAATGATAATTATTCTTCCATTAGGAAAAAGGTATGTGAAGATTATAGGGTTTTACTATATTTCCTTTCTTTTTCAATACACATTCAGTCTTAAAATATTAGGTCTTATTAAGTAAGTTTTGTTTCAGAGTTAGTATAAAATAATTTGACTGTACTTTTCAAATTTTATTTAAGGATTAGAGTCTTCCTCCTTACTTTATGCTTGACAATACTGAAGGTGTAAGGTGCTTATTCAGTGACTGATAATTCAAATGTTTCCAAGTCTCATTTGCAGTTATGAATTATTATAAAATTTAAAGTGGACTGTGAGAAAGTTCTTCAGAGATTTAATATCTGCTATTGTCAAAAGAAGAGTTTGATTTTGTGTAGGTCTTCAAACCTTGATGTTCACTCTTAGAAATTTGCAATAGCAAAACCAGAAAATGTTATGTGTACCAAAGAAACAACAAGATGGAAGTTTGATCCTTATCATACCTCACAGCTCCTCATAGCTTTGCACGTGCTACTGTGTTTTGTCATTTGGGATCCAAAGACAAACACTATCTAGAGATTTTACTGAATATATGCTTAGAAGTGACTAAAGGTGATAAGTGGCAGAAAATTTGGATAATGCTGGCCAAATATTCTTTTTCAGCAAGAGATACTTTGGAAAGTATCCATTTTTAATCTGGATATATTCCACTGATTTCTCAGCATTGGTAGCAGTGTCCTTCTCTTTTTCAAGGAAGAGAGTTAACATATAGACAAGTTCACAGACCTCTAGAGTCCTCTGAGCACAAGAATATGGTCTATCCCATTAAGTAGTTTGTATCACAGAAGACTTCTCTGGTTACTCTGCAGAGGTGATGTGATACTGAACATCAGGCAACATACTTCTATGACCTAATACATTCACTCTTCCACATATCCAACTGGAATTTACCTCAGCCTCTCAGATCCTCAACTATCTTCCATGTAAGAGAGATGAAAGAGGTGAGCACCCTTTGACCTCACTCCAGGGATTTCCTAGATGAAGGTTGGTCTGCTTGCCCTAAGAAAACCCAATGAACTCTGAGCTTATAAACATATAGTAAGCATTAGTGAATTCAAGAGTAGCTCTCTAATTCCTTGTCATGGTTTTACTGGTTCTTGGAAACTGAGCAGGAATTTTTCCCTTCCCCCTGCTTGGAGGTGTGTTAAATGGGCAGTTAAAAAAACATAAAAGAAACTGCTGGTAAGGCCACATTCCTAGTTAATGGCCCTCAGAATCTTGCTTTTGGGGGGGGGTGAGGACCTCCTTTTTACTTTTTTCTCTCATCTCCTGGGAAACAGGGCGGAGGAGTTCAGGTGCCTGTTAAAGCTGGAACAAGATCAGAGTAGAGGCTCTGAGTGGCTTTTGTTTTCAGTCTGGCTGTCAGCTGTGGATTCTACTTGGATTTTTCATCATAGAGGAACTGTTTTGAGAGGTTTTTCCCCTTTCCCGTTCCCATTTGTTTCTTTCTTAGCAGTGGTTCTTGTGCACATCAAAGGGAGACGGAAAAACTATACTGCACAATTCAGTCAGCAGGACAGAATGAGTTTCCTATTGGAGAGACCTTTTTTTTTTTTTCTCTCCCTCCTCTCTCTCCCCTTTTCCAACGTGTGTGGGGGGAAGGGAAACCCATTTTCAGTTTCTCCAGCACACACAGGAGGGTGTCACCCCACATGGCAACAACCAGTGATTCCACAGTGCCTCCGCTGACAAAGCACTGCAGGTTCTGCATCTCTAGTGATCCAACAGCGCCCCCTGGTGACTGGCACAGGACACTACAAGCTCTGAATCTCCAGTAATCCAACAGTGCCCCCTGTTGACTGTGGTTAGAATTGCACCAAAGGGTGCGAACTGAACTGCTTACCTTTTTTCCCTTGTTTGTTTATTGGTTTGTTTTGAAGGGGATTATTTGTGGGTATAGGAGTATTGTTAGGTTGTTTTACTTGTTTTCTTTCTTTGTTTCTGCCAATACACATATATCTTTTAATAAAGGGCTGTTATTTTTTTTTTTTTCACACTTTTTTTCTCCTCCTCAATTGGAGCCCCTTAATTTCGGATTTACAATTGCTTAGAGGGAGGAGTTTGGGTCTTCCTCATAACTCATCCTCAGCAAAACCCTGGTGTCTCATTTAAATTGAGACATACCTTCATTTGCTTTACTTTTGTTGATGTTTTGAATCATGTTTCCTTTATTATTGTATTTTGCTTGTTTCAGTAAGCCTAATGTCTCCACTCAGCTGCAGCAAAGTCCAAAGTAATTCTGCATTTGCATAGCTGGTAATTGGTACAGTCACTGTTCTCATCGTCAAGTTGGAAATTATTCAGAATTCAAAATCCTGCCTGATTTCATTTGGCAGGGGAAAGTTCAGAAGATGCAGTTGATGGCAGCTATAGCTAAGTGAAACACAATGGGAAGTGAAAAAGTACTGCCTATTCTTTGTTCCCCTCTCATTTTTGTCTAGCCAAATAGTGCTCACAAGAGGCAGAAGAAGAGACTTTTTAATGCAGATCACAATTATCACTATACCTTAAATGAACTGGCAACTTTTGGAGAACATCCCTGTGCTGTGTTGATTTAAACACATTAGTTTGTATGTATATGGGTTTGTATGTATAATAATAAGCTAATTAAAACCAACTTCTTTTTTTTTCTCTCCACCTCACTGAAATGAGTAATGTATTATATCCCAAGTATGTTACAGGAAAGTATGGTTTTATCTTCTGCTACACCTAACTTTAAATTCTACAAAGAGATAAAGTTTCTTCACTTCACCCTATGTTTAATTGTTATGAAAAAAAAATTTTAATATTTGATACTGATATATGGCATAAATTATTCCTTTTCTTAAGATTGTTTCAGTTTACTTAATGACTGAAATAAACACAAGACCTGCTCAGCATTAAAACCACAAACTAACATCCTTCACATGTCTGGATTATCTTTTTAAACCACTATGCTGAGGCAGTAGGAAAAACCTAAAGTCATCCAATTAAAGAAATATGGAATTACATTAAACAGAAGTCAAACTTTCCATGTTGATTTCAAAATGAAAAAACATGGCTGAAAACAGCTTTGAGAGTTGCTTAAAGTTTCCTGAAATGTATTGAGTTTCACAAGTGTCCTCAGTTTCCAGCTTAAAAGAAATCAATTTCCATTCTTTTTGAAATCCAATAAAAAGTATACTGTCTTGAACAAGAGAATAATTCCTTATAGCTCTTATCATTTAGGGGTTTTACCTCACTGTCTATATAATTTTTCAACAAATGGAGTAAAATCTCTTAATGTTTTGAAGTGACAGACGCTTACCTTCTTGTAATCCTGTGTACAGTTATATATAAAGGACAACAACTTAACGAACACTAACAAGAGGAAAATATGGACAAAATAAATCCATGATCAATTTAGATCTGAACAGACACTTTTTGTTCTAAGCATTATTATACTCAAAAATAGTTTCTGAATCTCATTCCTTTGTTCCTATGGTAGAGTTGTTTTTTGTTTGATTTGTTTGTCAGATGTCTGCTCTTTTGACTAATTTTAGCAAAGGTGCACAATCACATTATTGTTTTACTCTACACTTTTGCAGTACAGTCAGACTTTTTGCTACTAGTAGTTAATCTTTAATTCTCTTATTTAAATTAAATCCAAACAATTGATTTCTTATTCAATCTTCAGTGTATGTATCTTACACTGCTCATTCTTTTACAAAAAGTGTGATTTTGCCTAATACCTATTGTTTGTCTTTTCTCTAGACATGTATGCAATCTGAGCTTTCAAAAAATACCATCTTTCTCTACACCTTTTCAGAAAAAATAGTCCTCAAGGTAAAAATATCTGTATTCTTAACTGATCAGCCAGTGATAAAAAAAATATTATTTGCCATAATCACAGAGATCTATTAGATTTTAGACAGTCATAGAAAAGACAATAAAACTTTCATTATCTGTTCATAAAGAAAAAAGAAAAATTCTCTGTGGAAACAACTGCTATGAATTCAAAATACAAATTTTGTGTTACAATATGGAGAAACAAAATGAGGATATTAAAATAAAGTCTGAGGGTAGCAGAAAGCAGAATAAAAGAAAAGAGAAATTTGAGAATTGGAAGTACAGTGATACTTGGACTGATGAGAAAAATAAAAAAAATATGCTTAATTGTTATGAGAGATAATTTTTTTCACATAAAGTCATATTAATAATTAAACTTACATATATAGATGATGTTAAATGAAAGAGCACACAGCTTGGTTCAAACTGGTAACTTTTATAAGAGTATACCAAGTATCAGAGAAGAATATGTTGAACAACTGTAGTATTCTGTCAAAAAATATATCATTTTGTATCAAATGCCATTCCGGATCGACAAGGTGTATCTGACTTGATTCAATGTAAAACTCTCCTTTCTTCCTCTAGAAGGTAGAAAGAATTTAAATGAGGATTTTTTTGTACTGATATAAAGCATGAAGTGATTACATTATGTTTACTATTCAAAAAGACACTTTTGTATCAAAAAATTTCTCTGTAAAAATCCTGGCTGAGTGTGGGTGATTTTTCTGTCTCTATTCAAGTTTCATTTACTTGCTTTCAATTCCATTCTCACTTCTGCTTAGGCCAATTAATGCATGCAACAAGCATTTTTCTGCATCTCTCACAATTTTGTGTCCATCTGAAGTAAAATGATTATTTTTCCTTTAAAATTTTTCATGTAAAATAGATAACTCATGTCCCCAGTTAATTTTTCTAAGAAGCAGTGGTAAACTGCAAACTAATAGATGCCCTGATATAAGGCATGTTGAATATTTGTAAAACCTCTTGAGTCCTCCTTCCATATAACTGGTTAAAACTTCTTTTCTTTACCATGCTTATAATGAGTAGTTACTATTTTCTCTATCAGAATTGGGTAAATTGAGAGAGATATTGAGAGGAAAGTTTATTTTCAATGTTTAAACTTTATTTAGGCTCTCAAGTTTAAATGACTCAAGCTAGAGAAGTTTAAGACAAAAACATAAAAATAACATCTAGATAAAAGATTTAATTTTCTTGGAAGTTAATTCTACAATAAAATTTCAGAATTGAAGCAAAGAAGACAAATTGCTTAATCGACTTGTCTCGAGATAGACTAGCAAAGAAGAATTTGATATCTTGGACCTATGATTTCATTTTATCCCTCAGAACAGTGTAACTGATAATCAGAGGGAAGTAGTAATTTAATAGCAAGGAAATGGCAAAGGAGAAGCATGCAAAAATATGAAATACAAAAAATTACATATTCCAGTAAAGGCCAAAGAGGATTCATTATCAGTGCTAGAATATTAAAAAAAATACCTGTTTCAGAAGTAATTCAATTAATTCCTGTTGAAATTGAGTATTCTATTAAATATGAAGCTGCTTGAAACACAAAACCACTTCTGACCTCACGACAAATCTATATGGTGTGAAGGAATACCTACTGAGCTCTACAGAATGTTATAGAAGTTGTAATAATAATAAGATTGAGCATTACTTTCAGGTATTCTTCATAGTAATGTTTGCCACTAAATGGTTGATTTTACATGTGATTTACTATTACTCTAAGTAAACATAAAAACAGTGGTGGATTTATTTTCCCTCTTCCACAAGTGAACAGAAAGGAAAGAGGCAAGGAAAGCATAAGGCAACAAAAATAGGTCAGTAAAAGTGTGCGTATTTTTGGGTTAAAATTCAAGAGCTTAATAAAACATATTTGTTGGAAAAGACACATATTTTTGCATGGCAGATTGCAGTCTTCAGGCTTGCACATCTCATCTCTGGGAAAAAAAAAAAATCCAGACTTCTTCAGCATCTATTGCACAACATGATTGCAGTTTAAAATTTTTTCAACCTAAATTAAGAGAGCATTCTTAAGACCACTGTCGTGGTTTTGCCCACCAGCCCATCCCTGGGGCTGAGGATGGTTTTGTCCAAGTGATTTCCAGACAAAAAAACCAATCAGAAAGTTCAGTGATGCCTTTTCTAATTACATCTTTAAGAAAACAGAAGAGAAAGGTTGGTTGCGCAGTTGAAATTAAGCAGCCATGTAGGAAAGGTGGCAGTGGGCCCTGAAGTGGGCCAAGGCCTCCTCCTCCCCCGGCCCTGGGCCAGGGCGGGGGGGCAGGTGCGGCACTGAAGCTTCCCTTCTCTCTTGTGAGAGAGTGAAGAAAAAAAAAAAGGTTTAAAAGACGAACTGCTTAGACGAGAAACCACTGCAGAAGAATTCCAGCCATGAGATAACAGGACTTCCAAAGTCAAAGCTGGCAGTTGCAGGAGAGAGAAGAAAAGTTCGAAGGGGGGAGAGCTGCTTTTTCTCACTTTCGCTCTCCCTCCCTTCAGCAGGGTAAAGACTGAAAAATAAAATCCTGCCACTTGTAAAAGTTTGTTGAGGTGAAGAGACCCCCGTGTGGCTCACAGAGGAGTTTGTGGATGTACCAGAGATTTGTGACTTTGACAGAAAGAGAAAGCCTTATGCTGGAGCAGAAGCGGCTCGGATGAGGCAGAGTTCTGTTGAAGACTTTGTGACCCTTGAAGGAGACGATGCTTATGCCGGAGTGAGACGGCTCAGATAAGCTTGGGATCTCAGTGAGAGATCCATACTACTAGTGCTGAAGATTTGTGACCTTGAGGGAAACCTCACGCTGGAGCAAGAGACGGCTCAGGTGAGATGTTGGGATCTCAGTGAAAGATCCATGCTACTGCTGTTGAAGATTTATGACCCTGAGGGGGATAAGGACCTACGCTGGAGCAGAAGACGGCTTAGGTGGGATATTGGGACCCGAGTAATGGATCCAGACTAGACCTATGCCGAGAAGTCAATCAAAGACTGTTCTCCCATGGGGAGGGACCTCCATAGGGAAACAGGGGTGAACTCTTAAACCATTATCCCCTGTAACCCTGTGGAAGAAGATCCATAGTAAGCAAGTGTCCCCTTGCAAGCCTATGGAAGGAGACCCTTCAGGACCTGGGTAACCCCCAGCCTTCGGTTTTAGCCCAGTAGGGGGGTAGACCCAGCCCTGGAGGCCAACACAGAATGAGAGAGAAATAAAGGAGTTCCAGCTGCGACAAAAGTGCTGCAGAGTTACTGGAGAGAGAGAGAGAGAGCTGGAATTTCAAGAATGGAAAAGGACTGCTTCTCCTCCTTAGACTGATATAAAGGGAGATGGGGGGAGAAGTATCTTCTGTAAATACATAATACCTTTTACTTAAGTAGAATTGTTGTAAATATAATTCTTTAGTTTTAATTTGTTAGTAATAAATACTCATACTTTTTTTCAATTCAGTCTCTTTTTGTCTACATAAACTTTCTCTCAACTGATAGTAATTGTATGGGGGGTGTAAAAGTAAATTGAGCCAGGGCAAAACCACGACAACCACACTCATGTTGATTGTTCTCCTGATTCTAGGTCCAATCATTACAGAAAAAAGGCTCACAGCAAGGAGCACAAAAAGCACTCCCTTCCCCTCCCCCATAAAAGACTAAAACTAATAAAGAATAGTATTTGCCTACACTTTTCAGTGTCAAAATGTGAGATGTCAGAGAGTTATGATTTTTCTGGGTCATTGGGGATTATTTGGCCTAGAGAAAAAAGGTTTTAATATTTTTTTCTTTATGACTCCCATTATGTGTTCTAATGAAACCTTCAGATTAGTTACAAGACTGCTTGAATTAGAAACACAAAAAGTGAGTCCCTGCATTTTTCCTAGAGGTTTACGAATTATGATATTTTTAAAAAAAGTATTAAAAATGTAACTTATGGAACAGTAGTTTTAAAAAATAATATTGTTTGCAATTAAGTGTTTTATAAGTCACTTGTTCCAGTGGTTTATTTAAAGAGATTTAATAGCCAAGTATGGTTAATTACATTCAACAGGGTTTGGGGTGAAAGAAATATATATTAAAAAAAAAAAATAATTACTTATATTATGTACAAAATTCTTTTGTGGAATAGACTAGCCACAAATGTCCATTCTTTTAAAATAAATTAAAAATGTCACTTCCTTTTGGGGACATTGTTTTTAAATATTATGACTGAACCAATACAGTCATTTGTCATTTAAAGATTCAAACCTGATCAGACTTTGCTTCAGCAAAATGATGGATAGACATATATTTTTAATATCTCCATGCAGACGATGGGAAATTCTGTCTATCTGTTTCTATATATGGGTCCAAGTGCATTAAAAGAACTACTGCAGAGTTCATCTCAGGTCAATTCTGCAGAAATAGGAAGTAAAGAGAAGAGCATTACTTGAGCATAATGGTAGTGCCTCAGTGCACTAAAAAATGGAGCTCCAAAATATCTCTTTATTGTATGCATACACATCTCTAATACAAGTACCTATCTGACTTAAAAGTCATTTCACATGTAGCTTTGACAGATGATTGTTATATGTGGCTGTAACATGAGGTCCTTAATACAACCAGAATCATAATGAGGTTCTATACTAAAAAAGCATAGTATGATAATTAAAAAACAGAGATTTTAGAAGAAGAGAAACTTTGTTTTTGTGATATAATTTCTTATTAAAATAGTATAAATATGTTATTTATTTTAAAGAAAATAAGAAGAAATCATGGTACAGGGATTTAAATCTACCTTTCATTTCATTTATTTTCTTTTTTTTTTTCCAAATGATGTTAACTTTTTATAGTGGTTTATCTTCAGCATTCTGATCCTAAAATGCTTTTAGACTCAGGTTACAATAGTCTCATAGATAAAGCTTCAAAATACCTCGACTAAAATGAATAAATCCAGGTCTTCCAAATAATTCACAAGAAGTCAATTCTGAATTTTCACATCACCGTCAGGAAGGAGAACACAGTTAAAGATTAATTTTTGTTGCTGAGTTCCTTAGCTTTCCTAATTGTTCCACCTCTCAGTTAAAAAGCTTCAGCTGGCTCAGAGAAAAAAATATGTTATTTCCAGCCACTTTTTGCTTTCTTGTTTGTTTTTTTGTTTATTTATTTGTTTCTTTCTTTGTTTTGTTGTTTGTTCTGTATTTAACACATCTGTGCAAACCATCGAAAATATACATGCTAACTGTGGCAATGTGTCTGAACTGCCCGTGATCTATGGCATGTGAAATACACTCCTATTCAGTCATCAAACTTAAAGAAACATTTTCAATCTGTGGTTATTTTTCTAGGTTCTATCACTTCATTAGATGAACCAGTGCCTAACTTTTCAACACTTTTGTGTTGCCCCAGAACACTGTGCATGTGAATTTGGGCTTTATAGAAATTAAGCCATATGGAGTCAAGTTACTATTTAAATGAAGTGGTTCTTATAAAACTTTCATAAGGATTGACCCAATATACTGTAACCCTAGACTGCTATTATTTTAATCCAGTTTCAAAAGGCTGTCCAGGGTTACCAGGTGAAAGCTACCTGCAGATTTGAATTTGTGATTGAAACATTTAATGTATGATACAGAATCACTGAAAACACACCTTATTCAGATCATTAAATCTGATCTAAAGCCTACTGAAGTCAGTAAGAGCTATTTTTTGTACACGTTTTGTACCAGGTTTAGTTAGCTTGTATTACATATTTTGTACGCGAATAGATCACTATGTCTCCAGATTAAGGAGCCATTTTTCTGAAATGATTTATATTTCTAATTTTTGACTTGTGGTAATCATTTTTCAGACTCAATGCTAAAGTCATTTTTGACTTCTCTGCTTTGTGCTAGCAAAATTGTACCATTCTAAAACATTTCTAATAATATGTACCATCTTATGAAAGGAAGACTGAATTGACTTGACCCAATTAGCAAAACTTAGTATTCTCTCACTCCACTACTTTTCAAGAAACTGAATTTCAGTTCATCTACTTAATAAAAATGAAACATTTTTTACTCATTCTTAATGGCTCTAAAATGGAATGATTTATGTACAAGTGAAGCACTGTGAAGACATGAAGTTTGTAAGACTGTGTAAAATTCTGCAAAATCAGTACATGTCAATGTAGCTGAAAATTAGAGAAAATTCTTTGCATTAGTTATAGGTATCTTAGATCCAAGAAAGTGGCACGGCTAGTAGTAAGTAAGAGAAAACCAGATAATGGGAAACTTTTACTTTTTGCTGGAAATGTTTTAAAGTTTAATATAATTTCATTAATTGTTAATTTTATGCCATCCCCTGTCTCTAATTTCAGTATTAGAATAGGAAAGATGTGTTTCAGAATAATTTTAACATCTGGAAATTTTATGTGATCTTCTGAAAGTTTGATTTAAAGACAAATAAACTGGGACTAGAAGAGACACTGCAAATTGAAGTGACCTTAAAGATTACTCTGAAAATATTTGGTGGTTTTGTTTTATTGATGGCCCATTACAGCTATGTCACATGCAGAAAAAAAGCAAGAGAGAAAGAAAGCAAGAGAGAAAGAAAGCAAGGAAGAATAGAAAGCAAGGTAGAAAAAGAAAGAAAGAAAAGAAAGAAAAGAAAGAAAAAAAGAAAAGAAAGAAAAGAAAGAAAAAAAGAAAAGAAAGAAAAGAAAGAAAAGAAAGAAAAGATAGAGAGGGAGGCAGGCAGGCAGGCAGGAAGACAGGCAGGCAGGAAGGCAGGAAGGCAGGAAGGAAGGCAGGCAGGAAGGAAGGAAGGAAGGAAAGAGAGAAGGATGGATGTGTGGCAAGTACATGGGTAAATATGTCACATATTTACCCAAGAAAGAAAGAGCAAGAAAGCAAGAAGAAGTCTTGCTTGCTTGCTGACTTGCTTGCTGATCAGGCTGTGAAGCACTGAAGAAGTGTGGTGATCAGAGGCAAATAGAGCACGACAGGTGTAATTATGGGCAAAGGAATAGTTCTGGAAAGGTCACAATACCAGTCTGAGTTGGGATGGGTCCTGGAAATGGTAAAGGAAAAAATCAATCACAATAAATTTCCCAAGTGTTCAAGTCATCAGCAGACAGATGGTCACTGGTTTAGAAGCTTCCCAGTTCTGCGTGCAGCCTTGTTGACAAATACTATCAGAAAAAGAACAATTAATTGAGGCTTTCTCCTAGTACATCTGTGAATAAACAATCCATCAAACATATAGAAAAGCCACTTCCAACTAAAATTTATTTATTCCATTAATGTGAATATTAATATTTCTCTGATATTTTCAAACTCCTAGATAGATTATGCCAGTCTAGTTTAACCAAAAGACATTATCTCTGTTGTAATTTTCAGATGTTCACTGGCACCACAGGGTACACTTTAGACATGGGCCTTGAAAGCTCGACATTCATTCCTCATGCACAAATTATTTGTTTCACAAGGCCTGCTATTATGCTGGTCTTCCCTTCCTGAGCTTGTACTTGCACACAGTTTCTCAGGCAAAGTAATGTACTTTAAACTGTGAGAGGAAACACATTTGTCTTCTCATAAACTGTGCTTAAACAATCCTGGAGTTTCTTTCGTATTAGTTAGTTCAGATTAAAATTCTATTTTGAAATGTTGTAGGACACTTGTTTCAGACTCTGTTTAAATCTATCACACACAGAATTTTGGGAATGAATTGAGATGTAATGTTATGTTTTTTCCTACCTGTAACTTCTTAATCAAAAAAATACACAGAGGAAAAAGCACTTTTGAGTGAACTTTCCATTTTCTAGCCTTTGATGTCTAAGACAAAACCCTCATTTGTGCTCTTATTCTATGCTTCTATTTATATCTCACAAGCTGCAACAGTACCACTGTTTTGTGGAAGTGCTGTCACAAATTCCTAGAAATAAGAATTCTTTGATCTTAAGGAACTGGAAAATACCACTGCTTTAATCAGCATAACACAACACAAATCTGTTTGTAACTGACTTGAAATTTACACCATACTTCTGTTATTTTTCTTATTAGTATGGGAAATATTTCACTTTTTTTTTTTTAAATTAACTTGGTAATAGGATTTTAAGAAAGCCTACTGAAGTCCATGGTTTTTACTGCAGTTTACTCAAGGAAAGCACCCTGTGAAGAGTGAACATTCCTACAGAGGTCTCAAAGACAGTTTTTCACTTTAGAAGTGTCAGTTCTCTTGTCTTCTCAGTAAGAAAGGCACAGATACTCAAAGCTAACTAACTACTTTATTGAGTAAAGGATGAAAATTGTAGGAAAGGCAATAGCAGTCTCACATGCCTTCTACTGCTATGAACACTGACTGTTGCAACATCAGATGATTTCCTCCTCACAGACCCTGATGTGCTGCACAGAGTTTCCATTCATGCAATCACACAGCATCTACAGGATGGACAAGGGATCAGAGCCAGCCAGGGTTGGTTTAGGAGGGGCAGGTCCTGTCTGACCAACCTGATCTCCTTTTAGGATCAGGTGACCTGTCTGGTGGATGAGGGGAAGGCTGTGGATGTGTCTACCTGGACTTCAGCAAAGCCTTTGACACTGTCTCCCATAATATACTCCTGGAAAAGTTGGCAGCCCGTGGCTTGGACAGGGGCACTCTGTGCTGGGTTAAGAACTGGCTGGAGGGCCAGGCCCAGAGAGTGCTGGTGAACGGGGCTGCATCCAGCTGGCGGCCGGTCACCAGTGGTGTCCCCCAGGGATCACTGCTGGGCCCAGTCCTGTTTAATATCTTTATTGATGACTTAGATGAGGGGATTGAGTCCATCATTAGCAAATTTGCAGATGACACCAAGTTGGGGGGAGTGTTCATCTGCTGGAAGGCAGAAGGGCTCTTCAGAGGGACCTGGACAGACTGGAGAGTTGGGCTGATTCCAATGGGATTAGATTCAACAAGGCCAAGTGCCGGGTCCTGCACTTTGGCCACAACAACCCCCTGCAGCACTACAGGCTGGGCACAGAGTGGCTGGAGAGCAGCCAGGTGGAAAGGGATCTGAGGGTGCTGATTGACAGGAGGCTGAACATGAGAAAGCAGTGTGCCAAGGTGGCCAAGAAGGTCAGTGACATCCTGGGCTGGATCAGGAACAGTGGGGCCAGCAGGAGTAGGGAAGTGATCCTTCCCCTGTACTCAGCACTGGTGAGGCCACACCAGGAGTGCTGTGTCCAGTTCTGGGCCCCTCAGTTCAGGAAGGACATTGAGGTGCTGGAACAGGTCCAGAGAAGAGCAACGAGGCTGGTGAAGGGACTTGAGCACAAGTCCTGTGAGGAGATGCTGAGGGAGCTGGGGCTGTTTAGTCTGGAGAAGAGGAGACTCAGGGACTCAGGATCTCATCACTCTCTACAACTCCCTGAAAGGAGGTTGTAGCCAGATGGGGGTTGGTTTCTTCTCCCAGGCAACTATCAGTAAGACAAGAGTCTTAAGATCTGCCAGGGGAGGTTTAGGTTAGATGTCAGGAAGAAATTCTTTACAGAGAGGGTAATCCAGCATTGGAATGGCCTGCCCAGAGAGGTGGTGGATTCTCCATCCCTGGAGGTTTTTGAGACTGGATGTGGCACTTAGTGCCATGATCTAGTAATCGCGGCAGTAGTGGATCAGGGGTTGGACTTGATGATCTCAGAGGTCCTTTCCAACCCATCTGATTCTATTGTTGCCTAAAAGACCAAGGAAGAAAAAAAAAACTCCAGGCCAAATTAGGTAGGAGGTAAGATAAGCAGCAGAGGTTTTAATGAGCCTCGAGGGTCTCCACGAATACAAGCCCAAGCATGGCCTTGAACACAGGTGCTACAATTTTTATAATGATTTCCATCCAATCCCTGTCCAGCCACACCCCCGTTCTGCCCCATTCTGCCCACAGATATGCGGTTCAGGAATTCAGTCTGGGGGAGTTTTGGGACCCCCTCTTCCTCATCTTCATCAAAGTACCTGCAGTTTTTGGAGGCTTTCCAAGGCTCTGGTCTTGGTCGATGTGTCTATGTCTATATCTTCTTGTGCAGATTTTGGCGTATTTTTTACAATTCTTCCTTGAAAATTGAGACTAAACAGATTAATGGAATTTAGGGGGATTAATATGGGAATTGGTTAGCAGAGTTGGCTATGTGTAACTATTGTGTTAAGGTAAGGGATAAAATGCAACTACGTTAAAATCTATGTTTACTGTACAACTACTTCTAAAATGTATGAAAATTTTAAAAAATCAAAAAATTCCAAGGCAACACTATGATTCTATGATTCTGTGATGAGATTCACTGGCTCCAAGTTTTTTTGTAGTTTTATACGATCTTACAATACAGATGTACTAGTCACTGACAGCAGACACATCTAGAATATTGGCTTAGTTTTCAAGGAGACTCTTGGACATCAAGTTCCAATACAACAAAATCACAGTTTGCCAGCAGGGGACATTTGACTTTTCATGTCAACTACACAAAACACCATCCATATGTTTATGGTCAAGTACACAACAAATGAATGCATATTGATCAACTATGCAGTGCTTATACCACTGTGTAGAGCAGTCACATGCTGCCCCTCTTATTCATTCACGTGAGTAATCAGGGATACACTACCCCAGTAGAGTAAGTTGTCACAGGCTATTCAAAATGCTCCTGTAAACGTGAGAAGAAACCAAGCATATGGATCACCAATTCCTCACACAATAGTATTGTGATTGCACAACTGTAGAATGAACTGCACACTGACAGAGAGACAGTTAGCCTAAACACTCTCCCTTCTCCTTGTCAACATATCCCAATCACCAGTTCTTCTGCAATTTTACCCCTTTTCAACTAATGGATCATTCTGGCATTTTTAATATTCTCAATAGAGTAAAAGGACTAAAAAACCACTAGCTGGATTCAGTATGCACAGAAAATGAAAAACATATTTTTATAGGTGGTTTTGCATATTTTAAAGAGAAGAAACATCCCTTTCTACATGTCATAAAGTTTTACAATAAACCCTATGACTTCTTTAATGTCTGAACTATGAACATGGAAAAGTGTAGATCTGTTACATCCTGAAACAGCAAAACACTCAGAACACTTTTTGTCTATACAGACCAGGGAAAGAGCATGATGAAATTATGGAATTAATGAAAAATGTAGTCAATGAGTAATTTTCAAAGACTGGGTACAAAGAAAGACTTTCACAGTATGCACTTTGCTTTCATTTAAGAAGTGAAATGAAATCAAAAGAGAAGTTAATTTAAGACCATTTCAAAACCCATCTCAGAGGAGAAATCAAATTCACAAATCCAAAGGCAGAATAACTATATAGCAAAAGCACTAAAGAAGAAGTGTGTTTAAAGAGCCAGGAACCAGAACCGTAATAGACCAAAGACTGTAGTTATGTTGCAAAATAAACAAGATTCATTAACAGATATACCATACAAATTATTATTGTCAAGGCAGACCCAATAACAGAGAATAAAACATAGGTTGGGAAGAGTCTAACAGGCAATAAGTTAAGGAGGTTGAGCTCTGTCTGCACATCAGTTTTATTAGCTCCACTGACAACAATAACTACCAAAACACAATATTTACAGAACACTGTGTCCTTTTAAAAGGATGTAAGCAAAACCTTGACACTTTTTCTTTCCTTTTTTTTTCCCCTTCTCTTTTTATCTTATTTTGTATAGAAGAACTGAAGTTACAATACTGCATTTGGATGACACTCATAAAAGTCCAAAGAAATTAGGCAAGTATGATAAGAAGATTGTAAATTAACTCTGAGGAAATACTGAGCAAGGTAAAAAAAAAAAAAAAAAATCAGAACACAAGAAAACCTGTAAATATATCATCACCATGGCTAGGCTTCACAAACAAAGATTTGAGAAGGGCTCTACCCACGCTTGCTACAAGCACGCTGATGGTTAAAAAGGTCAATGCAAGACAGACAAGTCCGGTTGTAGAATGCACAGCAGAAAGACTCCCCAGGTGATATCGACGAGATGCAATTCTTTCTGAGTTGTTTTTTCTCCTCGAGATTGATCTTGTGTGTCTTCTCAAAAGCAGCAGCAGCGTTATAGATGGTGTGTCTCCAGGCCTCCCGATTGGAGGCCAGAGTAGACCAGTGGTGGTGATCAATATGGCCAAGGATGAGGGATTGTTCCAGGGAGTCCTCGGATCTCCTCTTTGGGGCTCCTCTCTTGCAGTAGCCAGTGGCAAGTTCCCCATAGAGCACGATCTTAGGGAGGCGGTAGTCCTGCATCCTGGAGACGTGCCCTGCCCAGCGCAGCTGTGTTCTCAGCAGCATGGCCTCAATGCTCGTGACTGCTGCCTGTTCAAGGACAGACATGTTGGTCACATAATCCGTCCAGTGGATGTTTAGGATTGTACGGAGGCAGCGCTGATGGAAGTGGTGGTGGTAAATGACCCATGATTCAGATCCCTATAAAAGAGTAGACAGTACAATGGCTCTGTAAACGCTGATTTTTGTACTTTTCTTCAGGTGTTTGTTTTACCACACTCTTTTATGGCGTTTACCAAAAGCTCTGTATGCCTTTGCTAACCTGTTGTCTATTTCTGCATCAATCTTACCGTCTGAGGAGATGATGCTTCCCAGGTAATTAAACTGCTGGACTGATTTGAGCTCTGTTTTCACCAGTGGTGATATGGGGATGATGAAAGACTTCCTGAGGTGCAGGCTGATATAAAACTTCTGTTTTCTTCAAGCTGACTTCCAATCCAAACAGCTCAGCAGCCTCTGCAAAGCAGGATGTTAAATGCTGCAGAGCTACTTCTGTGTGGGTGACAAGGGCGGTATCATCAGCGTAAAGCAGCTCACGGACAGGATGATTTAAGGTCTTAGTGTGGGCCTTCAGTCACCTTAGGTTGAACAAGCTCCCATCGGTACGATATCGAATGTAGACACCGTTTTCATCATCGAGGTCTGCTGTGGCCCTTTGGAGCATCATGGTGAAGAAGACTGTGAATAAAGTTGGTGCGAGAATGCAACCTTGCTTCACATTGTTTATTGGAAAGGGCTCAGAAAGTGCATCATCATATCTGACTTGGCCGCGCTGGTCCTCATGAAGCGAGATGATCATTTTGAGGAACTTGGGAGGACATCCTAAACGTTCCAAAATCTGCCACAGACCTTTTCTGCTCACAGTATCGAAAGCCCTGGTGAGATCAACAAAGGTAACATAGAGTCCTTTGTTCTGTTCCCTGCACTTCTCTTGCAGTTGTCTGAGAACAAATACCATGTCTGTGGTACCCCTGTTGACTCAGAAACCACATTGGCTTTCAGGTAGAAGATCTTCTGCTATGGTGGATATTAATCTGTTCAAAAGAATTCTTGCAAAGATTTTACCAGCAATGGAGAGCAGAGTAATACCTTGGTAATTTGAGCAGTCTGATTTATCTCCTTTCCTCTTGTACAAGGTGACAATGACAGCGTCACAAAGGTCTCAAGGCAGTTCACCTCGCTCCCAGCAATGCAACACAAATTCGTGAAACTTAGCATGGAGTGCTTGGACACCATGCTTCCAGATTTCAAGTGGGATTCTGTCAAACATATATATACATAATATATAGGATTTCTACTTTATAGAAGTTTTTACATGAAGGATATAAACAGTAATTGCTCCTTCTGTCCATTAAAGGTATATGCACTTATAGTAAATGCTAGAGAGTACAGGGATGAAATAAAATTTTAATTTCAGTTATGTTATGCTATACTATGTTACATAATGAAAAGTGTTTCTCTCACCTATGTCAGGGAAGACATACCATCCTCCTGTTCTCAAGAAGAAAGTCATATGTGAGCACAGTAGAAAGAAATAGTACATTACCCTTCAAAATGTGTTGCTCAGGTGCATGACTGCTGAACAGGGAGCTCTGATGAAATAATTTGTGTCACTTTATAGGTCCTTTTCCACTAGATTCTTTCTTTTTACTACTCTTATACCACTGCCCCAGTCTCATTTTTGTTATTCCAAATTTAGGGATTTACATTATGGTTCTTTTGTAAAGTCACTTTTTTTGTTTGTTTGTTTGTTTTGGGGTGGTTTTTTTTTGCTTTTCTGTTTATTTTATTTGGGGTTTTTTTGTTTGTTTGGGGGTTTTGGGGGTTTTTGTTTTGTTTTTTGTGACTTTGGTTTTGTTTTTGTTGTTGGGGTTTTTTTGGTTTTGTTTTTGTTTGGGGTTTTGGTTTGGTTTGGGTTTGGGTTTGGTTTGTTTTGGTTTTGTTTGTTTTTGTTCGTTTTGTTTTTGTTTTACTGAGGGGTTGTTTGTTTGTTTCTGTTTTTGTGGGGTTTTTTGTTTATTTATTTTAATTTCCCTTATGTACAAGGTGTGACCATTTCTCATGGTTTTAAATGAGGGTTAGTCATCTGAATGGGCATCACCTTCTTTTCAGGAAGAATTTGTCTTGTTAGCATAGATATGAAGTCAGGATAGACCTTTGTCCACATATCAGCCAACTTATTTGATAACAAATATTTTCATTAAGATTTAGATACATCTTTCTGATAAAGAGTTAGACAAAAAAGACAGGCTAGAGAGGGAACTGGTCTAACTGAAAATTCTTCAAGTATTTTAAAATGTTTGTTCATTCATACTTATCTTTCAAAAAGAATTAAAATCCTTTCAGGCCTCTAATTCAACGCTTAGAATTAGAAGATCTAATGTTTGATACAGAAAAGTAGCTTTATTCTATTTCATTACCAAGAAATTTCTTCCAATACTATTTTTCTTTTTAAATTCTTCAAAATGGATCATATACATTTTGTCTTATGCTATGCAGACAGATACTACTTTCACTGAACATTGCTATGTTGACAATATATGCAAGCAAGGTATTCCATAAAGAGAAAAAGCCCTACTTATTAGGGCATACATTAGAGTGCAATAAAATAATAAGGAAACAAGCTGTAAGAAACACAGATGGTATATCTTGTTCAGATCACCTTGTTTACTGTGTAGGCTGTAATTTAGTTACCAGAACAGATGTGCCCACTGTACATAACATAACCCTTATTTTCCCTCTTCTATTAATACTATCAAGTGACCAGACAAATAATAGACACCTGATTTGCTTTCTAGAACTGATAGAAACTAAGAAAATATAATCTGCTGTGAGTATAATGAAGTCAACTTATTTAAAGTATAGAATTACTTCTGATTATTTCACTGAGTTCTACTGAACATCATACTCTTCAAATTTGTTAGCTGATCTGTACCAACTGGTTGAGATAAATTCACCTGAAATTGCCTGTACACTGTACTAAACTACCTCCAAATTCTCCTCACTGTGATGATGTAAAAGAGATGGCTCAAAGTTTTCAGTTAAAAATATTTTGACAAAAAGCTGTTTTTCAACAGAGTAATTCTTGTTTGTGTGAAAAATGTCTGCTTCCTGTGGAAAATCTCATCATTTTTTCCATAAAAAACAGCCCTCCAAACATGACAATACAGAAATATTTTTCAATAGGAGTCTACAAGTCCAAGACCTGGGATTTATTGTGTAAATGCTTTGTATGCTCAAGCTTTTCTTTGGGCCAGATTTCCCAGATGGATTGTCTTCCATGATGTAACAAAATTTCATGAAGTCTTTACTGGCTTGAAGAGAAAAGTTTGTGGAATGACATAAAATAAAATTTGGTGAGAGACTTCAGTTGATAGGAAGTAAGGTATGAAAAGATATCTCAACAGCACTTTTCAAAGATTGATTCAGCACACGCAAGTCAATATTCCTCGCTCTCCTCCTGAAATTCTCCCATGCACTATATTTTTATCCAAAGCTTTTCTTGTGTGGCTCATTCTCTACAAATATACCTTTGACAGTTGAAGAGAAACATTGGCCCTTTCTTTTGAATAAGCCTTCTCTTGTATCTCTTATGCACATTTCCATTTCTGTTGATTTAAATAACATAACTGCTGTTCTTATGTAAACTTGTGATTTGTGGGTAGATGAGTAGTAGGACCTATAAAATTATAAGTGTTATTCTTCTACTTTAGTTTCCTGAATTCAAACCTTATTCCACAGACTTTTATGGATGCATATTTTTCCTACTCTTTTTCCTTTCCTTCTCAACAGCCTTCTCTTGTTGTGGTGATATAGTCAGCAGGTTAGATATTTGAACCAGAGATAATGGTAAACAATGATTATTTATCACTTACTTTTAATTTTAAAAAATAAATTGCACTTTTATTTTCAGCTAGTATACTTTAATGAAAATTATTTAAGAGACATTGTTAAGAAAAGATGACAGAAAGCAGAATCTGGTAACTCATATATGTAGCCAAAGAATCTTTCTTTCTTTTATGATTTATGTGACCTGTTTTTCACATTTTTCTGATAACACCAAAAGGACTTTAAACAGTGACATTTCCCCAGAATGTTTGAGTGACACTCTTTCATATGTAAAATGAAGTCAAGCACTTTTACATCTATAAACAAATAACCTTGTTAAAATAATTTATTTAGAATTGTATTTCCTCTAGAACTGTATTTGCTAAAGAAACAGAGAAGCAAAAGTCAGCACTCTTCCTAATACATGTTTCTTCATGAGCTTCTAGGAACCTCTGTATTGCAGTGAGGGGGGGTTTGTCCCCCGAAATAGACCCTCGTGGCACACCTTATAAGGAGACAGTCACACAGGAGTGACCCACAAAATGGCGTTTATTAAAACAAGATGTCAGTTTATATAGAGGGGAATATGGAAGGGTCTGGAACAAAGGTGGGATTTTTGCTAGGAACATCAAATCCTGAGGGTCAGTAATAAGAGGAATGGAGGGATTGGCCGCAGGGAATATGTCCAGCCATATAGGGAGAAGGGAAGAGTTGGGGAGGAAAGGAAGGAGTGGTCTGGGGTTCAAACAGGGGAGTTCTACAGAAGTTTGTGAGGTTGCATCCTGTAGCTGTGTCTCAGGTAACTTTTTGCAGCTGCAGTTGTTAAAGAACTTCCCAGATAAACTGCTTCCTCTGAGACTTCTTCGCAGCCCTTCTGCATCTTTCTCCATTCTCTGTAGGCTTCTGTTGGCCCACCTCCGACACCTCTGCACATGTAGATATGTCAGGAGGTTAAGTTGGTATTAACACTTTTTCATAGGGAATTATACTAGAACCAGAGTTGAGAACAACTTTAGAAAAGTTGTCATATTTTTAGACTGTTTTTATTTGATTATATGTAAATGAAATAGCAATTTTAAATTTATAAGTCCTTTTAACTGGTTTGTATGTTTCAGTCAAACATATGAATTTGATGTCAAATATTTATATTAAATTAGAAATAAATGTATTCAATATTGAATGATTTAGTAGTCACTGAAAGATAAAGGTACAGAGTGGGACAGCAAAACCAAAACCAACCAAACAAAAAGACCAAAACACTCATCTCATTACTCTTAAGGTAAATTTTTCAAGTTCAGTAGTTACCATCACAGATTTTGAGACAAACTCAGACTGTTGTGTTTGTTTTTTTTTTTTTAATTATATATTTCATGAACAAATAGATCTGTATGAAATTGGGTTAGTTGTTAAGTATTTAGCAAATAGAAAACAAAATTCATTATTTGTTGAATATGATCTATGTAGTACTAATCGGTATGTAAGTCATGTTGCCATAAAATTATGATAAAGCATGATTGTCTGCTTCTTTTATCCCCTCAGCATGTTCACTTCACTATCAGTTTTGTGAAATGTCTTGTTCATTCCATGTTAACTGATGATACTTCATTCCTACAAAACAATTGTCAGGGCTAACTATGTTGTAGCTGAACTTCTCATAAAACAAAATAAATATTATCTCCTTCTATTCCTTTATTTTTCCAAGAAAATTGTGGATTAGAACATATCCATTACTAGGTGACAGAACAAGTACAATGAACAATGCAATTAACTTTTCTTGATTCACTATGACTAAATTATCACCCCCTCAGCTGTGAAGAGTTGTGATGTGAGAGTTTAGTTTGGAAGGCACCACAAATATAATTTGTGAACCCTCAGTACACAGTGTGCGCAGCCTTTTGGATCTTTGTACTTTTACACAAAATTCTGAAGATTCAGGGATGCAATACAGAGAAAAGTAAGATCACATCTTCCCCATATTAATTATTGTAGCTTGCTAGTTACATTCATATCTTTTGGTTTGTCGTTGTAGGTTTTTGGGGGGTTTTTCTTTTTTTGTGTGTTTTTTTTTTTTTTTTTTTGACAGTTCACAGTTGTAAAACCTTGTAAATTAAGGGAATTATGCAGTGTGTAAAGTACAGTTGATATAGCATAGAGTTTATACCTTCAGAAACAAAACTGAATTTATCATTATACACTGGCTTCTTGATGGATTTCCATATAGTTGTGTTTTTCAAGAGTTCAGTTTCAATCTTCCTGAAAGAGGAAATTAGAATAACCTGTAATGATGAAAATATTGGCACAAAAAATTACTTATTCAATCTAACATGCCTTTAGAGATTATCTTACAACTATATTTGTAAACTATATACACAGCAATCTGTTCTTCTGTCTAATGTAATTTTGCTCAATCTGAGAATAAAATAGAACAGAAAGAGTTTCAGAGATTGTGGGCAATAACAGCAACATCCTAAGTGGTAAAAATCTTGCCACAAGCTGCACTGCCTATGGGCCTTGGAAGCTTGTCCACAGTTTCTTTTCAGAATTAAAAAAAAAAAATATATTAGTTAGAACATGTTGTTAGTCTACTGGCAGGTAGACATAGGTCAATATTTCATTCCTGGGCTTACATTCTATTTCCAGCTCAAATTTGCATATCTAATTGATCTTTTTGCCTGTATAATTGATCAAAAGAGAGTGTGATGCAAAAGGAGATGCCAGAGAGGAATGCAAACTCACATGCTATGAAAGGTGAAAGTTAATCACATATCATAGGGTAATTTTCTTGTACTATTTTCTTGTTGGGCTGTATTACACAAAAGTGTATGTCATGTTGTCTCATTTCAGTTCTGCCTTCTGTTAATTGTTGCATAACTTTATCATTCAGCGTTCTGTGATAAGCTGTCTCCTTTATTTCATGGGCTGTGACAATACTAGTTGCTCAGCAGTGATAATAAAGACATGTCCTAAATTGCCATTATTGTACCCATCCTCACAGACTTTTACACAGTGTTTCACATGTTTCTGGAAGAAAGACAGTAGCATAATTATTAAATTTTAGTAATAACTTCTTTCATTTTATGCAGCAGTCAGAAATGCCCCTTCATGTCTTTCAATAATGGTGTAAATTCAACTCATTTATTTCAAGGAAAAAACTGCAATAGAAATTGTAAAATAAAAAATGAATAACTCTGACCAAAACTGCTCCAAGTCCACACAAATCATATAGAAGAACTTGCCTAGCCTATATATCATGTTGCTTTAACAGAAAAACTTCTTTAGTTCTCCATTTAAAAGACTTTACACTAAAGATGAAAAAATAATTATTACAACTAAGAGAATCCAATTATGTACAAAATTATTATGCTTTTTTTCCTAAAAGTGTATTTTGATATTCTGTTCACAATTTGAGACAAGGCCCTTGCAAGGAAACCACTCATGGTTTATTCTGCCTTTCTGATAGTGAGTGGTCTGGTCTTGTCACACGGTATGGCAGCCAAAATTTCACACATCTTTGTGTTTGTTTTCTTTTAAAAATAACAGGAAAAGAGATCTGAGAAGCAATTCATGTGTAAGAAGGATTTATCCCCTATTCTGGAAAATAAAGCTCATTTTAAGTTCTTACTCAGCAGTAACTAATGGCTATACGTTTAATGTAATTACATCTTTTGTTGATTAATATCAACGCTTGAAATTTTATATAGTACCTTCTATCACAGACACTTCCAATCTTAGCATTTGCCTTTTATACCTACTAAAATGCATATTTTAAAGTTCACATGATAGAAAGAAATAGTGAGGGACATGAGGGATACATAAGGATATGGACAGGCTTCAGCTGAGCAGGGATTTTTCCCTGAGCAGCTCAGACCAGACTCTCTTATTGTACAAGTCAGCAAGGGACCCAGTCTGCACCCATCAGTGCAGGTGTTGTAAACAAGATTAAAAATCATACCAATCAATTTCAGTAGATGCATATATTATGTATTTCCCCACAGGCAGGTATGTGGCAGCATGGTGACCATCAGCAAAAAATCATGTCCTCCTCTTCTGCAGAGCTTCTAGTACCCAGCAGAACCAATGCAGACACACAGACAAAGCACCTGTGAGGATATGCAGCCACTTAGGTTTCAGGCTGCACAGGGTACGACTGAATATAGAGGATGACATGAAGCAAATCTCTAGATGTGTACTAGCGTAAATGAACTGTTCTGCTTGGTGATTAAGCCTTGGAGGAGGAGGGCAGACTGATGATCCTTTCAGAATATGAGGAGATGGAGCAATGGTCTGACATTTCTGTTACACATCAGTCAATTCAATATGGCTAGGGTAAGTCCAGTGTCTGTTTTGTTTCAAAATTAAGATGGCATTACAAGGGATAAGGAGGGAAGCAAATTAATATTGGAGATGTAAGAGGAACATCTGCTTACCCTCTCAGATACTTTTACAGAAGAGGTATCAGGTTCTGTCAATGGTAGATGAAGGACATGGCAAGATAGAAAAGGAGAAATCTGTGCAAGTATTCTAAGACCAGATCAACCAATCCTTTGAGTCAAGAGCTCCATTAAGACTAACACTGAGAAGAAATGTTGAGTTATGGTCATAGGTGATTCCCTGCTCAGCAGAATGAAGGTATCCACCTGCAGACTGGACCACCTTTCCAGGGAAGTTTGCTGACTCCCTAGGGGCCTGAATTAGGGATGTCACCAGACAACTCATAAACTTAGAAGGTCTGTCGATTATCACAAACTCCTACTCTTTCACGTGGGTACAAATTTTGTTGCAATAAGAAATCTAAGATCAACCAAAAGAGATTCCAGGGCCTTGGGATAAATGATTAAGGAATACAGGTAGTGTTTTCCTCATTCTTCCCACGAATGGGAAGAGATATTGGGAGGCTGCAAGACTTGTTTGTGAATAGAAGAGGATTCATGGGATATGTATGGGTAGGTTGGCAGTCTTGACCACAGTGATCAAGAGGCTGAGTTTTATAGTTTTTGGAATAAAGGAGAAAAGATCAGCAGTTGTTTCTCTGGATTGCAAGAGAGCAAGCATTAAGCTATTCAGAGAGCTACTTAGCAGTGTCCTCTGGTAATCTACTTATTAGGCTTGTGAGTCCAAGTGTACTGATCAGTTTTTAAGAACCACCTTTTAAAAGCACAAGAGAAGGCAACTCTGTCATGGTGCAAATCAAGACAACAGGGCAAAAGACCAGTTTGCTGAATGAGGGACTCCTTCTGAAACTCAGGAGGAAAAGCAAACTATGTGGTAGCTGAAAGGGGATGTCAGGTTTAGCAAGAAGATTACAGAGCCCTGGTTTACATATCCAGGGAGAAGTCAAAAAATACAAAAGCAATGAAATAACGGTTTTTTATATTCCAATCAAATATAACAATATGGTATCTCTCTGACTACCTCTTTTAATAGTACTAAAAAAGCGCTTGAATTAGATTTGTGTTTGAACACATCCATAATACCAGTATGGCTCTTTACTTACCTGTCTTTTTTACAATAGTTCATATATGTTAATATTTCTCAAGAAAAAAATAAATGTGACTCCCTAAAACTGCTTTGGATTGTATTTTGCTGTCCTTTCTCTGTATTTGGCTTTTATTAATTTTTCACTCATATTCCTTTTCACTTTTTCAAATTATTAGCTTTGATTTTTCTTTGATATTTGGTGAGAATAATTCTGATTGTAAATATACCAAAAATTTACCCCTCATTTTCTTAATATGCAAAAGGAAGGCATACAGACCTGACAGAATTTTACATGAATTAGTGCCTGAATGTAAGAATAGCATTAGAACCCAAGAAGGGAGATGTTAAAATTGGAAAATACAGTTATGAACACTAACATTTTGGTTAAGAAGTATGTAGGGAGTTCTGAATCACAAAATTTAAAGTCAGAGTGTATTAGAATTCTTTGCATTGTCAAGGACAGTATGTAACTCATTTCCCACTTTGTAAAATCTGATCTCTGTCAGATCTTGACCTATCTAGTATTATTTCAATACAAATTCATCCACCCAATAACAAAGAGAAAAAAATCATTGCTATAATTATTTTTCCTGTCACTACCAAAAACATCTACAAAGGATAATGTGGAATTTGAATGGAAACTGTGGGATAAAAATAAGATTAATAATCTAAAATTTTGATGTGTCACTATTGCTATGACATAATTGGCAAAAGGATCTTTATAAGTAATAAAATATGCTCCCATTGCTTGAAATACCTCAGAATTCCCCAGTCACTATGTCCAAATCCAACTTTTTAAAAAAAATCAAATGTAGATATTTTTTTTAATGTGTGAGAAATTTGGCCTAATGTGGTTTTTAAATTAAATTCAACATCTTAAAATAATTTTTATATGATTTCTTTTATAGCTTATTTATCTAGATATTAACACTAAACTAATTTTCTGAGAGTTTGTCTTTGAAAACAGTCAAGAATTAAGGAAGAACACTCAAAACCAACATGATGACTCATTTTTAAAATTTTATTTCAAATTATCCAATTAGTAAAATAGTAGAATGGAGTTAGTTAGTGATTAAAATGCTAGTTTGTCAAGTGTTACCACAAATTCAATGAAACTGCAAAGCAATTCTAAAGCAAGTTTTGGCCTAACAATATTCTCCTGCATGTAGAAAGGGTATTGGAATTGTTGCCTAAAGAGAAAAATCTCCAGGCCAATTTAGTGTATAAGGTAAGATAAAAAGTGAGGCCTTTAATCAGCCTAGAGGACCAGGGAATATACATTACGTGCATGCATGTAGACAGTGGTTCTGTGATTTTATAACAAGGTCCATCCAATGCCAGATCTGTCCACCCCTGGTTCTGTCCCCAACACACCTCTTTAAGAATTGGGTCTGGTAGCGTGTGGGACCCTTCTTCCTCATCTTCATCTTCATAGCACATGTAGTCCTTGGAGTTCCTCCAAAGTTCTGGGCTTGAAGGTCGCTGTGTCTATGTGATATCTTCTGGTCCAGGCCTTAGGGGTATTTTCCTACAATTCTACCTTGAAAAGAAGACTAAACTAATGGAATTTAGAGGGATGAATATGGAATTGGGTAATAGAGTTGGGTATGTGTAACTATTGTGCTACAGGGTATGGGACATAGTACAGCTAAATTAAAATCTACATTTACTACACAACTACTTCTAAAATCTACAAAAGTTAAAAAATCCAAAAAACTCTGAGGCATCAGAATAACAGAACTGCTGCAGCCTAGACTGCTATTCCTGTCTGTAGATTTTGCTCCAGATCCAAAAGTCTAAAACCTTACATGCTAGATACTGCCTCTAATAGTGTTGTAAAAAGGTAACAAAAAGGAAGTAAATAGGTAAAATAAACTTGTGAGCAAAAAGGACTCAAACAATAAAGAAAAAAAATCGTGGAAAATCAGTTTGAATATTATTGTAAAAATAATAGAAACAAATAAATTATATCTAAACAAAATTTTGAATAAACAAATGTGAAAGTCAAAATAACTCTTAAAACGGACCTTCCTTTGCATAGGGAATTTGGTCTAGATCATTTTTAGATATTATGTTATATAATGAATATATTTGCAAAGATCTCTCTGTGATCAAGTCAGAAGTTAATTCTAGTGTTCTCCTCTTTAAAGTGATCTCAATATGGAAAGATTACACATAGTTTGGTCATGTCTTGCCGGAGGTGGCAAAAGGGTTTTACAGTCCAAGTAAACCTGATTGTATAGCCCAGCCTCTCTCAAGTTCTGTGATGATATTTTAGCCTCAGACCTACATTACCTATCATTCCTTTTTGCCATCACAATAACTCAGATCACAATTACATTTCATGTTCTGAAAAAAAAAAAAATACACTGCTGCAAGTGGAATTTAATTTATTTTCAAGTGTTTATAGAGATATGTATATGTGTCCTAAAAATTTTTAAACTGCTTTTATTGCAACCCATGATTTTCTGATGGGTTCCCTCTTTTACGTTTCCATTTCTCTCCTCACCCCACAAGGGCAGGGAAAAAGAGTGAGTATTTATGTGGTGTTTAGTTGCTGGGTGGAGTTAAATTACAACATCCAATGAGGGAAAGATGCAGGAGTCACTATTTCTGTGGACATTGACATACCTTGTGAAGGAGCAGCATTTGTTTGTTTTACAGCACATGGTGCTGTATGTTTCAGATTTCAACTGTTTGCCTCATCTGTCTGTCCCATTAACAAAAATCCCCTATCTGTATCACTGTAAAGTGTGTTCTTTTGTTTCTTGCATTTCTTCCCTACATTTTCAGTTCAAAAAGCATTTTCACACTACTCCTTGTTTCTTTCTACTTTATGTTTGGCATTTTGATAGGAGTAGAATTCCCACATACATCTGCAGCAACAAACTAGATTACTGTAGGAAGAGAAGGTGAGAAATATATTACCCAATATTCTTTCAAGAGCAAAAGTGGGAAGAGTCTGGGAAAATGATCAAGGAACTCAATAAAGATGAATTAGTCAAGTTATTAAAAGAAAAGAAGCAGAACACTCAAATGGTACTAGCTGCTTTGTCAACTATAGCCAGAGAAACAAATTCTGCCTAGACTAAGTGAGGATTTGAGCATTCCTGGATTTTTTCAACCATTTAAAAGACTGTTTGAAATGCATTTTTGTAGCTGACTTAAATGCATTTCTATCAATTTCTTTCTTATTTCTGGTAATGCCATGCTGCTTTGTTTTCTGTCATTTAGACCACTCTATGCTTGCCTTGTGAGCCAAATAGTTATCACCAGCTCTATAAGGTGAATTTTTCTCCATTTTAGAGGAACTAGCTGTACCTTGGGACAGAAGGAAAAGCTAGAGAAATTAACAATGTCAGAGTGAAGATGTGACTTATTTTCCTGTTTTCAGTGCGATACAAGGAAGAGTTGCCTTTCCCTTCGTACCAGCTAAAGGCTGACCCTCTGGTGAGGAAGGAATTTTGAACAGCAGAGCAGCATCAGACCATTTTCTTCTGTGGCTTTTACTCTGTGTCTAATAGAAACTAGGATACTAGGAAAGTGTGTGCCTTTCAAAGTGTCACAAAAAACCCAAGGACCCTTGACTTGTGACTATATATCTTTCCTAAATATAGTTTATATATATGTGAATATATGTATGCCTATGTATATATGTATGTATATAAAAAGTGAATGATTGTTTCTCTTAGCAAGTTTTAGTAACCTGTTGACCTCTGAAAGACTCTTATTTAGATACCAAAGGTATAGTAAGCTTAGACAACTAACATAAGTCTATTTGCTTTTCCATAATATCTCAGTGACATTACTCAGAAGCATAATAATACGTGTACAATACTCCTGTGTCTGTCTAGGAGGCCACATAAATGTTAAATGCAGTGGAGATTGTCGTGGTTTTGCCCATCAGCCCATCCCTGGGGCTGAGGATGCTTTTGTCCAAGTGATTTCCAGACAAAAAAAACAATCAAAAAGTTCAGTGACGCCTTTGCTAATTACATCTTTAAGAAAACGGAAGAGAAAGGTTGGTTGCGCAGTTGAAATTAAACAGCCATGTAGGAAAGGTGGCAGTGGGCCCTGAAGTGGACCAAGGCCTCCTCCTCCCCTGGCCCTGGGCCGGGGCGGGGGGGCAGGTGCGGCACTGAAGCCTTCCTTCTCTCTTGTGAGAGAGTGAAGAAAAAAAAGGTTTAAAAAAGGAACTGCTTAGACGAGAAACCACTGCAGAAGAATTCCAGCCATGAGATAACAGGACTTCCAAGGTCAAAACTGGTAGTTGCAACAGAAGAGAGAAGAAAAGTTCAAAGGGGGGAGAGCTGCTTTTTTCTCCCTTTCTCTCTCCCTCCCTTCAGCAGGGTAAAGACTGAAAAATAAAACCCTGCCACTTGTAAAAGTTTGTTGGGGTGAAGAGACGCCCCATGCGGCTCACAGAGGAGCTTGTGGATGTACCAGAGAGAACCTACGCTGGAGCAAAAAAATGGCTCGGGTAGGGATGTTGAAGATTTATGACCCTGAGGGGAATGAGGACCTACATTGGAACAGAAAACGGTTCGGGTAGGGATGTTAGAATCCATGTGTGAGATCCATGCTGCTATTGTTGAAGATTTATGACCCTGAGGGGGATAAGGACCTACGCTGGAGCAGAAAACGGCTCAGGTGGGATATTGGGATCCAAGTAAGGGATCCAGACTAGACCCATGCCAAGACTGTTCTCCCATGGGGAGGGACCTCCATAGGGAAACAGGGGTGAACTCTTAAACCATTATCCCCTGTAACCCTGTGGAAGAAGATCCATAGTAAGCAAGTGTCCCCTTGCAAGCCTATGGAAGGAGACCCTTCAGGACCTGGGTAACCCCCAGCCTTCGGTTTTAACCCAGGAGGGGGGTAGGCCCAGCCCTGAAGGCCAACACAGAGAAGGATAAAGGAATTCCAGCTGCAACGAAAGTACTGCAGAGTTACTGGAGAGAGAGAGAGAGAGCTGGAATTTCAAGAATGGAAAAGGACTGCTTCTCCTCCTTGGACTGATATAAAAAGAAGTGGGGGGAGAAGTATCTTCTGTAAATACATAATACCTTTTACTTAAGTAGAATTGTTGTAGATATAATTATTTAGTTTTAATTTGTTAATAATAAATACTCATACTTTTTTTTCAATTCAGTCTCTTTTTGTCTGCATAAACCTTCTCTCAACTAACAGTAATTATATGGAGAGTGTAAAAGTAAATTAAGCCAGAGCAAAACCACAACAGAGATTAAGACTGAAATGAAAAGGGAAAAATATACACTGGCAATAGCTTATGGAATGGGATTCACAGGAGAGAAATGAAAGGAATCCTTAACATATGTCTAAGGTCTGCTCAATTTACAATCATCAGATTATACTTTTCAGCTTAGAAAACACTGAAAGCAAAAATCATTAGATGAAGCAAATCTTGGGAAAGGAGAATAGATCTTAATTTTTATTAATATTACTGCTGTAATATACTGAAACTGAGATATGCAACTGTTTTAGTTCAGTTTATAACTAACTCCAGTAGTAGAGTAATTTTGAAAAAAGATGTGCATTTCCCACATGAATGACTGAAGAGTAAAACTGTTAGCAGAGTTATGAAAGAAGATATTCAATACAATGACAATATTCCAAATGTACCAAAGTCTTTAATCAAATCTTTATTTTAAGTGGATTTTGTTTGGTTGTTGTTTTTTGTTGTTTGGCTTTTTTTGCTATGTGTTCACAGAAAGCAATTGTGATCTTTGTAACTTTAACACCTATGGATTTTCTATACAGTTTTAAAAACCTATTGTTCTCCTGAAGTCAATATATTTCCATCAACAACTTGAAGGAAGCTGCAATGAATTTACCTGAGGTTCTTTCTGGTAAAACTAACTACCCTCAGTACCTAGCACTTCTGTCTCTGAAGTTTCATGAAACCAGAAGGAAACTAAGCTAGAATGTCAAGCCTTTGCACCCACTGGGATAGTTGTCCATAAATAACAGTTGTTATTACTTAGTTTTCTTTTTGTATTTTCCTCCCTACTTTAAAAAACTGTTCAGAAGCAATCTTTATTTTTTATCTTTCCAGGGAAAAAAAAAAAAATTAAAGCATCAAGAGTCACCAGCCTGAAAAATGGATGATAATAGACTATGGCCATACAAAACATATATTTCTGAACACTAATTTTGTGGGTAGTGATTTATATTTTTTAATATTAATAGTTTATTTTATTATACTATATGTTTAATTACTTTTTACTATGAAACACAAGTTGTCTGAACCCTACATATTTAATTCCTGCCAAAGAAAATATAATTCTCTTTGTCAAAATTTAATCCGCTGCTCACAGGTGTGGTCCATTTTTTATTCCTGCTTCCCCTGCAGAAAGAATGTTCTCATGAAGGAGCAAATTGAGACTTTATGAGCTTTCCTACTAAAGCAATGCTTCACAGCTCCCCAGGAAAACTCACATGTCAGAAATGCTCATCATTGTCTGCCATCAGTCAGAGAATGAATGTCATGGTGGCTAGCAACAGTCATCAGAAGCTCTTCCAAAATGAGGACTGTGTTCCTGGCTTCCAAACCACACAGAGTGGCTGCAGATATATTCTGCTACCCTTAAGCTTACCTTATTTTGGAGTTCTGTGATGTCCCAGCATACTCCTGTATTCTGGTTTTCAGTTGAAGGATATCTAAAAAAAATATATTACTTTAATGTTAACCAATTACTTTATAATTGCTTGTAAGAAGACAGGTTAAGGTAAAAGCAAATTAAAACTACTTACCACATCCAGTTACAAAGATTTTTAAATACACACATGACATAAAAGAGGAAAAATAATTTTCTCTGTTTACCCCAATGTCAAATCTGAAACAGCCTCTCTTCTCTTGTTTTATCCAGATGAGACTCTATAGATAAATTACTGGGGTAAGTGTTTTGTACCTCTTCAGTACCAGCACTGTTATCACTAAAGAGAGCATCTACTGGGAAAGAGTGCAATTCTTTATACTCACAGCCTTGTTTGGGATTTATTCCTGGTTTCATTTAGATTCTAATCTTCCCAGCCTCATTTTGTTCTCTGAGATTATTGATACTTAGTTTATTTTAGTTTCAACCCTGTCATCTTTTATTATGTAGAAATTTTATCTGCTCATATCTGTCATCTTAACAAATCTTTTACTCTAGAAGTGGGTACAACTCTTCTTCTCATGCTGTGGGAATACTAAGTAAAGCCTTCCCATAGACCAATTTACATAAATGTGCAAATCAACAATAATACTTCCCTGATAATTACGTTTTAAGACCAGACAGAAGAGTTATTTATCACTCTGGAGCAATAACCTCTTTGAAATCTTTAACCAATTATGTTTTTAAAGACAAATGAAGTACAAAAAGCACATTCAATTCAGATCACCCACTGAAATAATGTTTGAATTCACCAAGCCCAGAAAATGAAGCAGAAGTCTCATAAACTATTTAAGACTTCTCTTTACCAGAGTTTTTTACACATATTTATATATCAATTGTAAAACCAAATGAAGATCTCCAAAGATTATGCAGAGGCCAAAAAAATTATGAGTGCAAAGAACACTATTGTCTTATACACCATAATAATGAGTTTCCATGTGATGGATAATCTCCGTCTTCTTAATAAGACAAAAGGCAGAGATTGGGAAGACTAAGAAAAGAAACAAAATGTGGGTTCTTTCAGCTTTGACTCTTCCAACTTCTCTCTTTCTCCCTTCACTTACTATAGGACAAAGAAGGTCAGCACAATAATGCAAGGCAACAAACCTTGTGTCCCAGTCACTGAGATAAATTCTGTAATACCCCAAAAATATACACCATGTACCATTTTCTGGAAATGCTTTTCATCCTCTACCTACTGCCTAAGAGCAACATTCCATTCTTCCCTTGCATGTTTTGCTGAGAGCCAGACAGCAGTGAATCCTCCAAGAGTTGGATTTGGTCTTCTTCAGCAGATGTTGTGTGTGTCCCAGTTTAAATGAGACAAGGGTCTTTTGCTGAGGATGGGTCAGGAGAAAAGACCCAAACTTCTCTTTCTAAGCAATTAAAAATCCAAAATTAAGAGGCTTCGATTGAAGGAAAACAAATTATGGAAAAGGGAAAATAACAACCCTTTATTAAAAGGTATGTGTGTGTTAACAGAAACACGAAAAAAACAAGTAAAACAACCAAGTAATACTCCTATACTCACCAATAATCCCCTTCAAGAACAAAACCGATAAACCGGTAAAAGGAAAATTAAACAGTTCAATTTTTTGCACCCTTTGGTGCAGTTCCAACCACAGTCAGCAGGGGACACCGTCGGGTCACTGGAGATGCAAAACTTGTAATGTCCTACAGTAGTCACCCGGTGGCGCTGTTGGATCACTGGAGGAGCAGAACTTGTAATGTCCGGTGCCCGTCACCAGGTGGCGCTGTGAGATCCCTGGTTACCGCCACGTGGGTTGGGGAAGGGAAAAAAACAACACCCCCCAGGGTATATTGGAGAAAAAAACAAAACCAAAAAAAAAAAAAAAAAACACCTCAATTCCCCTTCCCTTCCCACACTGGGAAGGGGGGGGGGGGGAAGGGAAAGGAAAATAAAAAACCCAGCAATAAACCAGAAAGTTCTCCCAATGGAAGAAAACTCAAGATCTTCAACTGGTTAGAATCCACCTCAGGCAAAAACAGCAGCTGGGAATGGCTCAGGGAAAAAAGAGACAGTAGTGAACTTCTCCTCCGACGACATGTCCTGCCGTCCCCAACCTCAGCCACACAGTAGCCCCCCCCCAACTCCTCCCACTTTGTTGCCCAGGAGACAAGAGAAAAAAGTAAAGTGCAAGTCCTTATCTGCCTTGTCTCCTAGGAGACTAATGTCCGGCCATCAGCCATGGGGCTAGGGAGAAAATTCTTCACTTGGCTTATGAGAGCTAGCTAAAACCATGACAGTGTGACATAAGGAAACATTTGTTTGCCTAAAGCATGCATTCTCATGTTAAGCCTGATGTCAAACCTCTGATGTTTACATTGGTTTTTACTCCATGCTGGCAGAAATAAAACATTCTATACTGACTATCAAATGAAATTTTATTTTCAGGATTTTCAAAAAAAATAACTAAACTGCTGAAACTTCAATGAAAAATTTGACTTAGAAATATATTGATAAGATGACAATTCAAACTTCCTTATACAAATTTTAACTGAGCTAATAATTGCCTAGTACATATGTAATGGGTGATTAATTGCAGTTTTCTTGTCTAAAATGCATTACAATATACAGAAAAACTAAACAAGTTGACAGCTCCAAGATTATGCTTACTTTAATGCACACTTCATCTTACATTTTGAATGACTCAGTAATAGTGTTCGTAAGTTCTTTTTAAGCCTACTTTATTGGTGTGACATAGACTTAAATGAGTGACACTTCCTAAAAAGAAATGTGGTCATGCGCAGATTACAGCACAAGACTTGTTAACCAGACATTAAAAAAAAAAAAAAAATCACTGAACTTAAAACTGACACAGCACATTCCAATAATTTCACTTTTGTTAATAAAATTTTAACTGATACGCTGTATACTTCAGCCAAATTAGGTCTTGCTGTTAGTCAATGGTCAAGATAAATTCATCTAGTGGGAGCACCAAAGGCTACAATGTATGCATGCCTCTCCAAATGAGCTTGTATTCAACAGGTTGTTTTACAAAAAAAAGGTGCAGGATTTTTTTTAACTTGTCTCACTTCTCATAAAAAGGACATTTTTTCTATGCAAGAATAGAATTTTCTGTCCCTACCTTATTGGAAAAACAAAATTCCAAGTCAGCTCACTGAAAGTTTCTTTGAATATTTTACACTGAAACAGTGTAATAACCCACACCTAGAGATAATCAATACCCAGTAAAAAACACTGCTCAGTAGGACTGAGTTGCTCTTTGTGCTCTTGCTATTTCATTTTTTGAGCCATCTGATGAAGACTGGAAACTCAGTGACATTGCAAGAAGAGGTCATTTTCTGCCTTGAGAAATTCCTCATTAAGTTTCAATTATTTTACCAGTTTGTACAAAAGTCTTTCAGTCTCCCTTACATTCCTAGCACATGTAGGTGGCTAATGTCTCTTCACATATGTTTCACAGCAGGTTCTGAACTATTAGAGCACTTAACAACTAAAAGTTCTTTTCCAGTAGAGCATGTAAATGTGACCCCTGTTGGTTGATGTGCCTATAGTACCTGATAGGAATCACTTAATAGAGTACTGCATTGAAAGAGGTGAACAGTGGAGGAAACTGCTTATCAAATCACATTACAAGCTATAATAACAAAGCAAAATTAAACCACACTTTTGGTGCATTTAAATGAAGCTGTCTATGTATTAGGACTAAGCAGAATACCTACTTCTTTGGCCTTGTATTTTTCCTCTTTTTTTTTTTTTTTTTTTTCCCTGTGATAGTGTGATTTTACATTTTGGTTTGGATTTTTTAAATAGAGTAGAAAAAAAAATCAACCCCATTACTTTAGTTTATTTGCAAGTTGTGCGTAATGGAATAATGAATGTGGCAGGATGAATGTCCCTCCTCCCTAGCTGGAACTCCTCTCTTGCTCATGAAAGAGACATAGTCAATGCTCTGCTTGAGACAGTGTAGTGACTAGTTTTTTCATATCTCAAATAATTAGGACAGACATCAGTCTGGGGAGTCCTGTGGGCTCTTTTCATGTGACTTTGATCTGAAAGATCAGTCTATTCATGTCAGACATCATCATAACAATTTTATTTTTTAAAATGTGCAGGTGAAAAGTTCCTTACTAATTCAACTACTTGTGTTAAAATTGAGCCTCAGTGTTTGCTAGAGTTTTGATATATATGTGAAATCTTTGCCTGCACATATGTTCATCCACCTTTTCACAAATATGCATATTTTCCCACTTAAAAATAACCATCACATTGCTTCACATTTTATAAGAGTTTAGTTCTGATCTTCTGTCCTTTATAAAATGTTCATCTTCTGATTGCAAAAGCACAGGTATATTTACCATGGGGCTTTGTGAGCTTTAACAGGTTCTCATTAACTTTGTCTAGTGTCATATGCTTAAGGTACACATTAAAATCATCTCCAAAATAAGAAAGGAAAGAAAAAGAAGGAATCCATGTAAGGTCTTAAAAGCAGCACTTAAGTGAGATCATAAATAAAAGAAAATACAATATTATTGAGGTCAAGAAAGGTTATACGGAGAAGCATATCAAAACAAAACAAACAAACAAAACATCAGCAAAACTAAACAAACAAACAAAACACCTAAAGATATTTTCCTATAAAATTCAGGGCAACAGAGATGTGCTCTTCAAATAGATGTAACAATTCTCAGTGTCAGAAGAGCAGTACAGTACTTTGAGAATATTGCACTGTTCTTTGACTATTCTCTATCACATGACTTAGAGATGTAAAAGGCTTGCCTCTTTTAGTTCCCCAAAAACTTTTGTACCTCATTAAACCTTACAAAAGACCCCTCAGGTAAGTCCTGGAAAACACCTTTTTTGTTTGTTTGTGTTTTGTGTTTGTTCTTTATGTTATATATAAAATTGAAGAGCACAACTAACTCCTTCATGTCTTCACTCAGACTAGTTTTCATCTGCTAATCTGGGAGCAAATAGGTAAATTTATACTAAAATACAGATATATCCTTCTTATTTTTATTAATGTTAAATTAAAATGATAAATTAAATGTTAAATTTTGAATAGAGTTAAATCTTAAACTAAAAAAAAAAAACCCTCTGTATTTTTTCTGCATAAACATCTTTAATTATCTCATATAAATGCAAAGTATATTTTCTTAGATACACTAATAGTAGAATAACATTTGAAATTATTTGCATATTTTAACCTGAATTTAGAATAAAGAGAATCTCATGCTGTGTGAACATTTATCAAACTCTTAACACTTTGCTAAACAACATATTCCTCTCAGAAAGATGCTGACCCCTGAGCACTAATATCTGCTAAAAAGGAGGGAGGAATGGGGGTGTTGATGTAAGCACAGAGCAGTAAATTTGTACTACAAATTTGGGATTTGTATCTGAATATATTGTTTATTTCTACATTTATTCCTCAAAAAAAAAAAAAAATTAGGAAACCAGATTTCATCTAGATTAGTAAAATAAGAGAACAGAAATGTTCTGAAAAGACTGAAAAAACAAATTGAAGCAATCAAGCAAAACATCAACTTTGAAGATAAGGTTCTTTACACTGTCAGTTTCAAGCACTCTACTATACGAAAAACCTCAAGGGAAAAAAAATTAATTTTTCAGGTTGTTACCACCAGTATTTTACTCCAAAGTTGTAGTGTCTTAAAAATTGCTCATGAAATAAATTAGTGATTCTTTACCGACTTTATACTCCATTCCTTTGGCTCAGTAAATAGCATTATCTTGTTGTTAATCTTGGTAAAGAGAGAATAATGGGGTAGAAGGGAAACACACCAAAATGAAAAAAAAAACAAACCATAAAACCATAAAATAAAATAATGAAAAATCTTTCTAGTTCTGTAATCTGATGATTTGTGTCAGACTGCTATGCTCCCTGTTACTTTTAATCCTATCCATTTAACCCTGCACATATTATCTTGGAAACAATTTTGATCTTGAAATTTCACATTATTAGTGTCTTTGCCTTCTTGCAGAACTCTGAAATTGAACAAAAGCAGAGCTCATCTTAGAAAAGTATACTCATCTACAAATCTTCCTTTTTCTTTCTGAAATTACTTATTTCTAAAACCCTAAACAATGAAGGATTATTTATTTCTAATATTGAGCAAAGTATCATTCACACTAAATCAGTTTTGATCTATGAAGAATTTCTTCCTAGAATTTCTTAATTCTTCTTGATTTTGACTGAGAGATCCAGTAGAAACCAAAGAATTTTTTAGTAATTCAGCTATAGATCAAAGAAATATCTACTCAGCTAGTCTCAAATATTGTATTTCTTAGCCCACCCTCCCCACCACATTTGGTTCAACATTGTCTATGTCCAACATTGAAAGTATAAACTATTAATAGTGAGGTTTCAGATGAGAAAACTTTATTTCCTGCTCTTCCTAGTGACGGTGTTACTATCCCTGGTATTGGATCTCAGGAGTGATTTTGATATAGCTAAAGATACACTGTCTATTGCTGATTAAGGGTTTATTTGTTTTGTTAGTTCATTTTGCCTTTTTCAAGTTTATCTTTATCCAGTATAGATACATTGATCCTTGAAGGGCCACAGGATATAGCTCCTATTGCTCAATAATTCTCCTAATTTCTTTCTAATAGGCTGCTTTGAAGCTTTAATTAATTACACTGGTCAGTCTTAGTTTCAACTTGCGTTATTCACATATAGTTTATAAAGACGGTGAAAATCTGTTCTTATGCTACCAGTATTTGATTCTCCACTACACTTCAAACTTTTATTCAGAAAACTCAAATTGATTGCACATGGTGTTATTTTTTCAGAATAATGTAAATTGAGTATACACTAATAGGAATAATACTGAAACCATTTAGAACACTTTAACACTAATTAAAATGAATATGCTTTTTATCTGGGATGTTTCCACCACATTTTGTGGTAAATGCATGGAAATAAGAGTAGTATAAGTGTTGCTAAGAATAATCCAAAAGAGTATTATTTAGAGTACTGTTAGTTGTTGGGTTTTTTTCTGTGCCTATTTTGCTAGGAATTTTCTGTCACCTTAACAATTTTCCTTATTTTTTTTCCCCTTTGGCTTAGGAGATACCAATGAAAGGTTGTTTCCCTGTTACATTTGTTACTTAAAGAAATTTTTTTGGCATTTTTTTCCCCTGATTTGAATTATTGCCATTCAACAGTCAAATGAATGATATGATAACAACATCCGAATGGGACACTGCTGTTTAAATATGTATTTAAGTGACAGATAAACAGCCTGAAGGAATTGGAAGCTCTGTCTTCTTACTGATATCTTGATGTCATTTTTGTGAATTGACTCCTGCTGTAGTTATTTGGGGCTATTCGTTGTAGTTTGAAGGACATCAGCACTGAGAGCAATCTTTACAAATCTAATCATTAACTGTAGTCCTTTTAATATCAAAAAATATAAAATAAACCCCAGCCACAAAAAATCTCATAAGTACTTCATTTCCAATTTATTCTATATGTCTTTCAGGGGAAAGCTCACTAGCTCTCATAGTAAGCATATTTTTTAAGATATTGGAAATTATTATTTTCTTGTTGAGCTTATTTCTCAAATTATTTTTTAATTGTCTAAAGATTCTTTTGTAATCTTTTGTTTATAATATAAGTGAAAATTATGACTAAGTTCAACAAAAGCCTTTTAGCCTAGTGTGTTTTCATTTGTTAGGCAAGAAAAGCCGCTCCAAAATTGCTGAGGGATTGGAGATCAGAAATATAATTAAGAACTGTATATACTATGAAGTTTGATAATTTTTTTCTGCTAAGCAAGGTACTGTTTGCCCATTTCCTTTTATATATAGGTTAAATATTTCAGTTTTAGAAAGATAGGTTTAAATCAAAATTTCCATATTTAAGGGGGACGGGGGGTGGGGGTGGGAAGGAAACAAAAGAAAGAGGAATTAAAAATTCATTCCCTTTTTTATAGACTATCTTAAACAAAAGACTGAATAAACTGTACTGAACTGGGAGATTGCTTCTCCCTGGTGCTGTTATGCACTTCTGTCTGGTGTTCCGTTTTTATTTGTTTGCTTACAGAGGTGAACAGAATGATTTGTGGGAAATGTTGTCAAACTGAGGGATGGAAGAGGCATTTTATTACTTTGGTCTGATAGTTCTTTGTTACTCAATTCAGATAATTGTTCATTTCTTTTTCCTATTATCTTTCTTAAGGAAAAGTTTGTCAAAATTTAAAAATAAAAAATAAAAATCAAACCAAACCCCATATTCAGTATAATTTTTTCCCTGTCTGGTCATCTCAGTGACCTGCTCTTTTGATAATATTTCAGGTAATGGTCTTTTAATATTTCTAGTATTCCTCTGGTAGCTCAGGGATGCATAATCTCATAGGAAATATGGAGGACAGAGAACAGTCATTTTTCTGCATTCATGTTAATAATTGCACAGATTAGATTTTTAGCTAGTTTTAATAGTTAGGAAACATTCCAATGTTAATATATTAATTCTTTGCTCTTTAGAAACCATTTTCTGGTCTATCCTTTACTTTCTATATAAAACAGATATAAAAATAGGTTTCTAGAAGATCTAAACGATACAGTTCCAATAGATTTGCAATGTTTCATTTCATAAGTAATCAACCCAAGGAGTTATTCAATTTTCCTTGTATTATATTTTTTGCGGGAATTGTATTTTCTTTCCATTGGCCAGGATATTTAAGAACTGCAGCTCCCAGAACCCTCACTATTAAGAGACATTCAGAACAAGAACAATCTCATAAGACTACCTTTCCTGATAAGTGAATTAGTCAACTCCTATTTATGGACAAATGTAAATTGAATATTGCACAGGTTTTAAATTAAGTATTTCAGAAGAGTTCATTAAGCCAAAAGGAGTATTTTAAACTATTTTTCCTGTAAATGTTAAAATACTAGAATATCCTAGAGACTAAAATTCTAAAATTTATATACCTCCACTCACCTTAGAAACTTTTGGGGTATACAGTCTTATCCAGTAGCAAAAGACACAAATGAACTTGACTACATTCTGTTGAAAGTGTCAGTTAAACAGTGTTGGAATATATTTCTCTCCAAAACAGAGAATATTTGCTTTGTGGAAAAAATTTCATTTGAAGTTTCCTCTGTTACTTTTCACATGTCCTCGTGATTTGAAAGTCCTCAAGAAATGGTTTAAGATTTCCCTTATTCTTCTCTCTGTGCAAAGGGATGCTAAGCCTGCTGGCAGTTAATTACTTTTGGTTTTTACTCTTCTCAAGTAGGTTATTACTAAACATTCTTGTCCTAGATTATAATTTTACATGACATTGGAGTATTGTTTATTCATAACTGCCTGTAGGATTAGGTGTTTATAATAAAAGCAATAACCTTGTTTATTTGTATTTCAGATGCTGCAACTTAGACTAAGTAAATATACTTTGTTTCATAAGTGCTGCACAGAGACATGCAGCTGGTTTATAAAGTGGTATTGCTGTGTTTTAAAGTTGATGTTCCTAACAGTTTGTCATTTAAACTTTTCTCCAGAGATAAGTGTATAGTTCAGACTCTAGGCATAAGTATCCTTAGAGAACATCAAACCTATTTCCCCACTCTCCTTACTGACTTGTAGCAATATGGTTTGATGCTTTTGGTTGACCTTTGCTGGCCAACAGATATGAATCAAAATACTCTCTCACTCCTCCTTCTCAGCAAGACAGGAGGAAAAAATATGGTAGAAAGGTCATGGGTAAGATAAGGACAGGAAAATGACTCACCAATTACCAACATGAGCAAAAAAAGCCAAGTCAATATTGTGAAAGTTTAAATTAATTTATTGCCAATTAATAACTGAGTAGGATAGAAAGAGAAGAGTGTAGGAAATTAAAACAAAACTGAAAACTTCTTTACTTCAACACTTCTACTTCCTATGCTCAACTTCATTCTTGATACTTCTACCTCCTCCACACCCTGAGAAGTGCAGGAGGGTGGGGAATAGGAGTTGTGGTCAGTACACAGCAAGTCCTCTCTGCCACTTCTTGCTCTGCACATATTCCAGAATACTTCAGTGTAGAGTCCCTCCATGGGGCAAAATCCCTCAAGAACTGCTCTAATATGGGATCTTTCAAGAGTTTACAGTTCTTCAGAAAAAGACTTCTCCAGTGTGGGACTCCCATCAGCTGCAATACCTGCCAAGAGCCCGCTCTGGCATTGACTCTCCATAGGCTGCAGTGCAGAATATCTACTCCAACATGGTCCTCCTCCATGAACTGGAGAGAAATTCCTGCTCTGGACACTTCCCTTTCATAATTCACCAATCTTAATGTTGTTTCTTTCAGATTTTCCTCATCCTTCTCTCTGCTGGTGCACACTCACCAGCAAGTGTCAACTTCATCCTTGTAAGAAAAATGTTTATATTAACATTTTTTACCAAAGAAAGTTTACTACTGAATTGTAGTAAACAGGAGATCAACGTCTTCAATTAATATGCAAGTCTGCAAACCATACTTAAGTAATAAACAAGTTTTAGAATAGTATTTTAATTCTGAATGATTTCTATATGCAAAATGAAATCTTTTATTTAGGGAAATTTTAAATGAAATTTTAAACATTTCTATATTTCTTACAGACTCTATAAATTATTTTTCTTCACAGGAAAAGAAAAGAAAGAAGGCAAGAGAAGATTAAATACTTTATACTTTTTGAGAGAATGAGATGAAGAAATTTTTTTTCATGTCCTGAAACCAATCCAAAGAAAAAATTAATGGCTGGGGATAGAGTAGGAAAACAATTAAGAATATGATATATTAACATATCATATATACACTAAACTCTTGGAATCACCTTACCATATAAAAATGAATGTAATATGACAAAAAAGATAAACAAGAGTTTCTGAAGTATTTGGTGGTGGAATGGGACTTTACAACATAAATGACAAAGACTGAAATATTCTGACAAGAGGTTATTTTGATAAATAAGTAGCCTCACATGCTTTCAGTTAGGTTAGTCTGGGATTCACACTAATATAAACTCAAAGAAACTTTTATGTTCACAGAATCTACTATGTTACACACACACACACAAAAAGGGCAAAATGAAATCAAACCAAACCTAACCAAACAAAAACAACAACAACAACAAAAAACAACCAAACCATCCCCCCCAAAAAAACCCAAAAATAACCAAAAACCAAACCAAACCAAATCAAACAAATAACTCTGTAAAAGTAAATAGCTACTTTCCCATTTTCTGCTAAAATCAGTGAAAAATGAGTAAAAAACACTTAAAAAGCATTCTTTTAGTAAGAAAAAAATCTCTCAACAGGTACTTCCAAAAAAGCAAACTTTCCAATTTCCTAGATTTATGTTTTAATCCAATATATGAGGAGAAATAACAAACAGCTAGAGAGCAAGAGCTAGAGAGAAGCCTCTTTTGAAAATGTGGAAATATGTAGACCTGCCTGTTGACCAGTGAAAAATCTATTAAAGTAGTAAATACTCTCTTAAACCAGTAAATAGGCAGAGAAGCAGAGCCATGCATTTAGTCTATCCATATAATACTTTTCTTGATTCAAATACTGCATTTGAGGTGATTAAAAGCATATATTTTTCTTCTCTTCCTTAGGGTGACATTTCTTCAACAGCACAATTTCTTCTCCATGGAAATCCTAATTTTGAAGTTTTCCATTCATTTGTGTAGAATATATTCACACATGATATATTCACACATGTAATTAGTCAGTCCAATATGATGAAAAAACCCCACTTACATCATTCCTTTCAACACTAAAAAACTGAATATGTTACCTGCATTTTTAACTTTCATGGTAATATTTTTACAGTGGAAGTCATCTCTATTCTTCAGAGCCTGTGTTTGCTCTTTAAACGACATAACTAGGAGACCTCACAGCTCTTACTTCACAACATTCTCAATTTAATTTAGAGATATAACATAAATATACAGATAAAGAATTCCTGAAGCTGCAATATGATGTACTACAACTCCTGATTTAAGCAGGGTCTGAAATTTTATTACCTTCCCTCCTTGTCCTGAAATTCTTATGGCAAATTACTTGCTGCTAAAGAATTGGGTATGTTGCTCTGGCTTACAAATTAAACAGATACCTCTGACACCTTTATTCGTTATCTGTTGAGAATGCTTTTTAATCAGTATTCTTATTTTAAATGGAGACACAATTTCTGTGGCTCCAGTATCCTAGCAACACAGTTTATTGTCACTGACTTTTGTAATTTCTAAAGATCTCTGTTCAGAATGCTTTTCATGGCTGTTAATGCTCTGTACAGCTTCACAGACGTAATACTTTGATACATCATATCAGAGTTGGTTTATTTTACTGTAACAAACAGCATATCAAATATAACTTAACCACCACCTAAACTCATAGCAAACCAAATTCTAAGCAGAGAAGAAGTAGTTTATAAAGATCACACTTAAAGTATGTGTTTTGAACACTGATTCATTTGTGCTCTAAAATTTATCCTGTTGGATAAATAGCATTGGAAAATCACGTGAAAGGTCAAATGTGCTCTGCTGTCCTCTATTTTCAGAAAAAAAAAACTCAAAATATTTTGGAGTTTACAATTTTTTAGTAAAAACTACCTTTATCTGAATTTGTTCTTGCATGAAAAATAGCTGCATCTCTTATTAGTTAGAAATGGGATTAGAATAAGAGACTGTCTGTAGTGATTTGGTCGAGTTTTTTCCCCTGTAACTGAAACTATGTTTGTATAATTGCTGTAGCCATCAAACATGGATTTAACACAGGTTAAATGCTGAATCTTGATGGAATCTGAGTCTTGATCTTGCTCAAGAGAAAAAACATACTACATTATCTTTATCTTGTTAATGAATTACTTCAATTATTTTGCAAGTACAGCATTATTCTCTTAAGAGGGACAGCATAAGTAATAGAATTTTCTAGCATTCCACAACTTATATGAACCAAATGAACTACACACTCATTTAAATTAAGGAAATGCATAGGAATAAAGTGAAAAATACTCCTGTTAATGTGAATAAACAAATAAAATCATCTTTAAGGGCAGCACAAACAAATTACTTTGAAAAGGTTGGACAGTAACCCATAATCTTTCTAGTAATTATGTTATGCTTCAGATACAGGTGTAAATCGTGTCTCTTTTTCATTCTAAATTATATCATAAAAGGTATGCAGGAGGCTCTGGAGCCAGTGTAGATAAAAAACATTTAAAGGGAGAATCTACAAAACATCTGATTGCCACTATCCCAAAAATAGAACATACCCTTTTCATATCACAACCAAGTCGTTGCACTAGCATTAGGATATCAGACTAGTCAGGTGATGACAGTCTAGAAGGATATTGCAAAGTGAGAGTTAATCTATACAGTGAAAATTAATGGGAACAGTGAATTATGGAGAAATCCAATTCAGAAGGTATTCATATGGCAAGCAAGAAAAAGATCAGCTGAAGTAAACTCTAAAGTCCTTGACTACATGGAAGTAAGGAAATTGAGCTGAAAAAAGAGCAGAATAATAACTGGGGATGTGTGATGGGGGAGAAACAAACAAAAAAAAACCAACTAACCAAAAAAACCAAGCCAACTGATATAAATGACCCTAGCTGTCCAAAGACATATCCCATACCACACGGCATCAGGATCAGTTATAAAAGCTGAGTGAGAACATGAAAATTCACAGTTATGGTGCTTGTCCTAAAATAAGAAGAAATGAGATGAGAAAGGCCAAGATCCACTTGGAATTAAATCTGATCAAGGATGTGAAGGACAGGAAGGAGGCCTTCTTTAAATACAGCAGTAATGAAAGGAAAACAAAGGACAGTGTGGGCCCATTTTTAAGTGGAGGGGGTGTCACGGTTTGGGATTCAGGGTCATTGCACACCAGTGGTATTGGTCAGTACTAGGGATTGACAGAGACAAAGGGGGGAATACATGAATCTTCAGATAACTTTTAAGTACCTAATTGGAAAGGGCAGATGCCCTCCCTGGACACTTGTCCAATCAGGAACTGTCTGCTTTCTCATATGGGAGGAAACTTACAACCTAACTGACTCGGTCTATTTGTCCAATGCTCTCTGGCCTATGTTACCAGATGCTGTTTCCTTCCACCTTTTAAAATCCTCTTCATCTTCCAGGTCATCTCCCACAAGGGGGGACCCTGGTAACAGAGGATGTAGACACCATAGATTTACTGAATGCCTTCTTTGCATTGGTCTTCACTGACAAGACCAGCCCTCAGGAGTCTTTGACCAGGGAAAAGGAATTCTGGAAGGAAGATTTTCTCTTGGTCAAGGAGGACTGGGTTAGAGAACTCCTAAGCAAACTTGACATCCACAAGTCCATTGGCCCTGACTCTCAGTACCTCCAAGTGTGGAAAGAGTTGGTGGTACTGTAGTGAAGCTGCTCACAGTGGTCTTTGAAAGGTCATGGCCATCAGGAGGGGTGCCTGAGGAAGGGAAGAAAGCAACTATCAACCTTTTCTTCAAAAAGGGCAAGAAGGAGTACCCAGGGAACTACCAGCCAGTCGACCTCACCTCAATCCTTGGAAAGGTGATGGAGTACCTCATTCTGCAGGTCATGTCTATCCATGTGGATGACAAGAAGGTGATCAGAAGTAATCAGCATGGATTCTCTAAAGGTAAATCGTGCTTGACCAACCTGATTACCTTATACAGTGAGACAACCTGGATGGATAATTGTCTACTTCAATGGTAGGGCAGCTTTCAACATTGTCTCTCACAACATCTGTAGGAGTGGTTGGATAGAAAACACCAGCCACCTGGGATGATAAAAGAAGAAGAAGAAAATACTAGAGAAAAAATATTGTGGTCCTGAGTGAGCCAGAGCTATGATTAGTGCGTGTGTGTGAAAAGAATCACAAGGTCAAGCTGGAAAGCCTCTTGAAGCATGATTGTTCTCTCTGGACTGTGAAGCAGTCTCATGTGTGTGTGTGGTATGTGGGGAGATAAAGAAACCTCTATCTGGCTGGAGAGCTCAGATCCAGGGTCAGTAGAGAGTCTGTATATAGGTATGGAGTAATGAAGTTACAACAGAGTTCTTCCTGGACAAAAGTCTGTCCTGCTTGAATTCATTCACCACAAACAGTACAGAGTGAGGGATTTATTGCCGCAAACATCCTCATAGGTAAGCTCAGGAACTGTGAATGGGTAAGTGGACAGTGAAGTGGATTGAGAACTGGTTGAATGGCAGATCCCACTAGTGATGTCCCCCAATGATCATAGTGGGCCCAATATAGTTTAACTTATTGATTAATAGCTTGGATGAAGGGACAGATGCCTCCTCAGCAAGTTTGATTATGAAATAAAGTTGGGAGGAGTGGCCAACAACCCAGGAATGCTGTCCTTAAGAAGGACCTTGACAGGTTGGAAAGACAGGCAAAGAGTTTTTTGATCTTCAACATAAGCAAGTGCAGGGTCCTGCACTTGGGAAGGAACAACCTTGGGCATCAGGAGAGGTTGGGGGCCAACTTGCTGGAAAACAGCTGTGTTGAGGAGGACCTGGGGGACCTGGTGGATGACAAGCTGCCCCGAGCCAGTAGTGCCCTTGTGGCCATGCAGATGATTAAGGGACTAGACCATCTCTTTTGTGAGGAAAGCCTGAGGGAATTGGGCCTGTTGAGTCTCAAGAAGAGATGACTGAGAGAGGACTTCATAAATGTATGTATAAATATATGAAGGGAGGGTGTCGAGAGAATGGACCAGGCTCTGCTTGCTGGTGCCAAGCAATAGGGCAAGAGGCAATGGTAGAAACAGATGCACAGGAAGTCCCATTTGAGTAGGAGGATAAACTTTACTGTGTAGCTGGCTCTGCACTGGAGCAGATTGCCTAGAGATGATGTGGATTCTCCCTCAGTGGAGTCTCTCACTATTCAAGAATTATATGGATGCTCTGGGATGACCCTGCTTAAGCAGGGAGGCTGGATCAGATGACCCCATAGCGGTTCCTTCTAACTTTACCCAATATGTGATTCCCTGATTTGTCATCGAGTACTGTTTTTATGGAGATGGTTAAACACCTGCCTTCTGATCAGAGGAGTGAAAAAGTTCCTTGTTTTGTTTGATTGCACATACACCTCTAGTTTACTTATTAAATTGTCTTTACCTTAAACCACAAATTTTCTCACTTATACCCCACCCTTCTGGGCCTCTTCCCCATTCCTCTTGGGGACAAGGAATCAGCTTTGTGGGCCTTAGCTGCCTACCAGGGTTAAACCACAAGAGTTGGTGTTCCATCCTCATCTGATTAATTGATTTTTACCCTCTTTACGTCTATTGAAAATCTTTCTGTGCTATGGAATTGGTCCTGAATGAAGAGGCAACCAATTTAAGCCTAGAGGGTAGGTTGAATTGAGTTCACTGAAATCACAAAAGGGTTTTGCCATTGATTTTGAGGGGGAGCTGAAATGTCATTCTTTTTAATTAACAGCTTATCACTGCCTTTTCCTTCTAATGACTCAGTTAAAGAATACAAAATCTCTAGATAATATTCCCCTAGAACTCCATTTTCCTTGGTGTAAATTTTTTTTTTTTAATAAACCATAAGCAAGATTTGTTGATACTTATGCTACATTGTAAAAAGTATCTTTCTAAAGAGTCAATTTATTTCTTTATGTGTGGTTCCCTTCTGGTTTTAGGCTGGTTTAGGTGGTTTTCTTCCTTTTCAGTGTAATTGTGCAGTGTAGTTAGTTTCTCTATATTTGAAATATAAAATGTAACTAAAATAATCAGCAATATATTTTGAATGTATAAAATAGTTATTTTTAACTATTTTTATCTGAAATTATTTGTGACAGTTCAGAACAGAAGATGCAGGAACTCAGAGCAAAAAAATGTAGTCAGAATTTAAGAGGTATTACTCAAAGCTCTAGATTTCTTCCCCTTTAACATTTATTAATTTAACTCAGAATAAATATTGGCTTAATTTTTGTATTTAAACTGTATACAAACCATAGCTTACTTTTATGCGGCAGAACAGTGCATACTTTTTTCACAAAAGCATTCATACAAGCTGCACCACTTTTCCGTAAACGTATTCTCATGTACCAATCATGATGTAAACCTTTGAATAACTTCACTAAAAATCATCCACTTAAAAAAAAAGCAATTGCTTTTGTTTCTTCCTGAATTGGAAAATTAATCTTCAAAGAGTTGATTAACTGTGTCAGGGTTAATAGTTCATGTTATTTAAATATATGTGAGAAATTTACTATAGCACATATGGTTAGAATGTAAAGTTCTATTTAAGCACGTTGTAATAAAACACAATTGCTTTGCCCACAAAATGTTTTCTGTTTCTTGCTTGGCTTTTCTTCATTAGCTATTATACAGCAGTGAGTCTCACTCACCATGTTATTATTATATGCTAATTGCAATCAGGTTTTTTGGAGCTATGTGAAGCTATCAGTGTATTTGCATTAAAAAAAGATGTTATGATAAATTTCTTTTGAATATTGTACTCTACCATATGACACATCCTCTAAATACCTGTTAAAACAACGTGAACACTTCCTATTTACATGGATGAAAAAAAAGCATAACAATTTAATGTGAAATACCTTGGAAGATATTTTTAATCACGTTTTTAAAACTGCATCACTTGCATGCAAATAAGCAGATGATCGAGAAGTAAAAGTAACATAATAAGATTTTTTTTTTCCATCGATATTGGCATTTTCTGCTCAGTGACTCTTAAGTGGAGTGATGCATTGTGAAATGCATTTGTAAGTTAAGAATTACGGTCTGTCACCTTTAAAAGAAAGTTTGGTAAAGATACATTAAAAAGATATCACAGAAACTGAAGAAAAGTAATTTGCATGCAAACACTTTTAAGGGAAAGTGTTTAGAGTCAGGGGGCTGAGGCAATTTCCAGACTAACAAAGAAAGGAAAATATGTTTATCTTAAATGTTTGTTGTTGACTGTGGAATTCTTTTTGTCTAAAATTCATTTCAAATACTAAGCATTCTAAAACGTCATTTGCTTTAGCACGTGAGAAGCTGTGAAAGAACAATAATATTAGCTTTCACAATCACAGTTGGGGGCATTACATCTAACTAATTTTTATGCTTTCAAAATGTACATGTAAATAAACATAAAGTGAAAGTTATTGGAAGTAGCATTTTATTCTCAGTAGTAGCCATAACAACTGGAAAAGTGGAGGGCAGTGAGGTTTTCTTCTCATGATGGTTTCTAAGATTAACTCATCAGAATCATAGTAGAAAACAGGTCTTTCCTTTTGACTTATTATTTTTGCTTGTTTGTTTCTTGGCATTACTGCATGATTACTGCCACAAACCTGTCTGCTTCTTAATCAGCTGGGGGCAAAGAGGTATTTTTTTTTCTGTCAAATTCCCTTGATGTTATCTGATTATCCAAGTGGTGTGGTGTATAGAAAATTAATTTGACTTGGCTAGTTGGACGAGCAAATAAACCTAATTTCCTCTTAGAGCAGGGAACATCAGCAAAATCCCTGACTGTTCTTAAGATCTGGTGGCAAGGCTCATTTAATCAAGGCACAGCTCTTATATTGACGTGGGGAGAAAAAAAAGAGTTTTGTTCCCATCATTCTTGAAGAAAGACCTGGAAATCATAAACCTTAAGAAAGGACTGGGAATACACAGCTGTTAATATACACAGTAGCTAATTTATAACCTGAATTTTTAAACTTTTTTTTTCCCCTATTGTGATTGAGCTTTTACTATTTTCCGGTTTAGGTTGATATTCAGCCATTGTTTTTATGAGACAGCTCTCTTTAGTCCAGTTTTCTATCTCCTATAGCTGTCACAGGGAAAAACCGCTCAGTAGGTGTAGTCTGAACCAAGTCAGAATCAGATTTGTTTATCAATTCATTAGCGACATGCAATTAAGTGGCAATCACTGAACTATGCATTCAGGATCACAATCAATAGTACAGCAGGTATTCTACAATGCTAGACTGTGAGAAAACATGTAAAAATTTCTGCACGTTTTGTAACTAATTCTAAAATAGTCTAATCACACATACGGGTTCACATGTTAATTGATCACAGGGGAACCTCTCCCTGGCCAAATCCACCTCTCCGCACCACAACTAACCCACCCACCCTGGAAGCATTACACCAAGTGTAGCTACAAGAATTTTGCCTCTGTTGGAACAAGTTTTCCTGCTCTTTCATATTTCTTTGCAAACTAAATCCCACTTTGTTAATCCTCACTTACTGTTTACTCTGGCCAATGGTCATCTCACTCTCCTATATGATCACCTGTCTGGCAATTCTGAGCCTTTCACCCATGTTTGTTTTGTGCACTTACAGTAAGATCCATTTTTCCATGCAAGCCAGCTGTAAACTGTTAGGGCAATTGAGTTCAAGCCCCTGTAATTGCATGTGTTCATGCATTCATCCAGAAAGTGCTACTCCATCTTTGTGGAAGAGCTCTGAGTACTTTCCGTCACATAACTTTTACATAAGAAATACGTAAAGCGGTAAATCAATTTTAAAAGACACATCATCACTTTGCTCAACTTTTGTACATTACAGATTTGCTCATCATAGTCCATTCCAGGTTTGCTCATCAGATACAAATCAGACTGCTTGTCATAAACAATTTAGATTCCAAACATTATAGATTCCAAAGATCAGGAAATATGTCTTTTGACTTGTCCAAAACATTTTTAGCACAATTTTTCTGGAGTACAAGTAAATAAAACTAATGTACTTCTGTGCTTAAATATGAAATATTATGTTTTAAAAAAATATATCTTGATACGGAAATCTAAATTTAATCAAATCAATCTGATGTCATATATTCTTGTAGGTAAGTGTGTGCATTTTCTAGTCTAGATTCTATCTCTCAGTTAATAGATCAAAAATATTCTTTAGAATTAACAGGTATTAGTGACCAACAATAATTAGCATTAAAAGATACAGTTATCTTTCAATAAAACCCCTATATTTTTATTTTAGCTTCTTGACAGTAAGTGTTGTACTGTAGTGTTTGGTCTCTGTGCTTTAATTTTTCGTTCTTTATTCTCATCTTAATCTAACTGAAAATGGTTAAATCAGATATGCAAAATATTCATATTGAATCTTTGAATGCCAAATACAACAAATTAAGGTTTAGACATTTTCATAGCTTTCTGGGCTCAAAAATCACAAGGAAATATTAAATTAGATATTTGCAACTTCATGAATAAGCAAGACAGTAAAGAGAAATTACAAAGCTGGCAAATATCAAACTTCTTAGTCCTAATGGAAATATTCTTGAATCAGAGATTTCACCTTCAGAAATAGAATATTCCAACTCTAACTCACTCATAGAGACCTGTTCTATGGATATTTTCATCCTTGTGGCATTTTAAATTCCTCGTTTACTGCCCAGTATTGCATCTTGGACATACCTCCTGGTCAGGTTTATTTTCAAGTCCTTTTCTTTGAGGCAATGAGGTGTTCAGGTTCCAAGCTGCCATATTCAAGAACCTCCTCCAACTTTCTCCAGATCTGTAAATTCTAAATTTAGGTTCTCCTCTTATTATCTTTCTAAAGTACCCTCAGGATGATATGAATACACGCCCTGAAAATCCTTAAGAAATCACTCTAACAATCTCATATGAATAGGTGTCTTCTTAGTCTAACTCTGTTTAAAATAAATCAAAAGTATAAATTTCTAGAGGAATGCTAACATAACCCTTTCAAATTCAGATATATAATGAAGAATATAGAGGACAGTTAATTGAGATATGTTTTTTCTTTCTTAATTTTATTCCAATAAATCTATGACTCTGAAGTTCTAATCTGTTAGACTCAGATTTTCAAGGAGCTTTGTCACCTCAGTTGGCTGGGATGATAACCTAATATTTTTCCAAACTCTACCAGAAGTCCAGCAATAGATATGCTTCTATCCACAGCAAGTGGATAGACCTCCTGATGATGACAGGGAACTAGAGTACAGTTTCACAGAAGCAAGATTCCAAGCAGTTGATAAGGCTGCTGCCATTGGAGGGCAAAAAGTTGCAAAGGGTGTTACTCTCAGAAAAATTTTTGATTGCAGATCTTGCACAGGAGAACATGTCTAATCAGTTTCCCCTTCAGTGCTGTCATACACTTAATTTGCTTATAATAATAAGCAAATTAAGCAACCATTCTCAATAAATATGTACTTTCTATTCATGTTACTTTCTTTCCTGTCTTAGAAACTTTTCTTCACTTAAGAACATTATATTTTTTTTAAAGTTTCTGTACTGGTTTTTGAACTAAACTCATTAAAATGGGTGTCCTTAAATCAAATCCATGTCCAAGGCTGAGTAGAAAGTGAAAAAAAGTCCACGGACTATAATGAAGGTGTATTTTTCTCTGTTATAAAATAGACAATTCTTTTCTGAAAATCAGAGCTAAGTCTATTAAAGAAGTTTTTCCACATCTAAATGACTGGTCTTTGTGCTTCTTTGGAAATGTACTGTTTTGTTCTGTCTGTTCTGAAATTAAGAATGTTAACAATATTCTTCAGAAACAGAACAATGGAAGATGGGAATTTGTGGCATTTGGCAATGAATCATAAAGCTAGTATGTTCTTCTTTCTGGGAATACAAAACAAATTCCATCATTCATTTAGAGCACAGCAAGGAACACAATTAGAAAAGAAAAAAGAAAAGGGCAAGCAATAGCAATATTGGTCTGGACGTTTCTTTTTGTAACAAAAATAGCAATAATTTATAAGGACGGCCTGTATATGAACATAAGAAATGCCATATTGGACCAAATAGATGTTCTGTCGAGTCCAATAATGTTCTCTCAATGACAGCAGACGCCAGATGTTTCAGAAAAAGGCACAAAGCCCCTACAAGCCGACTAATTCTGAAAAATGATTTTGTGTTTTATGTAGTCTGAAAATGTATATTGCTTTCAGTGCACTCCATCCTAAATTGTGTTGCTGTGCTGAGACAGCAGCCATACTGTTCTGAGTATTGCTGTAGTTTTTTACGGAATATTCATATTTTGATCCTGCTATGTCTTGCTGTTTTCTTAACATGATAGCAAATTGTTTAACTTCAAAACATATTTTTTGATATGTGTGTATGAAACATAGCATAAACATAGAAATGTCTGCCAAATTCTTGAAGGCAATGTGATATTAGAAACACTGGTATTGATATAATCTGAAAAAACCTGAAATATTTGCCATTTTTGTTCCTCAGAATTACTAACTACATTTAGGAGGAAAAAAAGTCATACAGCAATAGCACAAAATGAAGAAGGTCTACCCTGATGGGAGATGGAATTTTATATATTGTAAATAAAGATGCTATACAGATGAGTTTGAAGCCAAGAATACAAACATCTTTAGTTGAAAATGCATATGGATAAATACAAGATAAAGTGTCATATTTTCTTAAACTCAACAAATTGATTACTAATACATCTATAAATCTCAGTGGATATGCAGATTTTTGAATTTATGTTTAAATACATAAGAGGTATACTGTATTTTTCACACAGCTCAAGTTTCTGCATCTCAAGTCCTTGTGTAGTTAGTTTTCTTCTAATAAAAAAGAACTTTGTTCCATTCACACACAAGGAAGTTTTCTTAAACTGCCTGCAGAATTTTATGAGTATCAGTCCTATTGAGAGTTCAAAATAATGTTCTGATATACTTTTCTGTTTCTTGTACCACATTCCTTGGGCAGTTCCTTGGGAATTTCTTGAAGCTTGGAGCAGGTAGAAAGTATAACAGACTGGATTTAACGGAAAGATCCATATTAATATAAAGTAGCTGAAAAGGAACTGGCAGATTTTTTTGTATCTTGATAGCTTATGTACACAGGAAAATATGTGAATTCATGTATACACAAATACATCTGTTGTACTGTTTTGGTTTATTTGTTTGTTTGTTTTTCTTTAATACAATCTCTTGCAAAAGCCAAGACAAGACTTACTAGGGAAAAAATCAGGTAAACATCCTGCTCTTTCCTGAACTGCAAATTTAGACTTTTAGAAAGTCTGTAAGTCTAAAAAGGCTGTTTTTCCGCTTTATTTCAGTTGATCAGTCTTTTTATCATTCTGTCTTAAAACAGGTTTCCCTATATGAATTCCAAAATATTTGAATTACCTTTGAAAGCTGCTTATTTTCAAACCATTGGTTGAAGTCACATCTTTGAGCCTGTTCACAAAGGGAGAGGCAGCAGCAGAATAGGGACTATTTGGCACATCAACCAGTATACTTCTGAGTATGGAAGCTTTTATTTTTGTGGGATGATGATAATGAAAAGTCCTTGGCTACGTATAATACTGCTTAATAAGGCAGCACACCATATATGATTCACTTTGTACGCCTTACAAAACTCATTTTCTTGACCTGAATTTTATTTTGATTTGGTATTTTTGGTCCTCAGTAGGAAATACATTGAGATGAAGTGAAATAACAGTCTTCAAGCAGGTTGTCAGTGAAGTGCTTCTAGTAAGGAAGAAGTACTTTTTTTCTCCATGACTGTTGTCTGTGAGATGATAATAATGACCTTAAACTGCAGCACGGGAGATTTCAGGCCAGACATAACAAAAAAAATTTTAATGACTGGAAAGGTAAACACTGGACTAGGTTACCTGGGAAGATGTGAACTAGCTACCACTAGAAGCTCTTAAGGTTTGAGGTAAACTTCTCACAGGAATTTTTTTAGTCTATTCACAGCCCAAGGTCACTAGTATGTTCAATTATCCTCTGATATCACCACCCAACCTGTTTTTCCAGTGGTCTTGTTTAACAAATATGACAAACAGTGATTTTAAGATCTGAAATAAGTGTGGTTTAATAAAAAATATAAATTATTAGGGTTTGGGGGGTTTTGGTTTGTTCGTGTGTTTGTTTGTTTGTGGTTTTTGTTTGGTTGGTCTTTTTAAAGATAAAGATACCAAATTTAAAAAGAAGAATAAAGGGCATTCAATTTCCTTGCAAGTAATTTTTTCAGTAAGCATAGTATGTAACCTTGAATAATATTAGCAATTACAACTATTTTTACAACAAGAACCAATATTTATATATAGTTACATTAAGACGCTTATATTAATTGTGAGATTATTAGAGTAAAAGTTATTTGGTCACAATTTTGAATTACATGTTTAGTACAATTATGTTTTAAAATAGCTATATAAATATTATACAGACTTATAAAAAACCCTCATTATTGGAATTACATGAAAAGATTAGAAAAACTGAAGTTTCTTCTCAAAAAAACCAAGCTGTTAATCAGTCACATGACTGATTCATTTTCGTAGAAAACCACAGATGTTAATGACTAAGAAAAAAAAAAATACAAACAGGTTAACAAAGACAGATTACTAAATATGGTATAATTTATAAAAAAGACAGGAAAGAAAGGATTAATATCAAGTAAATAAGCAAAAGGCATTCTATATTGCAACAAAATAGCACTCTTCCCATGTTTTTAAATTGGTTTCCAGATCTTGAGGTCTAGAGTTCATCCTTTAGAACACTTGAGAAAATAGTGTTGAAGTATTTGTAATGTATTTGATGAGATTTCAAATTATTGTTTTCATTTCTCATGGCAGAAATAGCACATTACTTTTCTAAGTCACCAGACATAGTAAAGAAAAGACAAGAATTGTTCCGGTTAGGTCCACCTTTGTTGGTTAAGTACAGAAACTACATTTGAAACACAGGGAATCTGTTTCATATGAGTATAAAAGGAATAAGCATACATGAGCACAATGAAGAAACCTTAGGAATACTTTATAGATATACTAGATATATTTTTGAAAGTGATATTTTTGTCAGCTATGCCAGATATGTATTATATCATAGCTTATTTTTGTCTGATTAAGAAAAAAAACAACTTAAGATTAGAATAGAAAATACAGCAGAGGAAAAAAAAAAGGAAAAAACACAAATAATTTTAAGTTAAGCAAAAAAAGTCATACATTGCTTTGTTACAAATTATTCTTAAAACATGTAAGATACAGATATACGGTATCTCCATTTCAGTTCTATTTGTGCTTCTCTCTTGTTGGTCAGATGGTGTTTGATTCAAGTACTTATCTATAATATATAATGGCCAGTCTTCGTGAGCGAAGATCTGGGGAAGGTCTTTACACCTTCCAGCCTGCGCATTGGATTTTTTAGGTGAGACACAGTGTGCGCGGAACTGAGCCCACCCTTTAATCCTAAGGTTCATCTACCGGGGCCAAGAGAGGTCCTTAGGACGTAGATGGGTTGCCTTTTTAAGGGCTAACGAGCTCCATCTGCCCTGGAGTGGCCCTGACCAGGAATCGAACCCGGGCCTTGGCAGTGACAGCGCCGCGCCCTTAACCACTAGACCACCAGGGGCTCCAGTACTTATCTAAAAAATAAACTAAATGACCAAGTTTTTAATTTTTAACTTTACAATCCCTAAAGTTTTGAAGAACAACAAACACATTATCAATTTATATTCAACTCTGAACCCTCTGCTTTGTTTACTGTAGCTGGCTTTCAGAGGGCAGAGCAGAAATTGGGTTAGGGGTTGTTGTTATTATTTATTTAATCTTTCTTCTGGTATTGCTATTCTATCTGACCTGTTAAAATCAAACAAACTAAAAATCACCTCCACCCCTACAATAATGAAATATAACAGTTCTTTGTGGAAAACACATAGGTATACAAATACACACATGTATGCAAAATATGTGTATATAAACGGTTATGCCTCTGTCTCCCTAAGTAATTTAGGACACAAAGAATGAAATACATTTTCCCAGTGGAGTTTCAGGAATTAAATTCTCTTAGATATATCCAGGCTTCAAATCTTCACACCATCATGTAACAAATGGTGCGGTTTGACATATACAACTTTTACCTCAAAGCTATACCTTAGATGACATGATCTTATGAAATTTTTTTTTTTAAGTAAAAATAATGAGAAACTTTTTCTGTAACAGTCATAGATTTCACATTGATATTATAATGTGTTTGTGACTTTCCTAGTTTCCTGATGTAACAATCTATCTGACTAGCTCGCACTCCACTACCATCCAGACAGGTTCATTCTAACAAGCTTGTGTATTGATCTCTTGAATGCACAAGCAGTACTGATGATATTGCTCAGATTCCTACATACAAGATTCTAACTCATTTTAATGTTGAAATTCTGAGCGTAAGTTTATAATATATCTAATATGATTTTCATTGATTATTTCCCAAGAATAGCCAAAAGGAGTTTAGCTCTGAAACACCAGAAAACAAAGACAGAGTGGGGATATAACTACTTACTGTAAATAAAACTAATATAAATAAACACTGGTAAAAGACAAAAACTAATTAAGCCAAAGGACAATGCTGGCACAAGAGCACATGGGTATAAAACTGTCATGTCATCAATTGAAATTGATTAAAGTTTCCAACCATTAAAAGACTAAGGTTAAGGAACAGCCTTTCAATTAGAGTAATAGAGGAAAAAAAGTCTAGCTAGTTTAAAAATGATGCTAATGGAGAGAAACACTGTCTAGTTGCCTGTAATAGCAGGAATCTAAATCCAATGTCCGAGTAACTTTCTCCCAGTTTTACTGTCTGTAAATTCTCTGATTTTATACACCAATACTCATTTATTTCCTCAGTTGGAGACAGTTTCAAAGGATACATACACTTAAAGTTAGGCAGTCAACTAAATGCAGGCTCTTAGAAAAAGAACTTCATGTGAATTCCACAGAAAGTGCAAAATCAATTCTGTTTTTCTTGAAATTGTAAACAAACTGGCAACTGAATTCAGTACTGCAGGGGTAAGTGTGAAATGTTGATCTTCATTGTATATACAAAATCTTACATGGTTTGTAAAAGGATGATTTCCATGAGATGCCAAGAAAGCTGAAAAAAAGGTTCAAGTTTCACTTCTTGTATTAGTGTTGATCAACACTCTAAAATATTACTGTATTGTGTATTAAAATAATTAAGAAACTTTAATGTTTTGTTTTGGTTTTAAGTTGATGGAGACATCCTTCCAGTGTTAATAAGCATATGAAATTTTATCTAGACACGATTATGTGTTTGGCATGTAATTCTTAGAAAGGAGTGCAACTATAGCTGTTGCAAGTGCATGTTACACAACTTTCAGAAATTAACAGCAAGAAAAATGTATGGAAAGAAAAAAAATCAAAAATATTTGGGCATTTGTAAGCAACTCTCTTACCATTCTTGTTATTGAAAAGCTGCATTTGTTTCTGCTGAAGTCAGATACAGATTACTAAAGCCTACATTTGATTGTATTGATTGAACTTAGTGGAAATCTGATACATGGACTAGAGCTGGATAAACAATTTAATCAGCATATAGTTCATACTTTTATTTAGCTTCCATTATGTACATTTATACCACTTTTTATCCTGCTTCCTATGACCATTTTCATTATAAAATTTTATTAATAAATGTATTTATTATAATTGGTTTACGCACCTTCTCCAGATTCAGTGCAGTTTCTGAAAAAAATCTCAGTGTTTTTCAGAACAGGCCTTGCAAGACCACAGTTTTGAAAATGCATGGGAGTGAAATCTTCAACAAGTTACCTGCAAGTGTTCATATCATAGCCAAGTACACAAGTCACTTCATACAACCAATCAACAGAAATAGTAGTAAGGATTCTATTTAATCAAACATAATTAAATAGGGCAACTAGCATTTAAACTGAAGAATTGAAATTATGAGCCATAGATAGCACCTTTTCAAAGAGTGCCTGCCAACTCGTATTTCTTGTAAGAATAAAGCCCTGCACTGTCTCATAGACACCGTTCTGTCAAGCTATTAAGATTTATATGTCTCTTTTTAGAGCAGAACTTGCATATACTGGTAAGAAAGAGTACAAAACCTCGAACATGCATCCCTTTATCGAATAACATTTACCAAAAGTGAATGTATTTATCATATTCCATCAAAACAGTTGGTATACACTCAAGATTATGCCATAAGAAGCTCACATTACCACAATAACATTCAACTATAATGCCACAAAAAATTATGACTAAGGTAGAAGTCAAAAGCTAAGAGACTTATGATTCCTTAGATCTACATTTATTCTTTACATCCATAGGTAGATCTATCCACCAGCCTGTGAAGTAGTTTTTTTATCTACCATGAAATGACAGTTAGATTAGCTTTCTCTAGCTTTCAGGTCTTCTGTAAAATATAAACATTGACTTTCTCTTCAAACCCCATTTGGAAGTCCCTTTTCTGTAGGGTAAGGGGTCACAGAGTAAGTCCAGTTTTTGAAAATACTGTTTTTCTTTAAAACTCTGAACAGAAAAATATCAATGAAGTCATCATTAATACTGTGTGGAAAGAAGATGCAAAACAGGGAGGCAAAACAATTTGAACTACATATCCAAACAGATTAGCGTGTCGCAGAGACCAAGAAAAATGAAACAAGCTCCCAGCTAGGAAACCTTGTAATTGCAACCAACCAGAACATTGAAACTGAGATAGCAAAACCACTAACAAGGGAAAAAGGAAAATTTAAGAGACAAATAAAGGAAGTATGCTCATATGTACAACATGAGCTCCAGTAAATATGACAAAAACGTTAATCAGTAGCAAATGTCAAGCTGGCACTAAGAAAACATAAAAGTGATTATTACAATACAAAGTAAAATAGATACCTTGTAACAGACAGAAATCTGCTTTAAAATTAAAAAAAAAAAGAAAAGAAGGAAAAAAAGTAAAAGAAAAAAAAGAGAAGAAGGAAAGACAATAGGAAAATTAAGAATGAAAATGAAAATCAACAAACAAAAATACCCAAAGCAACATGTTACTTAGCTTTCACCCTCAGCAAATACAATCAGACTAATGGTAACAACACAACGGAATAATTCATATTGCTTCAGGGATTCCACCAGTATGCCTATCTATACTCTCAGTGTGTGTGACATTAGGATAATGCAACTTAAAAAAATAACACCCATTAAAGGAGAATAAAAAAAAGACTATGCTCTATAGTAATTTCTGAACAAGGTCTAATTTGTATCCCAACACTTTTTGTGTAATTAACCAGCCAAAGAATGCTGTGCACCCTGACATTATTTTGCCAAACACCACTGTAACAACTTGTTAATACTATTAATATACCATTGTTACTTGTTAATATTATTGTTAATATTATTTGTTAATATTACTTGTTAATACTATTAATGTATGTTTTTGTTAAAGTTACAAAAATAAAATTTTAATTAAAATTCTACTATTAGAAATGTAACAGATGTATTACACTTCTGAAAAAAATCAGAATGTATTTTTCTTAACAAAGTTTTGTAAGTTAACATTATCATTGAATCATTTTAAAAACAGTGCAGACTTTCAGTTTAAACGCACTAGACTATGAACAATTTCTTAACCTCTCAGTTATCTCTTCCAAACTATACATAGCTGGGTCAGAAACACCATGCAAGTTAACAGCTTCATTTTCCTCCCTTTTTTTTTTTTTTAATTAAGTTTTTGTTGATTTAATAAGCATAAAAACATTGGCACTTGCATAATTCTTCTACTTATACTGCATAATCTTGCAAAAATTGAAATCCTAAAGCTTAAAGGACAATTGTAACTGTTATTTCATTTTGGTCAAATGTTCATGTGGCCATTGACACACGCTTATCCTGTGATTTGTTTGTATAAAAATGCAGGTGATCAATCTGGAAAAGAAAAAGGGAAGGGACTTAGGTCATTATTATTTGAAGCTGTGAAATGACAGCTTTGGAAATGAGACTTGGTTAGAATGGACCAAAATCTATGCACTAATGGGGCACCTTAGGGCTCAACAGGAAAGAAAAACATAGACTATTTAGGAGTTACTCCATATTTGATAAAGAAAAAGACAAAATGGAGATAAAATCTTTGACATCCCCCCTCCCCAAAAGTCAAACGTTTAAAGTGACAATATGCAAAATATAGGTTTGAATCAATAGGATTTTCATTTGAAATTCTTTAGATTTTAAAGTTAATAACCTAACATCAATTTTTATGAAAAGCAACTGAAATAGGGTATTAAAACTTCTCTCTTTGATTTCTTAATCTCTTTCATTTCTTGTAATTCTCAAACATCCTTTTTTTCTGTTATTAAAAGACTTTTAAACTGTATGTGTATGTATCTCACTACATTTTTAAGTTCCAAATGACTCACATAACTGATGATTTCTGAAAGATACGAGCTGAAATGTTTGCCAGGACAATATTCCTGTGCTTTCTTTGTTTCTAGAAAAATTTGTCTCATGTTGTATTTTTAAAGTATTTAATATTTTCCTAGTTTTTTCAGCACCCCATAAACCAGGCTTTTAACCCCAGACAAAAAAGAAAAACTAGCTCTTTTCTGGCTCCCATAATAACTAGCTCTCTGGAGGGCTCTATGTGCACTACCTCATCCAAGAGGTACTGCTGCTGCAATGATGACTTGAATCAGGGGAGTTCTAAATAATGGATTAATATGAGAAGCAACAAAAATGTATCTTTCTGTTAGACTTGTGCTTTCCCATATTGTGTTGGAGCTCTACTCTGTCCTTTGAATGTCTTTCAAAACTACAGTGGAGTATTTCTTCATCAGGCATCCATATTGCTGACAGTGATTTGGGACCACTTCTGAAGATCAATGAACGTATTCTGTGTCTACTTCACTCTGAAATGATACTTTTTCTTGACTATTTATATTAATAAAAATGTTTATTTGTGAGTACGTTCTGCATCCCTGTATTGTGTGTTGATGATTTCTTAGGATCCATAGCAAAAAGAAAATAAAAACTGTCTGTGAAACAAAGAAACTCGCTTAAGGAAGTAAAAACAATCTATGAAAATGACAGTAACAGTTTACCTTGTCTCTGGGAAGAATAAAAATGGACTTTAGCAAAATAGACAGCAATTGGGAAAATCTGCAGTGTGAATGGAGACATTTGAAAATCATGATTTTTTTTTTTTTATTGCATGTGCTACTGATTCTATAGACACTGCCCAAATAATCCATTTTAGATATTCCAGAGATACTCTTTTTATGACAGTTTTATGTTGTGTATATATATATATATATATATGTTATGTTTGACTAATAAAATAAGGAACATACTTGGAGGCTCTGTTCAGTGCCAGCTGTAGGGAAAGTCTGCGATACCAGTGATGCAAGATTACATCTTAGGGATAATTTAAATATGGGGGCTCTTATGTTTCCTTCCATGATATGGCTGGCACTAGCCTGAAACCTAATTGAATCAAGGTACATAGTGCCAGTTCCCCTTTCATTATTGTATTTTAGATAGGCAAACATTCCTGCCTTTTCACTCCATTAAAAACACATTGTGTTTTGTAACACTAGATACTGATGCTAGATCTCTCCAAGAAGGTCATTATGTGAATTTTCAGGCTATATGGATACAGTCCCAATAGTACAAAAACGACATTTATGCAGATGTTTGCATTTTGTTTTCCTTGAGTGTACGTGGCTCTGTATACACACTTATATAAGTGACTCAGCAGATGCAGAAAGGATTTTTTTTTTTTTAATGGCAACAGACAAGGAATCAGTTGTGCTGCAGTTTGCACTGCCTATTGCTATTTACAAGAAAACCTACCAGCCCTCAATAATGTGAAAATCTTCCTGAGAAGAGCAGTGCCACAGCGGTTACTGAACCAGAGAAATTCAATTTGCCTACTGTAAAGTCTCTTTTATCTGCCGCAGAAACTAATTCAATCCAAAATTACTTACTAGATTCAGCCACACTAGTCAGGGAAGGGTGTCCAGTACCTGTCAGCAGAGTGTGGATCGTAGGTAGGAACTGCCAGAAGCACTCTATGTTGTTACTCTATCCAAGGCCTAGAGTTGGTCTTTTCCTCAGGTTTGGAGTTCGTGTTCAAGACTCTCAGTTCTAGCAGTTTTTCCCCTCACACTTGGAGACTGCTTGAGTGCTGTCTAAACAGCATACCCTCTAAGTTATTTTTGGTGCTAAAACTGATTTTCCATTAATATAAAAGCAGGAAGAGGGTAAATGAAGAAGAAAAAATATAAATAACAATGTGTAGGTGTAGAGTAAGACATTTTGTTCCATTCAGCAGGCCTAAGTTTGCAGACAAAAATAAACAAGTGAACTGTAATATGTACAAATGTTTTGAATAGTTTTTCTGGAGTAGTCTGACAGATATATAATGATAATAAACATTACCTTTGGACTTCTTTTTTCCCTTCACAGTATGGAGGTAAAAAAATCAGTTCCTAATTTTTGAGCAGACTATTCATTTAAACAGTTGAGAATATAGACCCCTGTTATTCTTCAATGGTGTCTGTGTCAGGATAAAATAAATACTGACATGATTTTCTTCTAAAACTTAGATTCAATTCAAATGGTTGTAACTCACTCCCCCAGCTCAACATAACAAAACGGAAGAAAATAAGATGGAAAAGTTTGTGGGTTGAAATAAGGAGAGGCAGAGATAAGTCACCAAGCACCATCACAGACAAAACAGACTTGACTTGGGGGAAATTAGATGATATATTACCAATTATAATAGAATAGGATCATGAGAAAAAAGACAAAGCTAACACACCTTCCCCCTATCACATCCAGCTTTACTCCATTCCCAAGTCCACTGACTCCTCTCCCTCAGAAGAGTAGTGCAGAGGGATGGGAAATACAGGGTGTGGTCAGTCCATAACAGTTCCTCTCTTCTGCTCCTTCATCCACACACTATCCTTTTGCTTTTCCAGGGGTCCTTCCCACATACTGTAGTCCTTCAGGATAAACCCATTCCAGCATCAGCTTTCCACGGGCTGCAGTTACTTCAGGAGATATTCATACATTGAGTCCTGCATGAGCTTCAACATGGATGTCTACCTTATTATGGTCTGCTCCATAGGCAGTAGAGAAATAACTCTTGATTTCTCTCCCCTGAGCTGCATGGAAATCTCTGCTGTGGCACCTGGAGCACCCTCCATGGACTCATCTGTGTCCTGTGGTGGGTCCACAGGATCTGTCTGTGTTCTCACAGGACAGTCCTGGTTCCCACACTGCTGCCTTGCACTGACACCCAGTGCAGCTATTAATACATTAATACTCCAGAGTTTGAATGCAAAACTGTAACTGGACTTGTGTTCATTGGAAGTTAAGGCTCTGCTGTATTTGACAAGTACACAGATGAGAAAGAAGCTTCCAGAAAAGCTGATCTGTGTTTGGCGTTCATAAAACAAAACAAAACAAACAATCAAACAAAAACCCCAAAACAAAAACAAAACAAACAAAAACCCAAACACGAAAAAAACCAAACAAACAAACAAACAGACAGACAAACCAAAACCCCACCAAAATTAAACCAGGCAAATTTCAGAGAAAACATGAATTCATAGAGGAAGGCCATTACAGAATATTTTCAACCTTGGTGCAACTAGAGGGTCTTCTGAGAAAGAATGCTCCCACGTGATTGCTGCCAGACCTCTATGTCAGAGTAGCTGGGGTCAGTTTGTGTGGGTCTGATCTTAACTTCAGTGAACAGGAGAAGCTCCCACACTCATGTGGGATGCCACTCAAATGGGAGATCACTTTTTTTGCTCTGAAGCTTCAGTGATTCACTATCACAGGAGTTTACTTTGCTGTTTAAATTACCTGGTAAAGGTTTTCTTTCCATTATGTGTGAGTGAGAGATGTAACAACATAGCCTTACCTGTCAGTCTTCAATTAAACACCAAATATATGTTTCAGGTTGCTATTTTAATGATTAAAAGGTAATTTAACATATAGATAGAAATAATTTTCCCTAATGTAATGAATGAGTGGAATGATATTGAATTGTAGTTAATTTAAAATTTGTGGTCTTTGTATGTTTTGAAAATATAGAGTTTTTTGTTTGTGTAGTTTTAATGTATTTACTACACAGTATTTCTCCAATTAGCCTTTTGCATTTGTTGTCATAATGGTTTTGAAGTTTCAGGGGGTCCTAGACCCCATGCTAAACTTACACAATTAAATACATAAAACACTTCTTGCTGCAATCTTGCTGGTCATTGCCCTCTTCCACTTAACCTTAAAATGTGCTCACAGTGAGTCTTTTGAAAAACATCTTGATATCATTTTATGCACTAAAGCATTTTATGCGTTACCATTTCAGAAAGGTCAGTTGAGATGAGGGGTACAGACTTATTTTTCTTTATTTTTCCTTCTGGCATTTTACATTATTTATTTTATTGTTCCTCTGTGGTTCTATTTATTTCATTTGGGCACTTTTTTCCTAGTAAACACAACTGCACCACAGAGGAATTAGGTCGAGTTTACTCTATGCTAGAAACTATCTTCAAAACACTGTATTTTCTTTCAGAAATTAATATAATAGGTTATTTCTATGGTGAATACTTTTACTATTCTTAACCATAGATGTCAGAATGTTGTCACAACAAATGTACTTATCAAAGAGATATCAGTCTTTCCATACCTTTCTCTTTGGATTATGCAAAAAATGTGTATCTCCCAAAAGCATCTTCCAGTTACTTTTTTTCTGTGAACACTCTTAATTGTGTGAGGAAAATAAATACTTTCTAAAACACTTGTAATTCTTGATACTGTATATTCCCATTTGGTTTACTATACATGTTTAATGCCAGAGAATGTGATTTACAGCCTTGGGTAACAATGACTTTCAGCCTGAAATACCAATATTTCTTTTAAACTTTTAAGGTATAACTCTTGATAACAGGAAAGACTGCCAAGTGAGATGAATTTGTAGGAAAGAATGCTATGAAAGAGAAGACAGTTTGTGACACTAGGATTTTAATTGCTAAGATCTCTGAGCACACGTATCATGGTATCAAACTTTATAACAAACAAGAGAGAATGTTGAAACCTTTCTCTAAACTAGAAGTTGAAATATAACTTCACATCTGTTTGTCAAATACACTATTGAAATGGATTAAAAAGCAGAAGAAAATCTGATGGCAGATCCTAGAGCTGGTGCTAACTGAGACATTGACAACACAGCTGAAAAAGGACATCCTTAGAAAGCAATGAAGACAGGAAAACATCCTTATTTTCTGAAGTGGTCATGTTGCCTCCTAGGGGACCTTACCTGGGGTCTCCTGTTTCTTTCGAAATTTCATCTCAGCTGAGCATGAACTAAGCAGTGAATGAACTTTCAGATAGTAAAAGGAAGATCTGAAACCTTCTTCACCCAGTATAGCTAAAGGAGTCTAGGAAAACATTTCTCCGAGGCTGAAAAGAGTTTAAAGAAATCAAAAAGAACAGGCACAAGCACTTCATTGCATGAAAAATAAATACCATCATTGTGGTAGTAGAATAGCTCTTTCAGCCATCAGTAAATGTAAAATAAAATAATGAAAGACAGTTCAAAGTTTTGGGAACTTGGCCAAATACTTTCAATGAAGAAACAGAACAAGTACTGGAAAAAAAGGGTAAACATTTAAAAATCTGAATATTAAGTAAATTAGTATAAAATATAATATTCAGTTTCTATGCATTTATGTGTATATATAAATTGAGTATTATAAGGGGACTTAAAAGGTGAAGAAACATGTACCAAGGGCATCAGTAGCAAGACAAGGGGCAATGATCATAAACTGAATTAGGGCATATTCAGATTGGACATAAGGAAATTTTTAAGATAAGAATAGTGACTGAATAATGACTTCAAGACTGAAACAGACTACCCAGAGAAGCTGTAGATGCTCCATCGCTGGAAATGTTGAAGGTCATATTGGATGGGGCTCTGAGAAACCTGGAAGCACCTAATCTTTGAATTTGACAATTTCTAAATAAAACAATAATCTTTCTCAATTTCAAAACGGTTGTGTTTTTGCTGTTTGGTTGATTTATTTTTTTTCTATTTAAATACTGATCAAAATATTGTTTGGAAATTCAAGTAATATTAAAATTTAATAATTGGGCTAAAATTTTCAGATGAAAAGCATTTGAGAGAGGGGAATAAGAGGGGCAATTATGTAAGATAAAGAAAGGAAACTTCTTTCACTTCAACTTAACCCAAGTTTAAGTCTTGAAACAAGATCTTGTTATTCACCTACAATTATATTAAAGACTTCTGGTAATATCATCAACACATTGCAGAAGTACTTATTCCCAAAAGCAGGGCTAACATATCTGTAATTAGTACCATTCTGACAACGCTAAAGTGAGAGCTTTGGTCTTTGGTATGAGTTAAGACTGTCTGTATTAAAACACTAAAGGTCACAAACTGCTGATATCACAGTGACTTCATGATATCATAATTCCTGTGTATAGTTGTCAGATCTTAAATGAGTCATCATTTTTGGTTTTATTTCATTTTATCTGGCATTAGCTGAAATTCATTTAAAATTTTTAACGAATATTGAAGCAGTATTTTCTTGTCCTTTTATTTTTTTTAAAAATGTATCTCTTCTTGAATACAAGTATTATTTTGTCTAGCTCACCCCTCAATTCCACTTAAGTATCGTTTCAGGGTGATTAGAAAGCAGGATACTGTAAAGACACAACTGGGCCATTTTAATATTACATTCATTGCATCATGTGCCAAACTAATTCAGGTCAGTTTTAGCTGAAAAGGAAACAAACTGAGAGTATTAAGGAATAGAATTAATTGTTCTAAACATGTAAAAAACTTAAAAAGAGTTGAACACTTCGCACTGTTTTTTTTACTTGGACTCATTTCCTAGCAAATCAAGGAAGAAAATCAAAAACAAAATTCCCTGACATTTCACTCATGAGCCAGTTTCCAGAGGGATAAGATGTTTGTTCCATCATGTATTCTGTTTCTCTGACCTGAGGCTATATTGAAGCCAGGCTTTGTCCAGTCATGTGTAAATTCTTCTCATAAAAAAGTCAGGTTATAAATGCAGATGTCACCATCTGAGTGTTTAATCGGATTTTAGCACAGCAATATATGGGTTTTTTTCTTCCCTTCCTGACTTTATTTCACGTGTCACATTATTTTTTTACAATCTCTTATATAGTGTGTATTACAAAACCTTGACCAGAAATTCACACTTTAAAAAGTAGTAAATTTTTCTGTAACCTAAGGGTGGCAGCAGCCTAAAAATTTATTTTGATTCTTCTTTCCTGTCATCATATTTTATGTCCTACCTAAATTACTGATTTTTTTTATCGCATAGTGATACAAGAATGTGCTCTGATCTCATCCTCTTCCTTGTCTTTTTGGAGTGTAATCTCTGGTAACCAGCATCCTTCATTAACGTCAGAATTGAGTATTTAAGTTGCTTTCTCTCCCAGCTGACACCTTCATTGACAGAAAGAGGGAAAGATATAAGTAGTGTAGCAGGTTCTCCTGGTAACAGTTAAGAATGTAATCTGACTTTACATTTGATGGATGGTGATTTACTTCCCTTGTGGTCCAGGTGCTGTCACCCATTTAAAGCATTTCTAACTAGATAGAGTACATTAAGGACAGTGTACAGAAACTATTTCTTTTTCTTTGCCTTCCCCCAGACCTAGTGAATGATGACTTCAGTTCTTCAGCATCTTAAGAGGAAGAAAGAAAAAGAATGGCTTATTCCCTGAGGTAAGTCCTCTGCTTTTATTTGTGTGTGTTTGAAGTTCTTCCACAGAATCCAAGCACAAGAACTTGACGATGGACTTTACCCCAAGGGTTACTTCAAGGCCAGCCTCGTTATGGGAAGTAATCTTCTTCCCATAAACAAATAAAACAAGAAAATTAAGGGCAAAGGAATGGGATGGGGTGTGAAAAGAAGGAGTAAGTTATCAGTCACTTGTGCTTCAAAAGGGTACACTGAAGTTGTTGTTTAAGGAAGGAAAGATTCTCACTTCCATCCAACACACCCATACTGTTCAATTCAGCTAAGTGTATTAAAATATGTGATTCTGGATGATCTCAGAACTGAAGTCCTAGATAATATACTCTTTTAATTATGTGGGCTGGTAACAAAGGTTTGATGACATCATATGACTTGACTTCTTTGTGTTTCCCTTAATATCTTGTGACAGATGTTTCATAAATAAGTCCCTAATTGAAGTGTGCTACAATTAAAGATACACCAAAAAGAAAAATAGTCAGGAAAAAAAGCCACATATTGACTCTTCTATTCTATTCTATTCTATTCTATTCTATTCTATTCTATTCTATTCTATTCTATTCCATTCGATTCGATTCGATTTGATTCTATCCTATCCTATCCATTCTTTTCTGTTCAGGATCACATATTTATGTAATTTTGCTGTTCTCTTGTAATAGATAGTGATAAATAGTTATATCTTACACATAGGTAATACTTGTTTTAATTATTTTTCAATTATTTTTCTAGTTTAGTACACTAGAAAGGGAGTTCTCTGAGTTTTTTAATCTATTATTCAGAACTTGAAGTGTGTCATGTTACCTTAACATTGATGTATAAATATACATTTTGCAATGTAGAACAGGATCACACCATCTGCCTAAAAAGTTTTGGGGTTTTTGCAGCAAAAGTGGAAGGAATAAAGAAAACTGTTTTCATACGAACAAAAGAAAAAAATGAGGTAATGTAGAGTTTTTTTGCTTTTTAAATAAGATCTATGTGTATTTAGGCATGTAATGAATACAGTGCTGAGGGCTTTGATTTGGTTTTGTTTGGTTTCTTTTTTTTTTTTTTTTTTGTTGTTGCTGTACCTTTTTTGTGGGAGTGACTTACCTCTTTAAAAGCTTTTTTATTCCTATCTCAGGAAAAATGTGGTATTTTTTTGTGCCTAGAGAAGAAATGAAGTTTATAAAGGCTCTTATCTTTATACAGTGACAAAAGGCTACAAATGCAGAAAAATCCTTTGTAAATGTCCTTACTTAAGTGTAAGAAAACACAAGGTTGTATAAATTTCTTCTACTTAGGCCCAAACTATTATTACATATTGTCTGATAAGTATTTTCAATAGCTATTTTGGTGCAGGTCATCTGAACAAAAAGACTAGCACAAACCACCTAGTCTCTACAGCACTGCCTGGATCCTGAAGTGTCCATGTTGCAATGAATACTAGAATCTCCAGCCCACCTGTCAGGTTTTTTAGGGAATGGCTTTCTCTGGGTTAAGTTCCAACTCTGTATTATTTGGAAATGATGTATTTGGCACATAAACTTGCCATATGTGGAAGCCAGTAAACTGCAGGCTCTCAGCTCCTGCCTCTCCATGGAAATTGTTACATAATTAGCAGTGCCATTCCCAACTTGCCTTTCCAGTTTCCATTCCCTTTTGGTTAAAGTCTTGCCTACCAAAGCTCATCACAGAAACCACCTGTTCCTAATTATTCCTTTTGTTTGTGAAAGAATAGCAAAGTTACTAGTCATTTGGACTATTGACATCCAGATTTAAATAGGTGTTCACATGTACCAAAACAATATCCTTTAAAATGCATGATTGTTTTCCTGCAAATTTGTAATCATCATTTTAGATGAAAGTTTTCTCACTGTCCTATTAGGACCTGTTATTTTATATATCCTTATATTCACACTACTTTCTTTAACTGTTGTGTGACTCAGTTATCTGCTTAGCTATTAATAAAATCATGATTATGTCCCATATATTTATGAAAACAGAAGTAAGTGTGAAGAGCTTTTACCTCTGTGAATAACTGAGGGTTCTTGGCTTTTTCAGTCAGGTACCACTGATTACCACATAGTTGAAACATGTAGTCCAAGCTGTATCAATTTAGACAAGTGTAATTCTTCTTTACCAATGTAACCTCAAAATTGTCATAACATGAATTTTTCTTTCTCAGGTGACACACTTTTCATAGAGAAGGAACGTCTGATGACAGTTGCATTGACTGTGTAGGACCATCTGCCACAGAAATCCTAACTTCTCCATGTGTAATAATTCACAGCAATAATTTCTAAACTATTTTTCTGTTTGTTTGTTTGTTTTCTGTCTGTTTGGACATTTTGAGAGTCAGAGTATTGTTCATTTAATCTCTCTCGGTACTGTTTCCCTGTCTGGTGCAAACTTTCAAGTAATCTATATCATTAATTCTTAAAACTCCAATATTGACTGACCCACTCAAAACCAAGGCACAACATTTGGTGGCAACAAATCCCTCCACTATTTCACTATCAGGCAAAGTATTCCACAGTCAAAAGCAAGCAAGAATCAGGATGACTTAGAGCTAGTTAAATCTTGAGTAGGAGCTTCAATGTCTTCCATAATCCCCATATTCTCTCTGACTTTAACAACTAATAACTTGTCCAATAAGACAATTTTTTATCACATGTCATTGTAACCCTTAGCATACATTTTTCCATTTCGTTGTACATAGTGTGAATGTTGTATTTGATTTCAGTCCACTTCCATGTTTCAGTTCCAGCCCTCAGAACTTTGGACAAGGTTGACTTCCTGTCCAACTAAGGTATTCATTTTTCTTTTCAGAAAAGACTAATGTATTGAGGAAATTATTAAATCTGTGTCTCCTAATTTGCCCTTCGTAATGAATTTTACTTATGACTAAGGAGGGAAGTGACTGAAAGATACCTTGGAGGAACCATTAGCTGCTCATTGTCTCAGTTTAAATGAGACAGAGGGGTTTTGCTGGAGATGAGTTATGAGGAAGACCCAAACTCCTCCCTCTAAGCAATTGTAAATCCAAAATTAAGAGGCTCCGATTGAGGGGGAAAACGGTGTAAAAAGGAAAAATAACAGCCCTTTATTAAAAAAATACATTGGCAGAAACAATGTATTGGCAGAAACAATGTATTGGCAGAAACAATGAAAGAAAACAAGTAAAACAACCAAGGAATACTCCTATCCCCACAAATAATCCCCTTCAAAACAAACCAATAAACAAACAAAGAAAAAAAAGGTAAACAGTTCGCCCTTTGGTGCAATTCTAACCACTGTCAACAGGGGGTGCTGTTGGATCACTGGAAATGCAGAGCCTGCAGTGGTTTGTGCTGGTCAGCAGGGGGCGTTGTGGGATCACTGGTTGTTGCCACGTGAGGGTACACCCTCCTGGGTGTGTTGAAGAAACCAGAAATGGGTTTCCCTCCCCACTACACACTGGGAAAGGGAAGAGAGAGGAGAGAGAGAAACAACAAAAAAGTCCTTCCCAACAGGAACTCACTCTGTCCTGCTGAGTGAATTGTGTGGTATAGTTTTTCTCTCTCCCTTTGACGTGCACAAGTGCTGCTTCTAAGAAAGAAACAAATGGGAACGAGGAAGGGGAAAAAACCTCATGAAACAGTTCCTCTCTGATAAAAATCCAAGCAGAATCCACAGCTGACAGCCAGACTGAGAACAAAACCCACTCCAAGTTCCTATTACAACCTTGTTCCAGCTTCAGCAGCTACCTGAACTCCTCCTTCCCCATTTCCCAGGAGACAAGAGGGAAAAAAAAAAAAAGGAACTTCTCACCCTTCCCAAAAACAAGATTATGAGGGCCATTAACTAGGAATGTGGCCTTACCAGCAGCTTCTTTTGTGTTTCTTAACTACCCATTTAAACATCCCCTCCACACAGGGGGGCAGGGAGAAGGGAAAAATTCCTACTTAGTTTCTAAGAACCAGCAAAACCATGGTACTCATCTTGATGAACTGATTTATTCTTGGATTACTGATACAGGTGGGAGATTAGTAGATATTAAATTACAGTTATTCATGATTGGAGGAGGTTCTTGTAGAGAATTTATCTTTCTTCATTAGGTGGGAAATACAGTTTCACCATGTGTTTCTTTTAGTGCAAGTCTTACCATCTGGTAGAGACATTTCTCATTTCTGTCTGCACTTGAGGCTGCCTAAGAAAGACCTTTTTGCTTGGAAAAGTCAATAACACTGTTGCTCCTTTATATTTTTTTAGTATTATTGGTAGTTTTACCTCAGTAAAACAAATGAAGTTGTTTCAAGATTTGTATTCTACCCAATGTTTGGTAATATTTTCTATAGGAAATTGATAACAAACAAATAAAGGAAAGTATACAAATTCAAAGCTTACCACCACACAACGCAGAAAACTTATTCAGCAATAAACCATTTATGAGTACCATTGAAGTGGGCCTAGTCATATAGGTCTGGGAAACTACATAAGATTTACCCTTGTAGAAAGGGGCCTCTAAATATATGTAATGAATGCACACACATACTTATCCCTTATTAATCCACAGATTTTAAGAATCTGTCAGAATAATCTCTCCTCCCATCACAACAGCTAAATTACTTTTCATAAGCTTTTAAAAATTAAAAACAAAAAAAATTAAGATTAATATAGTCTGTAATTTAGTACTTGCATGATTATTTGATCAATCTCCCTCTGAGAATGAATATTACAGAATATTTAAAAAATGATTTTATAGTAAATGAAATGCCAGAAACGATATATTATATTTTATAAGTTGTACCCCCTAAAATCATAATACTGATTTATTACTGTGATCTACTATTTAAAGCATGAATGAGCATTATTAAACTCTCGTTTCAAAAGGGATTTTTATATTATTAACAGATGCATTCTGGCTGAGGAGTCTTACTCTATCAAGAAACATGAATCTTATTTCATCATGCCTTTATTAATTATGTATCTACTGGGATTCAAAGGTGGGTCTGTTGTAGGCTGAGACCTTAAGTTTTGACTCATATTGTCGTCAACTCCATACGTGGTTCTAGACACTTTGTCTTCAATGACCGAGCTATTATTATTACCCTTTATCCTTTGTCAATTGAGACCAGTCTGCTTCCCTGAGTGTATATAATGTCTTTCTCCTCCTATCACTTCTGCTTCAATAAAAAATACATTTTTCAAAAATGGGAGGACACTATTTTTCCCATCTCATTTTTCAACAGCAGAATCATGGCATTTCAATTTTTTAAGTAAACAAAAAGTCCTATTTTTCATACTGACAGCAAAGAGCAGTGATGTATGAACCTGCAACTCTTATAATGACTTATCCATGATAATGCTTGAAGGAGCCTCCATATATTTTTAAAGCAAGTCAAAATAATTTGTTTTGGCAATGCATAGAAATCCTCATTTTTCAAGCTGTTAAATGCTTGGTTTCAATTTTTATGTTGTGGATCCATCCTAACAGATTAGAATTATGTTGTAAAATCAGTGAGAAATTTCACAATAGGTGAAGTAGTTTTAAAGTATTAACAGCATTATCCTCTTCATTTTACTTTGGGTAATGTTTCCAAGATAGGGATTTTTTTGCTGCAAATTGCATTTTTTAAGGTAACTTTACAGTGCTGTTGAATTTTTTTATCAAGCCTAAGCTGTGAGTCATATTCTTAAAAAAGGTTCTCATCTTTACATACTCATTAATACACTGTTGAAAAACTTGATGTTATCTGCCTCAAAATTCAAGTTTATTATTGTGATGGTTTTAATCTAGGCCTTCCTTGGTTACCAGTTTGTAACCAAGGAAGAGGTAGTGTTCCCAGTATTCCATACGATTTTTATGTAAATCGGGGTATAAATAAGAAGGGAAGAGAGGCCTTCACTCTTCACTATGGGAACAGTGGGTCCTTGCGTTGGTCTCGCTTATCTAAGGCTGAGGCCTGCAGCGACCGCTGGCCTGCCCGTGGAGGATAGCAGAGTGCTGGCCATGTGTGCCAATCCTACTTTTTTCTAAGGGACGTGGTGAGATTTGTTTTACTAGTTACTTTACTAATTCTCGGGTTTGATTGCCTATATCCGCTCAGTGTCCCTTTTTGTTCCCTTTTGTTCCCCTTTCCCCTTTCCCTATCCCTTCGGGGGGTGTTTGAATTCCTTTTTACTGTGTACATAGCATCTTAACTGTAATATACATCAAATATATATATTTTTTTATATAACTAGCTGGATTTTCAGGTTCTTCAATTTACATAGTTTTTTTCCTTTGCTCTGGGGGAAGAAGGAAGGGGGAAGGGGGGAGGTTGCAACTGGAGTTTGGGTATTTGGCAGGGAGCCAAGTCCGAACCATCACAATTATTTAAATACTTCACTCTCATTATGTCTCTTAGGGCATCTCAAGATGATAAGAAGGGGAAAAAATGAAACACTGATTAAATAGACATAAAAATTAAGCTGAAAAGTGCTGGCAGAAAATCCCTGTGGAAGATCAAGTTTGGTTGGTCTATCAGTATCAGTGTTGTCCTCTGTCCATGGTGGCCTGAATTGGAGTTTGATGTTTTGGATAGATTTACTCCAGGAGCTGATATCAGAGTGTTTTAACTCTCATGAGAAAAGCAGGCCTTTCCCTGGAATAAAAGAGTGCAGTTTTATTGAAGGTTTAAATTAATTTTTTTCTAATGGCCTTACAACCAATTTCAGTCTATCTGTCTAATTTTTAGAAATAAATAGATCTTTCTAAAATAGGTAGAATATGTGTCTAGTTTTTACAGTGGGCTGTATATTGAACATTTCTGATGAACACTGTGAATGACTGGCTGTTCTTTCAGACTCTCAAGAGAGAACATGAGCATCTCAGTCAATGTAACTTCTTGCTCAGGTGATCTGGTGGGAGACAAGGTAAGCCATTAAAACACCACCCCTCTTAAGAGGGATATTTGTATCAGGCAGCCTAACTACAAACAATTTAATTTCAATAAAGAAAAAAAAAAACCTACCACCACCACCAAAAAAACCCCAAATAGCAACAACAACAAAACACAAAACCAACCAACCAAACAAAAACTGCTAGACAGAAAATTATTTTACATATACATATTTTCAGCCTTTTTTTCCACTCATGTTGAGCTTTTTTACCCCTTCAATAGCTTTTTTTTTTTTTTTTTTTTTGAGGAAAAAAATTTTATGCTTTTTTTATCAGTCATTTTTCTTTTTAGACAGTAAAAATACTGTGGCAATACCATCTGAGAGCAGGCCCATGGATTAACTCTTCCAGCAAGTGTTCATAGCTCCTGTTTCTGAAATTCAGTGTACTTTCATTGATTTCTACCAATATGATACAAAACATTTTTGCATATCACACAGTTACATTAACCCCAACTAATAGCTTTGGCTAAACAACACAAAAGTATGTAGCTTGATATCTAGTATATTTCTGATTTCTCATGCAGTTCTATCACTTTCACTTGCTGTTAAGCATGTGCTATACTTTATCTACTACCAGAAAACTTGTGTTACAAGTTTCATGCTTCATATATAAATACATAAATTGTTCCCAGTATTCTGTATCAAACGCTGATTCAAAAGGTAATTAGAATCATCTGGACATAGTGTAGTGATGCTGTCAGGAAGACCAATAACCATCAGGGAATTAATGGTCCCCATAACAGCTCACCAGGGACCTCCCACACCTGTGCTGTACTGAGATGTGTGTACATCTTGGCCTTTAGGTCTATGTTTGCTGTGCAAATCCCTCGGCAGGAGGATAAACTCAGCCAGCATATTGCAAAGAAGGTAGCTGCACCCTCTGTGTGCCAGTGGTGACCCTGCCTTTATCTTCAAGGATTCAGAGGATTGTCAAAGTGAACAGCTGCTTTTGACTGTAGAATTGACAAATATAGTGGTTTCCTCACAAGAAAATGCTGTAATAACTCAACTGACAGAACAGGTAGAAAGCCCTGCTATGAATGGTTGCTGGATGCTGGGCTGTGCTTGGACTGGGTTCCTGTTTGATGCTACTTCATCCAGAGCTCTCAGCATCCAAAGGGACATGGGCTTATCTATGCTATTCTCTTATCTTAATGTTAGCTCAGTAAACAGTATTTTCTACAGTAAAACCAGTTAAACACTAATTTAAATTCCACTTTATGGAGTCTAACTCTTTTCTGAAGGGGATTATGACTGATCAGAACCTCCTGGTGTGAGATACTGGTAAAAACTGAGAGGTGGAAGATGCCAGCTTCAGTCACCTGATACAGCTGACAGTTCTTAAGTTAAAGTAGACCATCAGTACTCCAACTTTCCTTAGAAAAAAAAAGAAATTATACACTCACCTATTGCAAATGAACTTACGGTCTGTAGAATTGGATTTTTTCATGTCACTAGAAATGGACCTAGGACTATTGTCGTAGAGAAACAAAACCTATGAAAGTAAATACAACTTGCAGTAAAAGGACACTTTAGGAGAAGTAATGCTTATTTCAATGTCTACATTTCACCTTCGTCATCCTTATTTTCAAAAATATTTATCACCACCAGCTCTGGGAGGAGTCCAAAGGAAATGTAGTTATTCATTGCTTTTGAATTAAAGTCCTTTCTCTTGACTCTGTTAATTGCACTATGAAAATCTATATTCATTCATGAGAGGTTCTTTTAATTTTATGCTATCAGAAAATCTTTTATAAGCAAGTATAATGTGTTGCATCCAAATCCTTTGCAGTGGAAATGATAAGTAAAAAATACTATTGAGATGTTAGTAGAAAGAGCTAATAAAAATAGTAAATTTATTATATTTGTTTTCACCCTCAGGCTAAGACTTATTATGGTGTATAATTGTCTTCCAAGACTGCATATTGTAACAGAGATGAACAAAAAGTTGTTTGTATAGAAGTTTTGAGCAACAAACACGATTTGTAAAACTCATCTCATATTCACACATTACTGCTGATAAAGGTCTTTTTGCTCTTATTACTAGAGCAGAGTAGAATAATTGCTAAGTACATTTTTCACCACTTGTAAACAAGTGGCAGTAGAAAAGCTGTATCTGATTATTCTTTATGCACTATTGCTTATTCTTCGTGGAGTCTTCAACTGTGCAATAAACTCTTTAATTAATCGGACCTAGTCCTTGACTGTGTGTGAGGGGTAATGCTTTATATCATGGTATACAGCAGAACAGAGCAATTACAAACACACAGTATATTCTCCATTATAGGCTGAGGAAGGGCATCATGTTTAGGAAATTATCAGATCCGCCTTGAAAGTCCAGGACTGAATGTCACTGGATATAATATTAAGTTGATAAGACTCAATTCAAAACTAATGAAAAATCTAATAATGGAAGAGGAAATCATTAAGAATCATTGCCCTATGGTTATATTGCTCATGTGAGAAATCACACAGGTTGTACAGAGATACTTACCTTGTGCTTTATTGATTTTTTTTTTGGTTAAATACATGAAAGATGAAACTGTTGAATTAATCCACAGTATAGCACAGAAATAATCAATATATCAGGTAGCCTGCATTTTTGTCAAAGCAATATAAGCTGACTAAAATATGTAAGTTATTGTTTCTGAGAGATTTAAGACATGATTTGCAGCACAGTATTCCAGTATTATTTTACTGTGGCTTTCTACTCATTAAAATAGTGTCATCTGTAGCATTTCTTTTTTAACCTGTTTTGTTTCAAAAACATGACCACAGTTGCCAGAGTGCATGATTCTAACAGCATTTAGAAGGATGATTTCTTATGATTCATTTCATTTCACGTATTTGAGTACCCTGTAATTTAAATACAGAGACATTTCCCTTCTTGTGTCATTTTGATACCTGTGAAGTTTAAAGAGTATTATCAAAAGTATTCAATTTCTCATCAAAGGAAAAACTTTTTTTCTTGAGTTGATCAAACTGTACTTGAGTAAAACTTCCCTTAGTACACATTGTTTCATCTGCAATGTGGACCCTTTCTGCAATTCCGAGCAACAGCATTGCCAAATGGAACAGATCAGCATGTTTCTTCTCAGTAATGTCAACAAGTGTTGTCTTTGTCTCTAACCTAAAGAAAAATAAGAATTTGAGGGCTGACTTATTAAACAAAAGACATCTGCTTTTTATAGCCTTTCTGAGCTTTTCTCTTAAAAATGTTACTTAAAATTATTTGAAGAAGCAAGAGATATAATTATTTAGATAACTTTCCTTTAAATAGTCTGAACTTTTTTGAAGCTTAATTTCTGGTCTCTGAGTGTATAAAAAAATATAAAAATTATGGCTTCATTGATAATGATCTCCATATTCTCATGTTTTCTCTCTTTGGTATTTACAGAATGAGACACTGAAAGAGGACTTGTCTGCCTCCATTATTGCTTGCATCTCCTATGTTGCACAATGTGGCACCAGAGGTAAAACCCACCATCTTCTTTTTTATTGGGATTTTAAATTAAACACACATTTTCAAAAGATGGGATCCTTCTGTGCATGTATATCAGTTTCTTGCACATGCATTAGACTCTACATATACCCATCTGGCATTTTGCATGCATGTACCAGAACTGCTTGCACAGCCATGGCAGAGTTGTCACTGAGATGTTTATTTTTTACTAAATTTTGTCACATGGGTATTTTGAAATACCAAATTAAATAGAAATTCTTGGTCTTTGCAAATGACAGAATTTTTGCCTGGTAGTGATAATCCTGTGTAATTACCTAAGAACCTACATTCAGTGAAATGTACCTGAGTCTGTCAAGCAATGCTATAGTCTTTTATTTATCTATCTAGAGATTAATAGAAGTAAAAACACAGAATTGCAACAAGAAGCTTTGACAAAGAAAGATAAACCATTTCTGCTTTTTCTCCTAGCAAAATACTGACCATTTGGTGTTATAGCATTTTGAAATAAAATCTGTAAAAGGTTTGACCATTATGGGTCCAACTTAAGGAGAGATTATATTTTAGATTAAGTGGATCCAAGCAAGGTTCATTCAGTAGTATACACCTTTACTTTACAACTCTCTGAAGTGTGTGATCACTTTAAGGGAAGAAGTCTCCATGGAAGTTTTAGGCTTGAGCAATTATTAAATTTATGGAGTGTTTTAACTCCAACATGAAAGTTTTCTTTTTTATTCCAGTTTACCACATCTTTAGGTTATCTTACAAATTAGAAATATATTAATGTTGACTTCTGAACAACATGTTGACTTTCAGTTTCATGAATTCATGTCTAAATTAGAAAGTCAAATTAGAAAAATTGCTGTAGCAACTGGATTTTAATTTTATATTAATGCTTAATCTTATAATCTCAGAAAAAAAAAAAAAGAGAGGTCTGAAAAAATCAGAAGACAGGATGAGATTTCAAAAATGTTAAGTCTTTGAAATATATGGGTTACTTAGTCATGTGCAATATTCCTTGGCCATGCTGTTATTCTTCACCTATTGATTCTTTCTGGTTGTTTTGTGGGGAAGGGAGTTTGATTTTTTGCTTGGTTAGTTGTTTTTTCCTGGCGAGGCTTAACGGTGAGTGCTGGTGAGTACAGACTAAATTTTAAAAAAATAAATAAAAATACTGGAGAAAACAGAGAATATTGGTTTAAATGGTTAACAAGACAAAGGACAGAACTACAATACTTCCACACCTGCAGCTAAATATTTAGCATAAGTTGAATCTTCATATATATTCTTTATACCTCCTGTGTACAAGCAGAAGATATCGCTATTCTTGTTATTTTTTCACATACTGGTGCAGACTGTTAGATAACCCCTATATTTGATATATTCACTCTGTATTTATTGTTTTCTCATATTAAAGAATGGAAACCTGTATGCTTCTCTTACTTAGCAAGAATTAAAAAGATATTTTTTAAAAAATTTTATTTTAACTTGTTCACTACCACGTTTAGCAAAATTATATATAATTATATATATATAAATTATTTATAATATAATATATATATAATATAATTATATATAATCAATTCAGGTTTTTTAACATCACTGAATATCTAATCTAAGAAACTAGACTCTACTCAGGGTCTATAAGGAGGCTTAACCTGTGTGGAAGACATGGGAGATACACAACTCAAGAGCTGAGAGAGAAGAAGTTTTAATTAGCAGAAGCCTGTCAGCCTTCATAATCTTGACAGTTCAAATTTAAATTTCATTCTTGCATCAGGTTCCTTCCTATACATACTGACGTTGAATGCTTTCAGGTAAATGGTGCTTTAAGATCAAAAAGGTTAGCTCACAGGGGTTCTTGGGCCTTGCTTCTGTGCAGTGTTGGCAAAACATCAGTGTGAGTTACAAGTATTCACCTACATTCTTTATGGAACTGTTTCCTGGGCATTGTGCAGCAGTGTCATAACTCCCACTTGACACAAGATACACTATGCACTATATGGTACATACCTACACTGCAACTTGAACAAAGACAAGACTCATAGTTCTGGTACGGAAGAAACAATGTTTACTCATAAATACTCTACGTGTTCACAAGTTGAGGTAAGGGAAGAAAAATCACTTTTTGTTAGCTTTATTAATTGGTTATAAAATAACAAGAGAGAATAACAGCTTTTAGATCTAATTTTCTTTTTGTTATATCTCTATGTCCTTAGGGAGATAGAAACACACCGACCCAGTATTAGTGTCTTGCCTCTCAGAGTAATTCCAGTAAGGTAAATGTTTTGTCTTTTTGCCTTCTACCCATCTTCTTTGCCATCACACATTTAATGGGAGTTCCTGATAAACCCTTGTCTATTTTTTATTGGTTTTGTTCATAGTAGTGGTTTTGGTTTATTGTTTGATTTTTTTTTTCTTGAGCAGATATATTCTGCAAATAACCAAAACATCAACACTTCCTGTTTGAACATGTATTGTCTTATGGTATGGATAAAGAAAATTAACTTTTCCTACCAAGAATTAAAAAATAAAAAAAAAAAGGAAAAAAAAAGAAAAAAAAAAAAAAGTTAAGTTCTTTTCCTACTTAACAATTTCAGTGAGTTACTAGATACTTGCAGGAAATGGACAGAAACATTTGGAACACATTTTATAAACAGACAGCCCTACCTAATATAGTTGTTAAGGAGTTTGTAGAACTTGAATTCATACATGATCTTGGCATTTGAATACATAATAATATTGAATCATTAAAACTGCTGACATTTAAGAAAATAAACTTAAGCAAAATATTGTCTGCCAAAATTGGTAAATTTTCCCATAAATCACTTTTAAGTAAAATATTCAGCATATGTTGAGCTTAACAGGTTGGCAACTGCTCAGAAAAAGACTATGCCAAATTTTTATTTTATTTGCTTTAATTAGGAAGGCAATTTGGATTCAATATTTGCAAACTAACACAAACCTACAAAAACAACTGTGAAATTGTTTTATTGGAAAGTCGATTTTCTGTTATCTCTGTTGGAGTCTTGAAATGTAATATCAAGGTAGAGAGGTTAAATAGCATCATTGCAATATCATTATTTCCAATTGGAGGGTTTAAATACGTCCTATATGTACTGATAAAATAGACTGATCAATAGAAAGTTGCCATTAAATTCTCAATTCAGAAACAATAAATTAATTTTGCCTTTGAATTATACACAACTGAATTATACAATGTTCTTTTTTTTTTTTTCTTCAATTACTGTTTTGTCAGGTCATCATTCTTAATTTCTCCCTGTACTAATGCACTAGTATACTATTTGGTTTGTATTTACTTAAATCCACATTTTCCTCTTTTTAAAGAATTCCTATTTGGTTGATTAAGTACAAATGAAATGATTTTCAGACTTTTTTTCCATGAAATTTAATAATCAGAAATTGGAAAACAGTACAATAGAATAAAGTACTGCAGGATACTGATTTAATTTAACTAAGTACTGTAGATGGTAGCACAACCATAAAGGATTACACAGGTGATGCTGTATGATAAAACATTTGGGTGGTAAATGTCTACTCTGTGAACCAAATTCTTCCATTAAAAACATATAGAAGAAGATGATTATTTTGATCTCTTATCAGCAAACTGCATAAGTAGTATTTTTACCCAGATGGCTTGACCATCACAGGGATTTTACTTGAGCCTTGTGCTTCTTAGGAAGAGTAAGTTATATCACGGTTAAGTGAACACAAGATACAACTCTCACAACATACAACTGAACTACTAACTCAGGAGTTTAGGTAGACCAGAATTAACTAAATCAAGTCCATATAAAATTGATATTAAAACCAGAAAATCACATACAAAGCTGTCATGCAACTAATTGTCTTAAAGCCTCTTAGTATGTGTTATAACCCTATATTAATATATCTACCAAGAAGCAATTGCACATAAGTATTTACTGCTGTATCTTAAGAATTCTATTTTCAGAATGATAGCTAGTATGATTTTCCTATTGACTTCAGGAATGGTTATATGACCCTAATATAAAAAAGAACCTCCTGTTTATTTAGATACAAGCTGATTTGTGCTTTCTCTTCATACCAAGCGCTGAAAGTTCAGCCTGACTATTCAAAGTTTAACGTATGAGCAAAGGCTCACAAACTGAACCCCGAAGAAAAACAATGTATAGATTGTTACACTATTAAATGGAGACACTATACACTTCTATTTTATTAACCCCGCTAATGCTTGAATAAACCAAGACACTATTTTTTTGTAAACTAAACTATTTGTCATAAAGTTAAAGTTGAGAATGATGAAAGATGTGGAAAGTTTATAGGGTTACAATTATAAATAAACCTCACACTAACAACTGGCTACATTTCACTGTAAGACTGTGGAAAATCTATTTTTGAAACTGGATAAACATTATATGGCCTTAAAGGAAAGAGGAATATTATTACTTAAAATATTTTCACTAATGGAATACCCATATCAGCAGTCTAAGGTGAATTAATTTAGTTTAGTAGTGCAGCATGGAGAATAATGTATCAAACATTAAATTCTCAAGATTTTGTTTCAAAGACTTCTAGTTAATAAGTCTCTGCTTTCTACTAAAGCTCATGGCATAATTCAGTACAGATATTTTTCTTACGTCTTTCTTCACAATAAAAGCTTTTTAATGGAAAAGTCAAACTGTCAACAACTGGAATGACTAATTTAGGTTATGCCATAGCATGCAAATAATTTAAAATGTATTAAACAGTCTATGGAATAAAACCAAGTATATCTGTCATTTTACGTCTGTAGTACTTCTTTCAAAGTCAACAAAATCAAGCTGAAGAAAAGCATGCATAATAAAAACACTATAATAAGAGACAGACACAGAGAAACAAAAAATTTTTAAGAAGTACATCTATATGTTTATCTCATAAGAGAACATGGACCTGAAGTAACATGGGAATTTTTGCCTTTTTCAGCAAAAGGGAACAAAATTATGGCAAAAATTCAAATATTTACAACTTCTATAATTTTTCTTTTCATCTGTAAATTATATCTATAATAAATGTTTTCTAAATATTTTCAAAGTGACCAATTATGCTGGGCAAAGGGTGGTAGAAAGTTCTATTTTCTATTATGTAGCGCAAGTTTCAGTCATATCATTCTGCAATCAATGAAACAATTCTTGAGTTTTTTCTTTATTTTGTTTTTTTTATAATTTTGATCATGAATTTCCCTCATCTCTTATTTATTATACAGTACAGAAACAACTTTGGGTGTTGCGATATTCATTTTTCTGTGCCTTAATGTTCCTGCTGAGCGTTGCACTGTAATTTGCACTGATCTGCAATCAAGAGGAGGCCATTGCTAAAGGCCATATGAAAAATGTCAATATTCCTGCACCTTCTTTCTAATGAAATTGAAGAATTTAGGCCCAGAAAAACATAAAGTACATATTAACAGCAACTGTGTAAATGAAGATCATGTACCACAGTTCTTCAGAAGACTAGTTTAAGATGCAAAATTATTATCTAGAAATCTACCTTATCCTTCTATAAAACAGTTGGAAAATGTTTTGGAAAAAATGTACGGATGTTGCAAATCCCAAAATTCATCCTTAATATCAGGAGGTAGGGTTCAATACTGAGTCTGTTCCAAGAGCATTAAATTAAACTGCCTGATTTTCAAAAGAAATAAAAACCATAGTGACTGTTAAGGTTGAATTCAAAATACTTTAAGACAATGACATGAAAAAAAGGTTCTTTGTGACATGGGTGATCTAGTATCATTCATTTATTCTGTGTTTGAAAATGAGTTTTTTTGCCTGTAGTAAAGTTCTAATCAGCTTATAACTTGGGGACTAATTTTTGAATCAACATTAGAGTTACTCGAATTAAAATAAGTAACTGGATTTAATTTTACAAATTCTAAGTTTAATCTGATGGTAGTTTCATATTTTTAAAACTCTTTTTTTCCAACGCTGTTGCCATTTGAATTGAAATACTTTATCTCATTAGAATTTTGTTGGTTTTTTTTTTTTTTGAATGCAAAGAGGGCAACATTGAAGGCATTGCATTTGTTAAAAGAAACTTAATGTCCTTTCCTTTTTGCCCATTTTACTCATGAAAGCTTTTAAAAACTTAATTTTGGTTGACTGTAACAAATTTAGTATTATAGTGTCCAGCATATACATTTTGTTCTTATGACTAGTTGTATTTATATTTTAAGAAAAATCTAGAAAGTTAGCCACATCAAGGAGATCTCTGGTATAGCACTCAAGTATAATTATGTAGAATTAGACAAGGACTAACATAACTTTTTCCTTTTGATTATAAAAAAAATGATCAAAACATCTTTTAGTGTCTGAAGATGAAGCAGAAATCCTCAAGTATTTAAATTATTCTCAACTCAGATCAGCTTAACAAACTACTTTAAAAATACCCTCACTCACCATGAACATGATATCTTCCGTAATGAGTTTTTTTTGCAATTCAAGGATTTGGATTCACGTAAAAGAAATGTTTCAAGATAGGATATACAGAATGTCTCCCTATCACAGTTGTGCCAACCATGGAAGATCAAGTTGCACTCCAAGTTTTGTTCTGTCTCCAACATCTGAATTATAACTGCAAATCTTTATGGTTGAATGGTTCTAAATAAAGCAATCAAAATGGAAATATTGTCTTAGAAGTTTTGACCACCCAGCTGGACACACTGTCACAGTTCTGATTTTAGCAAAAAATTTTTCTTTCCCTTCCCCCTGCCGTGTGTGTGTGTGTGTGTGTGTGTGTGTGTGTGTGTGTGTGTGTGCCTGCTCTGTATATGGGCCATTAGTTGAACAAAAGAATTAGCCCTGGCCCACTAATGGCCGAGATTAGTCTCCTTGACAACGAAGGGGGAGGAGTTGGCTGGTGTGTGACTGGAAGTGGGTGGAGGCTGGGGGGAGAGCTCAGTCTCTCTGCCCTGAGGGGAGCCTGCTGCGGGGCTGCAGACACTGCCGAGTTTCTTTGTCTTTTTCCTGTCGGAGGGGAGTTCTGGCTGCTGCTCTTGGCTCACCTCTGGCTGGCTGCAGGCCCTGCTTACAACGGACCCTAATCAGCTGAAGTTTGTGAGTTTTCTTCCATTGGGAGAACTTTCTGTTTTATTGTTGTTGTTTTTCCTTCCCCTTCTTCCCCCCCTCCCCCACCTGGCAGCAGCCAAGGATCTCACAGCGCCGCCTGGTGACGGGCACTGGACATTACAAGTTCTACTCCTCCAGTGATCCAACAGCGCCACCTGGTGACTACAATAGGACACTACAAGTTCTGCACCTTCAGTAACCTAACAGCGCCACCTGGTGAATGGTACAGGACATTACAAATTTTGCATCTCCAGTGACCCGATGGCGCCCCCTGCTGACTGTGGCTGGAACTGCACCAAAGGGTGCTAAAAATTGAACTATTTAAATTTTCCTTTTGCCGGTTCATCGGTTTTGTTCTTGAAGGGGATTATTGGTGGGTATAGGAGTATTGCTTAGTTGTTTTACTTAGTTTTTTCGTGTTCCTGTTAATACACACATACCTTTTACAAAAGGACTGTTATTTTTTTTGTTTTCCCTTTTCCATAACTTGTTTTCCTTCAATCAGAGCCTCTTAATTTCGGATTTATAATTGCTTAGAAAAAGAAGTTTGGGTCTTTTCCTCCTAATTCATCCTCAGCAAAAGACCCTTGTCCCATTTAAACTGGGACACACACAAATCAAGCAAAATCCTGGTAAGTAAAATAAAAGAAGTAATAACCTGAAGGAAAAGGAAGACAGTATTTGAGTGCTTCAATAGCTCATTCCTTAAATATCTTCTATGAAAGCAAAGAAGCTCATTGGGGGTTACCTATTCCCAGAATAAAAAATTACACCTGTTTGGGTTCTCAGAAGCAAGACTCCCTGTAAAATAGTGCATTAGTCTGCTTTTCTGATAAAAGTCAGGTAACAATTCCAAAAAGACAGTGTAAGTCGAGTGGTCATTTCATTATTGAAAAAAAAAGGATTGGACTGCTTTCAGGGAAAGGCAGCCCCACAGTATGATTCCCTGCAACATGGTGTTGCTGTCCACTGCCTAATAGTGATCTGGTTCAGGTCTCCGAGCCAAAAGAAAGCTCCAAGTCTCCCCAGACTCTTCAGTACTCACCTTACTTAAAGCAAACAAATCTTAGTACCAACCAAGAAAAAGGAAGAAGGAGAAACAGGCCTGTTGCCCTGGGTGGCAGCCAGCTTGTGGATTAGGTTACATGAGAAGAGAATTCTTTCCACTAAAACAGGTTGAATTCAGTATTCAAATACTGAGCATATTACTTCAACTTCTTTTTATTCATTTACCAACAAAACAAAAAAATGGATCAACAACATTTGCAAAAAGTAAGAGCCGTATGTCACAAATTGAATCTGTATAGTAGATGACTCATTGATGTAGGCTGTTAATCTTTTTAAAAAAAGACAATTGTGAAATTCCATCCCAAAAATTGCATATTGGTTGTATATGATTCCAGTACATATGTGCAAAAAGAGTTGGACAAGATTATATTCAAATCCATGACAGTAGAAAAAAGACTAAACCTGTTACTACAAAATTTCATTCAACTATACAGAGCTACTAATGACAGAAATAGTATGGAATAGTGGATTTGGTATGAAAGTAGCCATATAGAACTACTGTATACGTAACTTACAAAAGATAATTAGATTGTTCTTATATATTGTAAACATGTGGTAGATTTTTGCTGTTATAAAGATACATTCATGAATAAAAAGTTTCATCTATATATGTGTGTAAATATATGTATATAAAAAAAACTTGTTGGCCCATGCAACTCTGGAGAAATCAGACCAATTTGAAATTAACAGAAGGATTTCCATTTGGTTTGAGCCTCCATATTTTTTTTTCCTCTGTCCTATGCTCACCTTTGTGCCTTAGAGGTCTCCTAATCTTTTACCATTCATTTCAGAACTATTCAAGCAAGTATGAGTTACCTTCATATAGTGTAGTCTGAGAATGGACAGTAGCAGAAAGCAACAATGTTCCTTCATGGCAGAGCTGCAGGCTCTGCAGCCAGACTATCAGTCAAGGCAGACCTGCTAGGTAGCCCAACCACACCACATCCCTGCATCCTGTGACTGCTACAGCCCAACTCACTCTGGCCTGGAAGGCACTGACCCAATATCCTCCCTGGGAGGGCAAACTCTATAAATACACAAGACTCCATGCAGTCTCCCTCTTCTCCTCTCTTCTCCCTCTCCAGCTAGCACCATGTGGATCATTGAATACTGTAGGTAACTATTTTCTTTCTCTCCTTTCTCTCTCTTTCCTTCTCTCTTTCTATACCCCTTTTAAGCTGTTTTCTTCTGTTACTCTTTTCCTTCTCTTGTGGGTAACTTAAAATCAATGAACTGTGTTTTACTAAAGCTGGTATGTGAATTGTTTTAGTGGGTGTTTCCTGTGGAATGAGTCTTTGTGCTGAGTGCTTTAGTGAAATGCTTTTTTTCTTGGTTATATTTTACTCCTGTAAAAACCTTTTGCCAAAATAATCTTATTTTTCTCACTAAATTGAAAAGAATTTCTCTTATAGAAGAGTCTGTGACTCTTTCTGTAGACAGTAATTAGAGGTTACAATGAACCAAAAGGCTTTTAAAAAGTCTTAAATAAAAAACGTAACCACTCTGAGCACATTATACTTTAATCCAGAATGCAACAGTGTCATCTGTATATTTGCTAATAGTGGACTCAAATCCTTCATCCAGATCATCAGTAAAGATATCAAACAAAACTGGGCCCAGCACTGATCTCTGGGGGACACCACTGGTGACTGGCCACCAGCTGGATGCAGCCCCATTCACCAGCACTCTCTGGGCCCGGCCCTCCAGCCAGTTCTTAACCCAGCACAGAGTGCCCCTGTCCAAGCCATGAGCTGCCAGCTTTTCCAGGAGTATATTATGGGAGACAGTGTCAAAGGCTTTGCTGAAGTCCAGATAGACACATCCACAGCCTTCCCCTCATCCACCAGGCAGGTCACCTGATCCTAAAAGGAGATCAGGTTGGTCAGATAGGACCTGCCCCTCCTAAACCCACCCTGGCTGGCTCTGATCCCTTGTCCATCCTGTAGGTGTAATTGCACTTTGGATGATCTGCTCAATAACCTTACCAGGCACTGAGGTCAGGTTGACAGGCCTGTAGTTTCCCAGATCCTCCTTCCAGCCTTTTTTGTAGATCGGTGTAACCTTTGCCAACTTCCAATCATCTGGGACCTCCCCAGTGAGCCAGGGCTATTCGTAAATGATGGAGAGTGGCTTGGCAAGCTCTTCTGGCAGCTCCCTCATATAAAGCTATTCAAGACAGGCAGCCATATATGTCCTATTCTACACTATGATGAGAAAATAATGACTATCAAATTCCTCATGTTTCTTTTCTTTTCCAAAATGTAAATAAAATGCAGTTAGAGACAAAGATCACTTTTTTGAAAGTCTTTGTAGTAAGATACACTTTTTCTCTCTCTGTTACTGCCCTGAACCAGCAAATACAATTATGAACAATAAGTGGCCTAAGACAGTATTAGATGTTCAAAATGGATTCACAGTACTGGTGTTAAGTACCTCCACAAGTTGTTTGTATAAAAATTCCAATATGAAGGTATTAATTTTCATACACTTTTGTTTCAACAACCAGAAGAATTAACATTCAAGTACAGAGTATCAGTGCTTGAAATGAACAATTTCTGTTCCTAGAAGGTTGTGCAAACTAGTAAAATTGATCTGGTGTTTGTGGAATTAACTATGTAATACACAGTTCTTTTTGAATTCCATTTTTACTCCACAAAAATGCTCCATGTTTATATAATTTTGCATGCAGGTTAATGATTTGTGAAAAAATGGTTCTTGAAAAAAATGAGAGAAATTATAGAATGAAAACAAAATCTACCATTATTTTTCAGTTATATTTAAATGCTAAAATAGATAATATCTCTGACTTTACAAAACAGTATAGTTTATTTTTGAGAATTTATCTTAGCAATGCAATATTCCAAGTACAAGACAAAATCAGTTATCTTCCATGATGGCTCAGCTATTTTAATGTCAAAACTACTAGACAAGGGATCACTTTTGTGTTCCCTTTCTCAAAGATGTGAAAATAGCAAGTATGGTATCCTGTTCTCCAAAAATATAAGAAATAGATACAAGTCGAACTTTTCAGTGAACTGGAAAACTATTTTATAAAAAGACATAACTTTCCACTATATAGACTGAAATGAATTTTATTTTGAAGGAGATTTATATATACTCTTATGTGAAAAAAATGTGAAATTAAAAATATTGCCAGAAAATTAATTCCAGATCGTTCCTAATTATTTTTAAAATAAAAAGAAAATTTGAACTTTTTTTATTTATGTATACCTTATATGAACTCCACTTTAGGGTTAACAGCTGAAATTAACACATGGGATAGCTTCCTATTAGAAAACACTTCTAAAATAAAAACACATTTGAAGTGATAGAGTATTTCTAAAGGGCATATTATAAACAAGTGTTCCTTATATGGTATGAGATGTTTCTACACTTTACCAGAATCGTCTAAAAATTATAATTGTCCATATGTGTTACCCAGAAGGTCTGAGGAATGGTAGAATGCTGCTAGTACAGGAAATGAAACTATTTGAAACAGATATGCATTCAAGCCAACAGCAATTTGGTATTCTATTAACTCTGTCCTTATCAAGCTCTTGTAATCACATGCTAGCAGGGACAGCTAACACTGTCCATCTTCCAGTTCTCCATACTCATTATCTGGGGGTGTCACAGAGGTAATAGACTCTCATCTTGCAATTGCCTGGGGCAAAAGTTCAGTGCATTGAATGTACACATCACCCAAGGAGGTTACACACTTCTTGAGGCTTCAAGGCTTCAGCTCTGCCAAAATCTGCAGGACTTGCTGTGAGTTTTTACAGCTAAGAGCAATGAGTACATTGGTTCACTTCCTATCATTGGGATGTGATTCTCTTCACTGGGAATTATTACCTTAGCAAAGTTCTAAATGTACAGTAAGAGTTGAATGCAGTATCTATGGAATGGCATTACAAAATTAGGAGGTTTCTTTTTTTTTCAAATGATCTTGTGTACTTATCGCTAGAATCAATATTTTTCCCTGCCTAGTAAATTTCATTCCAAAAATTATGGGATACATCTTTCCTTCTGGTACCTTGTCCATTTCTCATTTATGTCTAAAACATGCAGAGACAAAGAAAGAATAAAAATATGGAAAATCAGCAGAATTAGAGCATTTTAGTTTAGGTCCTGTCTAAATTTTATGACAGATATTGATAGACTTCTGCTCAGCAGCAACTAAAATCATGTCCCAAAAAACAGATTAAGAAATGAAAATCTATGGTATTTTTTGATACCACAGGAAAATGTAAGGGCATTAGAGCAAATTCCAAGAAACCAAACATAAACGCACACACCCACACACACCCAACCAAAAAAAAAAAAAAAAGTACCACTGATGTTATCATGTGGAAAAACAGATCTTTAAAAAATGAGGTCTTCTAAACAAGCCTGCAGGCAAAGCAATTTATGTCAGAAGTTATTCCTTTTGTAAAGATTCCTACAGCTGTATTGGTTTAAGTCAAAAACAAATCTCAGTCATGGGGTTTAACAGAAGTCACTGATATTTCAGCAGGCTGAGGAAATTATGCAGTTACATCAAGCAAAGTCATTAGCTCAACAAATGTAACAGATTCCAGTGCAAATCACTATGGACATGATTTTAAAGGAATGTTGTGAGAATTAAAGTTCAAAACAGTTAAAAACTTGATTGCAACAAATGAGATAATAATATTGCAATAGCCACACTTTGTAGAATAAAAATTTAACCTTTTTTTTTCTTAAAAGTTAATAAAAAAGAAATAATAAATTATATTGAATCTACACACAAAGACACGTATAAAATGCCAATCTTTCCTGATGAAATGCGTATATTTCCTGATTAAATGTATATAATATTGCTGTTGTAATGTATTAATTTTTAAAAGTACATTCATTTTGATTTATTAATTACACAGAAATTTAAGCAAAAAAAAAAAAAAATAGTTGACCTGTGATAACTAATAAAACCCAGAAAAGTAAATGTCTGTATTAACAAGGACTAATCAGAGATTCATCAAGTGATTCATGTCAGACCATTCTATATTTTCACTGTCATTTCAAAGGATGTGAACTCTTAATTTGACCATATTTTAAGTCAGGCGTATTGCCTGCAGTGAAGTTTCACGTATGCTAAGTCATGATCACAGTTGGCACTACAGAAAAGTAAGGATTAAAAATGGAGCAAAAAAGTCATTGCTGAAGGATAGGAAGTTAAAAAGGGAAAACAAAAAAACCCCACCTAACAATTCCAGTACAGCAACTGAGAAGCTAAAAACAATGTGTTGGCAAAAAAGAAATATAATATAAGCCAACATATGGCAGAAATCAGTGAAATCTCTGCCAGATAGGAAAACATGTTTAAGCCACAGGTTATCAAATAAATGCAGATATAGCAAAATGAAACACCAGAGGAAAACAAAAGTATGACCGAGGTAAAGGAAGTTTAGCCTGTGTGCACAGAGAGATAAAAGCTATGGAACAAAATTAAATTAAATTAAATGATCCTCCTCCTGCTCAGACTTGCGTGTTCTGTGCCTTGAAGGTATGTATTAAAAGACCATACAGTCGAGAATGAAACCACATGTAGTCACATAAAGATAATTTTATTTATTTATTTTTGTTTCAATTTCCCAAAAAAAGAGGGAAGGGGAAGCTAAAACTCAGGTCCCACATTGTAAGTTGCCTCAGGCAGTTTTTGAAATGTGGTATATGTTACATGAAAGAAAATTATAAATTTGAAGCAAACATGACAAAACTTAAACCTTTGACAAAATGTTATGAAGAATTAGTTTTCCTTCCCCTTGTCTTGGCTTCACCTCCCCGCCCATCTCTACACTAAAAATGAACAAATTCATGTTATTTTTGTACCATGAAAAGGATATTGAGTCAGCAAATTCTCTTTAAATATGAAATGGCTTTGACTATCTTTGTAGGAAAGAGTAGTGGTCATTCAAATAGGCCTCTCTCAGGCTACTTAGCTTTCCTTTCTTCTGAATAACCTTATGTTCTAGCTGGCAGACAAGAGACAGCAATGAAAATCACTAAGTATTAACATCATGTACTCATGGCAGGAAACTGCACTTATCAAGTTGGTTGCTATATTTACATTAGGCTCAGCTTTCAGATGGGCCTGAGACAATGTGCCACATACTCCAGGCACTCCCAGTGTTTTTCTGCACAGAGGTTTTCCTTATGCAGTCAGTAGTCTCCAGTTCTTAGACCAAACATTCTTGTAGGACGGAGCCTTCCTTACTGTTGTACTTTAACAGACAAAGCAAGTAAAATTCCAAACACCAATATGGAAAGACAAAAGTGTATGTAATCAACACATGTATTCAAGACTCTCCTTGAATGTTCCTGAAAGTATTATCTACTATAAAAAGTGAGAGATTTGTTGCTAAAAATTTTGAAATGTTGCACCTAGAATATATTCTCAAATTATATTATAACATACAAGATAATGGATTTCCACATCTTAAAGAGATGCCACATCTTTGTGACACATTTTTCACTGTTCATTCAAACTGAACAAGCGTAAAAGACATAATGCAAAATTTCCTAAACATAAAAATGGGTTTATTTCTTATTGTAAAACTCAAACTATTTCTGCTCTCAAAATTACAAGAAAGTAAAGTAAAGAAAATAACACTGACAGAAATGCATGTCTCTCAAGAAATGTTAAGCTCTCTTTTCCAGATTTCATTAGGCAGCAACTTTTTGTAGGAATGAGTTGTAAAATGTAGGTTATCCTTACAGCTTTGGGGAAACATTTGATGGATAATCAAACTCTTTCAAACACATCTCCTTCAAGCTGATGAGTGAACTAATGTTTGCCTGTTGGGGATATTTGATAAAGTGTAAGTGAAAATTGCTGCACTGAGCCACCAAACCTCCAGAGAAAATGGTGTTTGAGCATTAGAGAAATAGAATAGATATTAAGAGTGACAGAGAATAGACTTAGTCCCAGAGGGTAACTTTGATTTTAAAAGTGTGTGATTGTGAAAGTCACTATCGCCTTTAATTACTCAATTAATTAAACACACAATCAAAAGTTATAAAGTGGTTGATCATTTTTCTAAAGGGAATTTACTCAATGGGCAATTTCCCAATGTGCTCTCAACTTAAGTATGCTTACTCTCCTTGCAAATACTACCAGTCCATTGCAAATCTATCACTTCCACAATCTATTAGTATTATTTTAAACAGTTTTCTGTTAAGGGATTTTCTGTATATGTATGTGAACATAACTACCTACCAACTTCAATACAAATTTCTAAATCCAAATGTACAAATTTTATATGGATTACTATTGCCATATCTAGAGTTAAATGTCTGAAGGCTGATACTTTGTTGAAACATACCGGGATTATGTTTAAAATACTTAAAAGAATTGTTGAATCTCTCAAGCTCTATGTTTTCTGAGGAATTTCCAGCATACATATATTATCCTTCCTTGTTAAAAAGGAATCAATGCATTACAAACTGATTTTTTTTATTTGCAGATAGGTTTATGAAAAATAAGTGCTTTAAATTCTGAAATTAAAACACTAAACTACATTGTTAAAATCTATTCTTGAAAGATTTTGAGTATGTTAAAAAATTTTAGTGAAGTGGTAAAGAATATGTTATGACTATTACAACATTGTTGTGTCTAACTATAAAAAAAAATCTCTATGTAAATATATATAATTTGCCATTAGAATTTACTTCACAACAGTAATTTTCGTCAAAACTATGCTATAACTACAATCATATTGTAGAATTGCATCTACAACTATAGGGACAGGAGAAAAAGTAGTATCTAACTTTTTCAGTCCCTGTAAAGTAGTGTTTGTTCTTTTTTCTCTTGGTCTCACTTCACTAGTGTGTACCTATTTAATTCCTGCTTAAGTTCAAAACACCTTCTATTTTTATGCCAATAAATTATAAGCAGAGTTAACCATCATGTCTTCTTTTTGAACTATAGTTCTTGACTGTATTTTCAGTTTGAACAGCTATGTAAAACTCTAGCTTATACGTAGGCCTAGTAAATACAGTGGAAATTTGTATCAATTAATACGGAGAAAGAAAAAGACCATCTTTATTTATATAAACAGTTCTTTCAATTATAACTTTGGGTTTGGAATGAAGTGCACAACATTTTCATTCACCTTTCTTGTATTTGAAACAGTATTTCAGAATATGAGATAAATTAAAAGAGAATCAAATGCTATTTGAGGGTACAATCTGCAAATTATACTTAAATTAAGAACTTTCTTAAGTTTGGATCAAATTTCATTCTCAAAGAAAAATCATAAATACCTTGAAAAAGTTACATGGGACACTTCAATTGGTTATTCCTGTTTTTAATTGAGAAGTCTATATAGAAATTATTTTAAAATATGTGAGAAGTATTAAATATTCTCAGCCTCTCTTTTTTGTGTATGTTGTTTGTTTGTTCTTGTACAAATAAACCAGGCAGATTATAACTCAAAAGTCTCTTTCTTCATGGTGCTTGTGGTTTTATATCATTCAGGAGTTATTTCTAATGATTTATTGGGAGAGATCATATCGCAGTTCTAAAAAGCTAGGCAAAGATTCACAGAAACAAGAAGTCGGTAGAGAAAAGATATCAAGGTAAGAACAGAGAAATTATGCTCACAATACCATAAGAAGAAAAGTGTGCTTGTAGTTTTCTTACAGGTACAGAAGTTTGGTATCTGATCTTCCACAGAGTGGTGGTACCTCTCACCTATTATCTTCATGTACTCATTCTGTCCTTCGTTCTTCTCCTTTACCTCTTACTCTTCTACTTCTTCTTGAAATAAAATATATTTGATTATTTTCCTTTTAAAAAATATTCATCTTGGGGTTTGTAAGTCCCTTCCACTTAAATTTAACCTCTTTTGTGGAGCTTTATTTATCTAATCTTAGATAAATCTGCAAACCCAGCATTTTATCATCTATTTCAGAACTACTTGTATAAAGTGTTCACTGAGGAGTTTATTCATCTTTATAGAAGGTAGAGCTTTCCACATTTGAGGCAAATGTAATTCAGCCATGTTTCTTCCCCACCACCACCACCTGCCCCAACTTCCCAGTTTCACTTTTTCAAAGGGCTTATCAGCAGTTCTACCAAAGTTTAGGAAAACAGAATGAAATGTAATGAAGAGCTGGACAGAGTATCTTTAGGTATCTATGATTTATGCCAGAGTCCCTCAGATACCTTTGGTTAGAGACAGTCACAGCTATGTTACATTTACGGATCTTCATACAAATTATAAGAGGACAGAAAAGGTAGCAGGCCAATGCTCATAAATACCCCCTAAGGCTGAAGTAAAATTCAGCCACTAAAATGTGCTTGAAAACAAATAAATTCTATGATATTCACTTTACCACAGTTTCTAAAATAAATTGAAATTAAAGTCCCATTAAATGAAACTTTATTTAAAGAGGATTGATAGACTAAAGAAAAACTCCTTTGAAATCATATTTGTCATAAAGTTTGTTCACAGCTGGTAAAGTCTATCTTCTTGCACATCTATATTCTTAGAAATTAAATAATTTATGTGATATTATTAATTTATTTTTTTAGGTTTTGAGTTGGAAGGAAGGAAGGAAGGAAGAAACAAAGGAAGGAAGGCAGGAAGGCAGGCCAGTAACATACATATATGAGCTTTCTATTATTGGCACTGCCATCAACTGATTTTCTTAGAAAACTGTCAGTAACTATCTAATTGCAAGAGTGAGTCTTTTACCTTAACCACCCTCCTCTGGAAAACTGAAACCAATTTTCTTTCCTTGTGAAGTTGGCTTACACAGTTTAGCAGGGAACAAAATTTTGATACCTAAAGTACACATTTTGTCAAGTAAGTACTTTTAAGTTTCTTTAAACTGAATTGAATTACTTGTACTAAAATATATCTAAAAGTAGTTTAATGATTTCGACAAGTTTAGGAAACATTTCTCTTTTAATGCTGGAATATGTCACAGAATTTTCTGGAAACTAGGGCACTTCAAAGTTTTAAAGCTTGTATCTGAAACTGTGTAATTCTAAAACTGAGATACCATAAACATAAAATTGTTCCCATTAAGGAATTACCAACTCAGAAACATTTCTTCCATATAAACACAGAATGGAGAGCATTCAGACACTTTCCAGTGAATAGGAATGACGGAAACATTTTCTTTGTGAGCAAAAATAGAGAAGTTTATCATTCTATATCATTCTATTTCTTTTGCTGGTGTGATCTCTCCTAAAAAAAATAAAAAAAATAGGACATGCTTCTTCAATGCTGTAGTTTGTTTTATTCTGCTTAATTTGTCTTTTGAAGGCTCCGACTGATGCAGTGCTTCCTTACCAAGTGTAACTTCTCATTCAACTGTCAGGTTTACAAAGTTCTTGTACATAGTTCACACAGTTCCTGTTCCAGTGCACACAGCACCATGGTACCCCCAGGCACTGATATCTTACCCTCATGACCAAACCAACTTCTGGAGCATTTCCTCAGAGTCTGAAGAGATGGTGAAGTCAAGTCCTGGGGCAGAGCTGACTCCTTACAAACCAGTCTGCTTTCAATCAGGTAGGTAACAATTCTGTTTGCATTTCAACTTTTCCAAGTACCTTGCTATGAGATTCAGTTGCCTAGGACTTTACTCTGATCATATGAATCGCTGCTAAAGGCTTTCCTGCTAAGGAAGCTAGCTTTCTAGCTAGTTGCCTCTGCTAAGAAAGGTGAGATGACAGCTTTATTTTGACCTGGATGCCCTGACAGATAGCTTTGACATCTTCCTGCAAAGGAAAATTATCTTGGGCTGGATTTTAGTGGTTGCTCCCGTGAATAGATTGGGTCAAGGAGATCCAGACTGAGACTGGCAGAAGTATCACATAAATGGTAAAAGGAAATTAATAGTAGACTAAGGCAAATTACTGGGTACCTAATAAATCTCAATACTAAAATTCATCATATTTAAAAGCACAAAGAGAAATGAAGGAAAACGAGAGTGCATGTGAGGTATATAAATCAAGAAGATTGCTGCTACTAAAACCAGTAGATTAACCTCAAGTTTCAAATGATTGAAAAATTGGTAAGTTTATTGAAAATGAAAGGAAGATTGTGCAAGACAAGAGGACGTATAATGAAGGATTTTACAGGCTCATCAGAAATAGAAATTGGAGAAGACTGTAAGTCCATTAAGGAAGGAAAGGACCTTTGCAAAAAAGAATGTGTGCACGACTTTAGAAATAGTGATTTATTTGTTTCAGGGATATGAAATTATAAAGTCAAAAGTTTAATTTCTTGGAGTAAGAAGACAGTGAGGAAAGGTAACGTATTTTAAAGTTATTGCTGTATTATTATAATTGTTGCTAATTAGGAAAGATCTTGCTGTCTTCAGTGTGTTTACAGTAATTTTCTGTTAGAACTACAGTAAAAGTAAAAGGATTTTGCATAGTATCCAGTTCTGTTCATCCTAAATATCTTTCTGAAGGAAGAGCTGAAGAAATAATTTCGAGAAACATCTGCAGTATTGCAGCAGCTGCGTGATATGGGCCTATCCCTTATACAGCTGCAGTGACTGTAGATAAATATCCAGTAGTTGAAATCATGCTGATATAACTATTCTTCTATTAGCCTCCAAGCTAGTTATACTAAAAATTCAATTATATTTGTTGTATCACACTTTCTGTGGCACTATAATTTTACCAGTGGAAAACAATCTATAATTCCTATGTAGTAATTTTGACTTCAGAAAATTTAAGCTCATGTTTCAGAGGACCTTTAAGTTTTATGGAAGGAGTCTTGTGCAACTTACTTTGTAAATGGAAAAGGTAAATTTGAAATAAAATAATTTTCTGAGTGTCCTTGATTATAGTCAGCAATGATGTATAGCCGGCATGATTCTCATGAGTAGATCATATTCATTTATATAATTTCATAAATTTTATAAACTTACCATCTTAATTGTTGTGATAATAAGGCAAATTTGTGAACTATTACTGTATTTCAAAAAGGGTGCAGTAGTAGCTCACAATTCATTATTTTTAGAATTCATACTGGAGTAGAAGTCAGTGAATACCTGAAATGAATCACAGAAGTTGGCCCCATTAAAATGAAAACATCTTTTGAAAATGTATATTGTGACAATAAAAATTTGCTGTAGAACTGAGGTTTTGACTAAAGCAAGAAATACTAACATATGCACAGGTACTTTTTCCAGATGAAGTAAACAGTGGCAAGAGAAAAAATTTCTAAGAAAATTCCAGAATAAGCATTAAGATCTGAGTAGTAGATTGAAGTCAAATGACAAGCTGAAAACAGTGGAATTGGTCTTTTAAGGTGACTCCTGTTTTTTAAATTAAGTAAATTTTTTAAAAACCTTTTCTTCATTTTAAGGTTTACTGTAGGTCAGCATGTTCTAGTTGATAATCTATCACACAAGTCACAAAAGTAAACAAATAGACTTAAAAAGTAAGCAATTGTTTGAAGATCTAGATTGAATCACAGTGGAGAGAGTATGATTCAAAAATCAATATGAAGAAAAAAATTACTAATGTAGAGTCATTTTTTAATATATATAAAATGCATTAAAAATAAGGTGTTGAAGTGGAATTTAAATTTCTCCACCCTGATGAATACACAAGGACTACCTGGTAAAGACGTACTCACACATTACTTAAATTAGAGGCAGAGTCTGGATCCCTATGTTCAGAAGCTCGAAATATAGGCTTAGTAAACGATTTGACTTTATTTGATCACTGTTTTGTTTTTTGCCTTACAAAATAATGTCATGTTAAAGGATGGTAAAAGTTTTGATAGCTTAAGGTACACAATAGAAGCACTGCATAATATACATCACTTGTATGAGTACAAGGAAAGTGCTTTTAGTAAGAATATTGCTTTAATTGTGCTATATGATGTTCTAAAGTATGCATATTAAAAAACTAGCATATTATTTTTCTATAATAAAACAAGTATCAAAAAATTGGGGAACAAAGATTTGCATTTAAACTGAAATTCTGCTAGCATCATGAAGCACTCAAACTGTACTCTGTGGCTGATCATGACTCTGTTAGAAGTTACAGAAATGCACTTTGTGTGCAGTCTTATAGTTCACAACTCTTTTTTGTTTATATTCCATTAAATGCTCTGGGCTGAATGTGCCTTACATATACCTTACATAGAAAAATGAATAAAATTGGAGATCTAAAGTAAGCAATGTCTCAACACTGTATCCATGAAATAATACAGTTTTTGCCAAGGTATATATGGTGTGTAGCTCTGTGTAGTTCACCTTGCAGTAACTAACTGCACTGTAAAACAAGTCTTTCATTAATGCTGGCCAGGAGACAGACTTACCTCATTAGTTCAGATTTGTTAACCTATTTGTCATAACACTTCAACACTCAAACTGGACCCCAGCCATCGTTCTGTTCCTCACATTCCCATTCCCAAGGTACAGATATTCTGTGTTTTTATATTTCACACTGTTGGTATAGGAAAGTGGTGTCATCACTTCGGTATGTTACAATCTGTTGTGGAATACAATGTGATAATGAGGAACAGTGAATAAGAAAATTATTAACTCCTTGTTAATCATTTTATAGAGTCAAATTGACCCAGTTTATGATTTCTCTCCAGAGACACTGAGATTTCATAAATATACACAGTCAATGCTGTGCTGGGAATTGGAACCTAAAACAGGAATAAGAAACCTTAACTTGAACCAACCCCAGAGAAAATTTTATAATTTTGGTCACCTGCTCTGTTATGTCTTTGCAATGCTATGTCTACATCTTTTAGAAGAATAAACTGCAAAGAAACTCTACATTTTAGAATGGTGTTGTAATACTGCTTAAAACATGTCTAGGTATCACATTTAGCAGACTATACATTCTGACTTATCTGTACTCCCCCTGTTGTGAACTGTCCTCTCATTTTTCACACAGAGGACAGCAGTAGACATTGTTCCTACTTTTCTCCAATATATTTTAGGATCTATTCATAGTATCACATTTAACATTTATTAGTAGTTCACTCTTCTCCTTTATCTGATTTATTACTTAGTTACAAACTTCAGGGCAGTATTGACATCAGACCGGTGTTTTCTGGAATTACTTGTGTATCTTCTTTTTTTCTCTACTGAAAAAAAGATTTCCCACAGTAGCAACCCATGACACTTTTACTAACAAAATGTCTTAGGATGAAGATTACTAACCACACTGTGAAGTCTCAGACTATGCTGGCTTTAAAGAACTTAGTTAGAAAATTCCAAATTACTGAACTTGTCTGCCTGAGAGTGATGCCAGTATTGTTTCACAAGGATTATATTGCATGAGCTAAGGCTACATTTATTTGCAATACTTTGTCCTCAACAAATTTGAAATAACTTTCCAAGTGCATATTATTTACAGGTTTCCAATTTCTGAATTATGTGATTATCTTAACCTTTTTATTAGCTATTGGGTGTAAATAAGTATTCACGTGATTACCATGTGAAAATAAAAAATTAATTATTAGTATATTAATGCATAATAAAGGGTTACATAGCACAGTAAAATGTTGAAGTTCATTGCATATGTGTCTGCACAGGTGTTTTTACTGTGTTATTGTGTGAGCCAAGATTGCCATGCATTCCTTGGTAATGTGAGCTGAAAAAGTGACTGCAGACTTCGAGGGGCTTTATTTGTGCTTTCAAAACAAAAGGAGAAATCTTGGCATACAATTCCTGCTGCCCAAGCATCACAACTCACTAATGTCCAAAGACAGTATGCATCAGAAATAAATACTTCTTATTTAGAAATGTGCATCAGACCACTGAATGTGGCACTAAGATAAATAACTGTTACAGTAATTAGTGAGAACTTCAGAGACTGCTTACTATCTGAGATCCTCTACCAGCATTCACAAATCCTAGATTAGGAGTATTGGAGGGATATCCTCTGATTCTGTGAGGATTAGACATGTCCTTGCCTAAGCTTTTTATGGACCCACTGGCATGAATTTGTCTGATTTCTAAATCAGAACCTGCCACTTCCAAATCAAGCTTGTTTACCTAAAAAAACAGCTTTCCAAAGTTTGAATAGGAATTTATTAGTAGATTTTGAAAATTCTACATTTTGATAGAGAATGACTAGAATTTTTTTTCTGTTGAAAACTTTCTATAATTTTCCCACCTACTCTGTACCCAGCAGGTGATTGAGGCTGGTAGACCACCTGATAGCTTTTCATAGGCAACATATTCCAGTCTTCTGATGATGCTTCCGTATTCTGTTGTTTATTCTTTTTTCAGATATCATCTAATTTGATAAGGGCTGTCTTTGTGCTACTGTTTCGCAAATAAGAATAACTCATTACTTGCCTGGAACACTTCTGAGTCACAGTATATGAAAGCATGTAGGAAAAGTGTATTTTCAGTTTCTCTCTCATCAAATTGACCTGACTAAGTTTCTACACATTTGATAGTTTTATCCTTTTGGTTTTACAGCTGTTTTGGTTCAAGACAGTCTATTCTCATTTTGAAATTACATATGTATTTTTCCTAACATACATCATTCTATCTTAATTCTTGAGATCAAGAAGAGGAGGCGAAGGGAGAGGAAGGGTAGACTTGAAACATTATCTTTTGCACTAAACATATTCTCTGCTGTTCATACCTGCAGTGCATAATTGGGTAAGGGTCAGATGATGAATAGAGTCAAAACCTTGAATTTTAGGAAAGTGAACATAAGACACTCTGGAATATTACCCTTAGGGATAAAGGAAATTAACAGAGCTGGTAGCTCTTTAAGAGCATTTGTATTACAGCACAAGTGCACAAAAGCTCCTGATTCACACACATGTAAAAAATCATGCAAGAAAGGCACATGAAGACCTCCTAAAGTGTATGAAGGATATGCCCAGGCAGTGGAACCTAGGGACACGTATCCTGGGAAGGATGTAGGAATACTGCCTGAAAGTGTAGGCCTGGGATGAGGAAAGCTAGGGCAGAATGGACCTGAATTTGGCAAGGAATGTGAAAAATAAGAGTTTGTACAGGCACACTGGTCAGAAAATAGATTAAAAAAAATGTTCCTCAATCATAATTGAGCAAGGAGAATGAGAGAAAACAAACATGGAGAAGGCTGAGGTGCTCAAAAATGTATTTCGCCTCAGTTTTCACTAGCAATCGATCTCCCCACATCTCTCAAGTTCTTGAACGATAAATCAGGGAGTGGGGAACATTGTTCCTCCTATTGTAAGAAAAGATCAGGTCTGACACCAACTGACTCATGGACAATTTGTTGTCCACCAGGAACCCCAAATCCTTCTCCTCAGGGGGGCTTTCCCAAAGGTCAGTCCCCAGCCTGTACTGGTGTTATAAAATCATCAGACTATTACATAGCCATCTAAATGGCTGATGCACTAGAAGCAACAGGCAATTGCCACATTCATATAAGTAGGAACAAGGCTATGCAGCCTGTTTGGCATTTTGGCCCAAATGAGAAAACTGTATTCTTTTTGACAAGACCTTAAGTGCCATCCATGCAAAAATCTCAATAACAAGACAATAAGTTTAAAGATATCCTTCTCAAAAAAACCAAAACAAACAAACCCAAACAAAAAACAAAACAAAAACCCCAAACAAAAACAAACAACAAAACCCAAACCAAATCAAAACAAAAAACAAATCAAAACAAAAAAAACAAAACCAACCAAACAAAAAACCCACCCCAAAAACAACACAAAAAACCCCCAACAAAACCAACCAAGTATTTTCTAGTTACTTGTTTTTCAAAGCTTAACTCACTTTTTTAGAGAAGTTCATCATCATTCACACCTTTCACAAGTGTGAACGATGTTTCATTGCAGTAAAATACCGCAAAAATACATAGACAAACAAATAATACTTTGTTTCATGAACCTTATATGCTCATGTATACACTGTAATGATGATTTCCCTTGCTTGCAGCTGCTTTAATTATATTTTTGATCAGTTAATGGAATTCTTGGACGATAGGGTAATAGAGATAGCATTATGAAAATACAAATAGGCTTGCAGGAACTTATAGTCATGACCTTAGTAAAATGACATGGAGACAGCAGATGAGTATGTAAAATTAACATTATGTCTACAAATAGAAAGTTATTACTCAGTTCTTAATTCCAACCCAATTAATTTTGACAATATATTTTTCTTGTATTCATCTTGTATTACTGATAAAGTGAAACAGAATTGTAGTGGTAGAGCAATACCTAGACAATGATCAAGTAGAAACTACAGACATGTTTGTAGTATAAGACAATATTAAGAAATAACTACCTTAGTTTTTAAAGGATGTGTCATATATCTTGTTTAAAATATGATTTTATAGCCTGGATTCCTTTGGGTACCAGATAGGCACCTATTCTTTTAACCATTTTAATCCTGAACATGAATTTTTGGTCCTATGGAATTGAAGGGCATATATTTCAAGGTTTTTAACTAGATTAATGTTTCACCTTTTTTTTCTGTCTGACACAAGACAAACTTCTCTCAAAAATTACTATTTCTTTTCCAAACAGGTTTATTTTATATATCAATATGTAATAAAAAGTAAACAAATTCTTCTTCAAGTATTTCTGAAAAAGAACATCTCTTCTTGTAAAATCTGGGGTTTGTACCTGCATATTATGCTGTTCTGAGAAATATTAGACTTCTGGGATGCATGAATAGTACACTTTAAGATTTTCATGTTGTCGAGACTTTGCTTTGTATCAGATAAAAGGTGCATTATCTGTTATCTGAGCGTGGAGTACATTTCTAAGGTTTCTTTTCATTCTTACAGTTGTATGGCTCATTTACTACAGTAAAATACTATGATACATTATAGTGGGCTGTAAGTTCATAAATAATAAAAATAACCAATCCTATATGCCCTTTGTATGAGCAGCCTAGAGTCAGGAGCTTTTTAACCTTTTACTCAAATGTCATTATTAGATAGGAGACAATAAATAGTACAAATTATTTCCTACAGCAAGCTTAGAGCCCCCTATCTATTTCAATCTATTCTCATAATGCCAAAATTATTATTATTTCAATCTGTTGTGGCTTAACTAGGACAGAATCTTACTAAAGATAGGTATTTGATGTGACTGCTAAAAGCTAGAGCTCACATGTTGAAACCTTTGTAATTGCTGCTACATTTATCACTATGCCATGGGTAGTAGTTTTTAGGTGGTGCTACAGAAAACCATGAATAAGATGCTAACAAATCTTTGTTTCATGCTGTGAAATTGACTATGTTACAATAATTATTTCTTTTTAATTTTGCTAATTTGCAGATGGACCAGGTGCTGATAATGTCTTTGTTAGCCTGGTAGAAACAGTGATGTCTTTGGCCAGTGGGACATTCTGTTTTTATAATTTTATAGGCTTAATAATGATCATATTGTAAATATGATCAATAATTGAACTTACTGGCACAAGTGTAGGAACAGAACGTAGTTTAATGGAAGGGAATGCTTCAGTTTCAGTGAATACTTCCTTAAACATGCAGCCTGTGAATTTAAACGTTGAGAACACAGACCACTATAGAATCCTAGCAAAAATTTGCTACTGAATTATTAAAATATAAAGATCAATAGCATGGAGTTGAAATGTTAACAACATCAGTAAGCTGGTGAGGAAAAATAATGTTGAGATTAAACTAAATGTTCTTTTATTGTTTGATAGCTTACATACAGAAACACAAATATAAGCAATGCAATTACATGTGCATGTGTGAGTACAGAGTTCTGTAATCTTTCTTCAGATATACCGATAAGTCATTTCAGACGCTGTATTTTCTCCAAAACTTGAATATACAAGGACACATGCACTTTTCAAAACGATTCATATCTTTTATGGAGAAGAAAAGTATCATTTTAATTACTCTGTCCTAGAAAAAATTCATATATTCCTAATAATGCTTCTTAATGCCAATATTCTTAAGTAACACACAGAAAATAACTGTTTCAAGAATGAAACCTTGAATGGAAAACACAGTTCTTGAATGGGAAACAAAACCTTATGTTATAGGATCCTAAAATCTCTAGGTGATCAGGGGTAAAAAAAAAACCCTACATCATCAATGACCAATCACATACTGTGTAGGACTCCCCCAAAAACCACCAGAATCACTGCCCAGTCACACACTGGGTTAGAAATGGAGAGATGATATATTAGGTTCCAGAGGCTTAACAGGATGTCTTTCCAGGAATCCTAGTTTCAAGAAAGCATATGTTAAAACTTAGGCTGGAATCACTGCTTAAGCTTATTGTGAATCCCTAGGGAATATCATCATTTCAAGGTACACACAAGGAGAGAGTGGTTTTAATTACCAAAAGAATGCATGAAGAATATTCGCACCCTCAGGGTATAAATAAGGCTTAATTATTCATAGAATAGCCTTGCTCATTCACTCTAAAGGAAAGGTGATTAAAACGTCTGGAACTGAGAAAGGACTTTCTTTGGTTTCTTCTCCAAGTTACAGACCTCAGATTTTTTTCAGCTTGGTATTAAGAAGTCATCGTGTCTCATGCAATGAATGCAGAAAAAGGTATTTGGTAAGCTCTAGGCAATTTTAATTTTATTTCAATTAAATAAGGATGAGATAAAAAATAAATGATCACTGTCTACTGTCAAGTGTCTTCACATCCAAACGCTAATAGGAATAGTGATGGGGTTTGGGTTTTGTCTGGCTTCTCACCTGAGGTTCATTCGAGGTGAAAACAAAGTGAAACAAAGTGTAGACAGCAAAATAATGTTGGAATCATCTTGATCACCAAAAATACGACCTGACAAAACTTATATAATTTCAGAATTTTTCTGTTAATTAACCTTCATCATAGTTGTTTCATTTAATGTTGAATATTGCATAGAAATTTGAAACCGATTCTGTAACATACGGTGGGGAGGACCTAAAAGCATTTAAATGACTGTAAGACAAAAAGATTTCCTAAAATAAAGGCAATGAAATTCTGGATGAATCCCAAAATTAAGTTAGACAAGCATGAAAATAGTGTGACCATCAATAAATAATTACTGATCTATTGAAATCAATACTTAGGTTGAAAGAATTGAAAGAATTCGAATTTCAATTAGAGTTGAAAAAAATTTAATTGAAGTAATATTTCAATTAGATCAAAAAGTATTGAACTACTGTTTTCTACATGGAATGTGCAGCTCTTTCCATTAAAAAAAAAGGCGAGTGCAAGTGCAAAGGCACAAATGGCACAGTATGACAAAGTACGACAAAAGTATGACGAAGTATGACAAAGCTCAGTGTTCATATATAATATGATAAACTTTTTACTTTCTCAGTATCTTTATAATTTTCAGGCCACAAAGGAATAGAAGGAACAGTTTTGACAGGAAAATAACAAATTCGTTTTTATTTTGTCAGATAATTTCAAGATTTGATAGTCTTACTAAAAGGGGAGAGTTTGGGCATGTGGCAATGGTTAGAATAAAGATCTAATATATAATCTGAGACTTAATAGATGAAAATTCTATGGAAGATTTTAAGAAAGAATTACATTGTCCCTGGGAAAATGCCCATATAACATTTCTTTGTCTGATTTATTTTCTCTAAAAATTCTAAACTCAAAACTCCCAAACTTTTGAAATATTTATGTTTGTTAAACACCAAACATTACTTTTGAACTAAATATCTCTCACACTGAAAGCCAAAGCTCACTGGGAATGAGGGTAGGGTTTCCTTTCCTGTTTGATGAACCCATTGCTGATGGCATTCTAATGATTCATTTGTACACGTTTTATAAGCAATCATAGTTTTTTATAGAGAAAGGTAGCCTACTATTCCAACAAAACATCTTAAAGTGTAGGAACTAAGTGGGATTAATATCTGTGATGATTTATTGTTCCTAATGGCTTTTATCTTCAGTGAACTCGAGTCAGATGCTCTCTTTGGTTGAAAGAGAAAAAATATGTAATAGCTCTCCTTCAAAAACCTGATGAAAATCCATCTACCTAGCAAAATTACCCTAAAGATTATATGTTTCTGTGCATATTTAAATAATGATTTCATAGCAGTGGTAGAAATTCATAAGATTAGAATAGCAATGTACTAATAAGGTTATGTAAAACAAGACTGAACAGTAGCTCTAAGCAATTGCATTTTTCCCTTGTTTATATGAACAAACCTTTTCCTCCCTCATTATTTTCAAAAAGAAAAACAAAATACAGAAATCTGAAATGTTTCCTGAGAAGGTTTGAAAAGGCACTTTTGAAAAAGACTTTTAGGGTTCTGCTTACCTACTTAAGCCCTAGAAAATTGATCTGTGCCTGATCAGTGTATGAGATTAAATATTTCTCTTCATTTTCAGAACTGCATTTTTATCCATTACTGCAAAGCTTATGCTTAATCCTGTGTGTCTTCACCTAAGAATCCACAAAATTTTACAGCTTTGCATACATGTCCGCACTTTCTAGGGAGAAAAGTCTAATACTATGATAAATAAAATTATTTTTTGTTATTATTAGGATTAATGTTTTCAACATGTTTTGATTCTCTAGAAGGAATTTTTTATACTTAGAAAAGGTTATGATAAAATGGTTTCTGTGGAATACCCTGATAAAATAAAAGACATGAAATAAAAATGCTTATTGTATTGAAGCTGCAATACTTTTAAACATTTTGAATTTCTCCCACTTATGTTTTCTCTCTCACTATCATAAATTTTCATTTAAGTGACACAGAGGTTAAGGTACTGTGATGGTTCGGACTTGGCTCCCTGCCAAATGCCCAAAGACTTAGTAACAGCCCCCCCTCTTCCCCCTCCCTTCTTCCCCCAGGGCAAAGGAAAAAAAAACTGTGCAAATTGAAGAACCCAAAAAAATCAAGCTAGTTATATAAAAAATATATATTTGATGTATATTACAGTTAAGATGCTATGTACACAGCAAAAATGAAGTTCAAACACCCCCCGAAGGGATAGGGAAAGGGGAACAAAAGAGAATAAATAAGGGACACCGAGCAGATATACACAATCAAACCCGAGAATTCGTAAAATAACTAGTAAAACTAATCTCACCACATCCCTTAGAAAAAAGCAGGATTGGCACACACGGCCAGCACTCTGCTATCCTCCACGTGGCAGGCCAGCGGTCGCTGCAGGCCTCAGCCTTAGATAAGCGAGACCAACGCAAGGACCCACTGTTCCCGTACCCCACTGGAAGAGAAGAGAGTGAAGGCCTCTCTTCCCTTCTTATTTATACCCCGATTTACATAAAAATCGTACGGAATACTGGGAATACTGCCTCTTACCAGTTTGTAACCAAGGAAGGCCTAGATTAAAACCACCACAGGTACATACATTGATTGGTTGTCTGGAATAGGGAAAACCTCTTCATAGATTTAAGGAATATTAAAATCAGAATTATGGGAAAAAAAAAAGTGAAAATACTCCCAGTACACCTCATAACACACCCTTTGTAATCATACAATGATGAAACTGCTAAATTGTTCTTTAGAGTGAACACAGAGTAATATTGTTATTATGAGCTATAAAATACTTTTTCTACCCATGATTCAGTTTTTATGCATTCATTACTTTAAATAATACAGCATTTTTCAACAGTGGTATCTGAGTCATATGTCAATAATCTGTTTACATGTCTTTGCATAGGTAAACAGTATTTGTTTTGAATTGCTTATATTTTAATCTTAGAAATAATAATAGAAAATAGGAACAACAAAAATACCAAAAAAAATTATTTAAATAGGCTTTTTGTTTTCTTGGAGAATCTCTGTAACTGTAAAATCCAAGTAAATTCATTGTACTGTTCCCATGTGCTATTCTTTGCCTTAACAGCATTCTCAGACTACATTAGGAGCAGGTAGTTGTGCACCTCAGAAACTGTGCTGCACAGGCAGCACCAAGACTCACTACCAGCTTACAGTACTATTTTCTTGAACACTGTTTTGTATAGTCTACTTTCAAAATTGCTTTTAATGAGTTCATTGTTTTGGGGGTTTTTTGTTTGGTTTGTTTTTTTGTTTGGTTGGTTTTTTTGTCATACTCATGATTCCTTTCCATAACATTTAAATCATGTCGACTATTTTATTTACAGTACACTTTATAAAAGAATAATAACTATACCTGCTGTCATGGGCAGAACAGAACTTCAGGAAAATTTTATAGGAGAAGCCCACCCACTGAGTCATGACTTGTAGAAAGGACCGTTTCACTTTCTAAACTTCTCCTCAGAGAGGAGTCAGGGTGCAGCTGGGTCCCATCTTAGCCCCAGACTTGGTGAACAGTTTATTTTGGAAAG